>NC_089592.1:28286246-28593151 GCF_019320115.1 Miscanthus floridulus | reverse complement strand
ATCGAACTGCCGAGCGGGCGGCAGCCTTGGTCCCCGCGAAAGGCTAGGCGCGAAGATACAAGTATTAGACATTTTTATAATAAGTATTAGGTATTGCAATGATGTATCATAGAAAATGGCTAATACTTGTATCTTCTAAAATTCTAACCCATGCGAGAGCACGGGTTGATAGACTAGTTTTTTATGAATTAAAACATTTTATCTGTAGTCAGATCTAGTAGCATCTACCGGGAGTCGTTGTAGATGTACTCCGTACGAGCTGGTCGACGAGACCCTCGCGTCTAGCCTTTCGCGGGGACCGAGGCTGTCGCCCGCTCGGCAGTCCGATGGACGTCGGAGGGGACAGAAAGCCAACCGCAGTGTCCTTTTCAGTTGGCCCAGCACGTAACACACGCAGTACGTACTCTAGTAGATATCGATCGATAGAAAAGAAGACACGTGAACCAACTTTGAAACAAAACCGACATGGCCTGATTGCGGGAGCTCTGCCACGTCACCTACCAGGCCATCCTCTCCTCTAGGAGACGCAGGGAGGGAGGGAGTCCGTGGTGGACCGGACTAGACTGTAACGGTTGCATGGTTGGTGATTCTTGGGGAAGGAAGGAAAATCCATTATCTATTGATGGCCGAAGACTTCTTTAATTAATTCTCTCCATCATCCATCAGACACGCAGCTGGAAGGCATCGCATGCTCCGTCAGCATCACCGCTACAATGAGCAGACCTAGATGCCATGCCGAGGCCGCACGGGCAGGCCTATGCTTCGGCCATGCCTAGCTTTGGCTCGCCCGCGCCTAGATCCGCGGCGCGTCAGACCAGGCCACGTCAGCGTTCAGCGGTCCTGGTCACTGCCCCGTCATCGCTCCTACCACACCCCCATGCATTTCGCGGCAACGTGATTTTGCCGCGTCATGCGAATAGGCGCGGCCAAAAGTGTTAGTTTTAAAAAATAAATAGTGTCATATTTGAAAATAGTTAAAAAAAGTGTTAAAAATAAAAAAAAATCATCACCGAAGCCACATGAGCCTCGTAGGCTATGGGCACATCGTAATCCCATCGTAGCACCATGCCAACATCTAGTACCTAGATGAAACAAATGGGACACCCGTTCATCCCAACCGGGAATCGAACCTGGGTGGACTCGCTCCACAAGCGGAGACGAAGCCACCGCACTACGAGCGTGCGTTGCAAAGAAGTGGTGAAGTTAATTGGCTCTGAGCGGTGAAGTTGAGTGGCGTCAGAGGATCTCCACCGTAAGTATAGAAGATTGGATAAACAAATTAAATGAGATAAGGGACCCACATGTCATTGGCTTATTATTTTTCTAATCTACCTCCCCTTTTCCTTTCAGAAATACTTCAACACGGACGTCCGTCCGCCCAGTTCCGTTCAGACGCGGCTTTCCACTCCGCCTCGTCCGCTTCTCTCTAGGAAAAAAAATCTCCCCACTTCGTCTTGCCCTCCCTATCTCTCGGTTTCTCTCGCATCCGCTGTCAGCAGTAGAGCCCTACGCAGCCACCGCTGCCTCCTTCCTCCACCTAAGCCGACCACGCCGTCTCCTCCCTTAGTTCGTGCAGCACTTCCCCCGGCCTCTTCCCCAATGCAGTGCCTTCAAGATGCCTCGCCGCCCTTGCCGATGGCGGCTCGGCGCACATGCCCAGGGTGCCTCAGGTCATCCCCAGCTGAGCCAAGGGGCACCCACGAGCATGCTCGGTGCTGGTGGTGCTCGTGTTCGACCGCTCACTGCCGGCTTCCATCCTGATAGCCGAAAAATGGCCAGCCCCGGTCTCTCCTCCTATGTTACAAACATATGTTTCAGATGTTTCAAAGGTATGTTGCAAGTATTTCATATGGATGTTGCAAAAGTAGATCGGGATGTTGTATATGTTGCAATGGCTATACACATATGTTGCAAAGTGTCTGTTTCAAATGTTTCATTTGTTTTTTCAGATGTATGTTGCAAGTGTTTTTTTAATACAACATATGTTCATACATGTTGCAAGTGTTTTTATCTAGATGTTGCATATGTTTTGTAATGGCTTTTCAAGTGTTTTTTGCAAGTGTTTTAGACGCATGTTTTAATTGTTTTATCTATCTTCAAACGTATGTTTCAAAAGTAGATCGGGTGTTGTACATGTTGGAATGTGACTTGCCTGCCACAGCCACCTGCTGCAGCGGCTGAGGCGCCGTGCATGTATGTGGGAAGCGGAGGGATGGAGCACTACATGGCGCGGGCGCGGGAAGCGGAGTTGGAAGTGCAGGCCTGCAGTAGCCGCGGGTGGTCCCCGCCTAGCGTGGGCCTGCAGCAGCCGCGGGTGTCTGGATGCGGACATCCATCCAGACATCCGGGTGCTAGTAATTCCCTTTTCTTTTCTCTCTTGTCTAGCATTGTACAGTCTTGTGGCCATGACTCGCCACTTGCTTGCCACCGTTGAGGGCGTGATTGGTTGTGGATCAGGTCTTTCGCATGCAACATCATTTAGGACCTATCTGATACAAGAGCTAATCACTGGCTAGTTAAAAATTAGCTCAAATTATCTCTAGTGCATCTAAACAGGTAGGCTAATAGGTGGGCTAACTTTTCAGATAAGTCTTCAACTAGTTATTAGTCAACTAGCTAGCTAATTTTAGCTAATTTGAGCTAACTATTTGCCCAACAAGTAACTCGCTCTCCCATCTAAACAGTTCCTTTTTTTGGTTTGCGGCGAGTCTCATCACAGAAACCCATTGGTCAGCTAACTTTCTACTTGCCTCGAAACGAATTTTGATTTTGTTTCCTGACATCCGGGCTGAGGAGGCATTCTTGCATCCGACGGGCCAGACCCAAATGGTAGTTCGGGCAACCAATCAGCCTATGGTTACACCTCGAGAGTGAGGTTGAGATTGGTTCAGGAAACGAATCACACCCTAAGGGCTCGTTTGGATAGGGGCATCCCCGCGGGTATCCCGGCCTGATCCGCGGGTGGAGAGAAGCCCGTGGCGCTGCTCCCCTTCTTAATCCACGAGGCCATTTGGATACTGTGGGGGCCAAAACAAACGCGTGCCTTTTCCGCCCTATCCTTGTCGATGCACGGGGGAAGAAAAAAACGTGTCCGCACTCGTGTTTCTCTATCCCGTCCCCCATCGCTCTCCTCTCTCGCAAGCACGTCGCGCCATCGCTTGCTCGCCCTCGCCTCGCAGAGGTAAGCCATGGTGTCTAGGGTTTGTGCGCCTCCCATCTCCTACTCGTGCATCTCCCATCTCCGCTCCCTCCGTCTCCAGACCATCTCGTTGTTAATTTCTAATCCGTCTTCCTCGCAGAGCACGACCATGGGGGCTAGGGTTTAAGCGCCGCCCGTCGCTGCTCCCGTCGCCGCTCGTCGCCGCACGGCCAGGTGCCACCCTCGTCGCGCCGCTGCCTGCATCTGCTATATTTGTGACATCCGCCACGTGCGTGGTCTTCTAGCGGGTGGGACGCCTGCTCCTCCTGTTCTGTTTATAGTTAGATCTATGGGTGTTCATGAATTGTGTGGTGGTTCTTGCCATATCTGGTGTTTTTTCTTGTTCTATATGTTTCCTTAGTTCTGTCATTGAGATCGTGCAATTTGACCCCGAATCATGAGTTGCGAGTACCCTATTCAATTAGTTAAATTGAAATCAAGGGTCATGTTTGCCCGCACTGACTTGATTATTGTGTCCCGCTAGTTCTTTATTGAAGCAGTAGTGTTAAAATTTAGTCACAGCATACCACAATGTTTGTAATGCTCAAGTTGCTATATGCGACTTTTAGCATTGAAAGCAATAGAATATCTGGCTCGGATATATCTGAACCACAGTATGTAGTGATTTTTTTTATTAAGTACATCTGTGATTTGCTAAAGTAGTACAGAAACAAAAAGAGCTGGGGCAGTCTGCTAACTAAATGTGAAATTTTCTGCTCTAGCTGGAGTAGTCTGCTAAGTATCTGACTGAAACTGAAATAGCAATCTTCCTCCCTAGAAGATAGAAATCTTCTTTCTTTTTTGTTAACCTTTTACAATTGGCTGGTTTATAATTTCCTGATCTTTATTGCCTTAGGCAAAATAGTTGTGATAATGTAACTTAAAGGGATCCAAATTATATGATGATAAATAAATATGAACTTACAGATGCTATTTTACAGTAATAGCTTTTTATGGTTTCACAATGGCAAAATAGACTTTCCGTACATGCTTCGGGGTGTTGTAGTTTATGTTCAGAAGAGTAGTGATTCTGGACAAGCTAGAGTGGGTGTGCTTCAGCAGCTAAATCACTGAACCTTTCTTTTCTTTGTAAGATCGAGTCACTGAACAATGTGTTCTCAACAGAGCCAGGATGATAAGACAAACAAATATTGATGCATGCTAACTGCCTAATTAAATTAGTGAACCAATGAAATCTGTTCACTTATTCGGTGCTCTGTTTTTCAGTGTTATGTGTTTGGTTATACCAGTGTTGAGAAGCTGAGAAAACTTGTATATGTCACGCATATATTCATTTTCTATGATAGTGAACAAGATTTTTTCTTTGATAGTGTTGAGAAACTGAGAAAGCTTTTCAGTCAGTGAACCAGATTTTCATTTGCATAAATCCAATATTTTTTCTGTGCATGGTTTTGTGAAACAATAGCATTTCAAAGGGGCCTAAGTATGTAACCTGAAGCGGTTTTTGGTGATTCGGTATGTTTTGAGTGCAATTACCAATTTCACAAATGATGTTCGATAAGTAGTTACCAATTTGATAGCAAGCTTGATAGATACTAGTAACCATAATAATTACAGGTATCGACGTCGATTTAATTAGTATTATACTGTCCACTCTGAGGATCGAAATTTTATTTGGAGGTGTTCATGTGTGGAGACATGTTTTAGTTCCAGTGAATATCTTGTGACAGTTCGAGTGCAAAAACATGTCCGTCATAAGACAAAAGTTCGCTGGTTCTTTGCCTAGAAGCTGGAGGCATGTAGCTCAAATCTTGAAATGAAAAGCATCTTTAACGGGTTTTCCCCCGAGAAACTGGAACGGTAACCGTAGCTGAAAGTCTGAAATTGGGGTGCAAGTGCAATGCAGAACTGATCAACTTAACAAATGGCAGGATCATTGCGTCCAAAGACATTCAGTTCAAATTTACTGGCCCATCTTCATCGATAATGGGCTCGTTCGCTGGTCTGGACGGGTTCAGCCAGCCGGCTGGTCCCCCTCACGCATTACTATTCATCAAACAAGCCGAACAGTGTTTTTCTCTCACACCAAACCAGCCGAAACAGTGTTTTTCAGCCAAGTTTCAGACCAGCGAACGGGGCCAATATAATTTGTTCTTGTGATAGAGCACTACACTTGTGTGATTATATTTTTTGTTGCAATAGTGTTGCCTGTTCCTCTTAATTCTAGCATGTACTTAGTTCACCTGAGTTTGCTTTTGTCCTAGCTGTAGCAGTATGTCTATCTAAATGTCTTGTATTTGCTCTGTAGTTCGTCAGCCAGTGGTAGTGCATTTGGTTCCTCTTTGTTTGCAGCTTGTGTTTAGTACACTTCAGTTAGTTTTTCCTTGTTCTTTTTCAGCTAGTGGTTAGCTTTTACAGTAGGCACAGTTTCCTTGCTGATTTTTCATCAAGTCATAGTTTGATGGTAGCTTACCGTGATTGCCTCATGGTCAAAGTAATAGATTGTTAAATGTAGCTTATGTGACTTTTTTTTTCCAGATTTCTACCACATTATCCTGTGTTCTCAATCAATAATAACTTCTCCTTTCATCTATTTGCAGGGGGAGGAGGGCTCTTTTGTTGTCCTGCTGGTTGTGATGGCTGCAAGTGGACATTTCAATAGATTTGTACTTGTCTAGTTGTTGATTACCTTGTCAGTTTAACCTGTGTTCATCCTTGGTTGAGGACCGAGCCTTCTCTTGGATCAAGTTAGGCAGTTTTTTTATTACTTTATCAGTGCAAGAGTGTTGTGACAAGTGAATTTGTAGATGACCTTTTTAATATGTAGTACTGAGGAATTATATCCATGGTACTAATTTTGTGGATTGGAGCAGCATTTTTGAATTCTTTGATTTTTTTCTAAATTTACTGATTTTTTTTAGTTGGAGGGGATTTTAATCCCCGTGTCTCCCAAATGGTCGTCAGGAATTTCCTCCCGGCAAGGGAGTGGGTGTCAAATACAGAGGAGGAATCCCCTGTGGGATTCAAAAGCACGTGCTTTTCTCTCTTTAGCATCCAAAGGAGCCCTAAGACAGTCTCAAAAAGAATCCATATATCCAAATTCAAAATAGACAGTAAGAGATCTAAAATTAGCCTTCAACAGAGTATCTATACGAGAGACCTATTTTTGGTTATCTGATAAGCACAATCTAAATATAAGTATCCTCTCTTCTGAAAATTTATTTACACAAAAGATTTTCTTTTAGGTTTTATCGTTGGAGAAGATGTTAAATATATATTGAATCTTTTGTAGCGTTGTTCAGAAGACGAATGATTCGGATCTTGTATTTTAGGTGCTGTGGACGAAGATAGCCTAACGACAACACGGCAGGACCTGCGCGGCATGCTCCTCGGCGCCGCGGCCTAAGCGTGTCAGACACCGGTCAGAGTCGTGCATTCGATGGACGGCACGGCAGGGCTGCGTGGCTCGCCTGCTTGCCTACCCCCGGGCACGACGAACGGTGTGGTAGGGCCCGCGCGGGGGCCGGCTCCTTGGCGGCCCTCTCCCCCCGTCGTGGCGAGTGGTCATTGTGGCCTGAGCTCTGCTCGGCGGCGCTGTTTGTAGGGCCGGGGAAGGGTAGCAGGGCTGCGGGGGGGGGGGGGGGGGGGGGGGGGGGGGCGACTCCGGCTGGTAGCAAGCCTGGCGGTGCTCTCATGGATTTTATAAGGACCCGTTTGGCGCTGCTCCAGCGGCTCCGGCTCCTCACCTCGGGCACTGTAGCAACACTGTAGCAGGAGCCGTTTCGGAAATCGAGGCGCAAAATGAACTGAAAAGAAGCCGAAAAGAGGAGGAGCCGGCGAAGCCACGATTTCGAGCTCCGCCGGCTCCGTGCTACAGTGCATGAACAGTGCCGGAGCCGGAGCCCCCGGGAGCTCCTCCAAACGGGTCCTAAATAGAGGCACGGTCGAGAAGAATAAGCCATGAGAAGCAACCCCCTCGCTCCTTGCGAGAAAATCCATGAGAAAAATGAGTTGGTTATGCTTTTCATTTTATTTTTTGTGTGGGCCTGTGCCTTCTCCATATCCAATGGATTAGAAAAACAAAAGCACTGCCGACCCTAGGGGCACCCCTGACGATGACGAGGACATCGCTCTTCTAAGGCCAAATTAGAACTTTTATCGATTACTGTAAGTGGGTTTGTGAAAAATAAATAGCCTAGTCCGACATAATCTGCTCGTTGTCATCAACGAGCTATGTATCAGCTACGGCAGCTTCACTTCTGTTTGAACCGTGTCAGATTGCCCAAGCTGCCCAAAACAAAACGTACAAGGCATCGGGGCTTCTCGATTCTCGTGCTGGAATGCGCAGCCGGCTGGCACCGGGACACCCGACCCGGTGGTTGGACAAAGTAGGCCGGAGCACGAGCGCACGTGGAGACGTAGGTAGGTCTTGTTTAGACTATGGTTGGGAATCAGTATTTGACACTATAATATTTTTATTTGTATTTGATAATTATTGTTCAATCATGACCTAACTAGGTTCAAAAGATTCGTCTCGTAATTTACAATCAAGCTATGTAATTAGTTATTTTTTTATCTACATTTAATACTCTATACATATGTCCAAAGATTTGATGTGATAAAGAAAGAGTGAAAAAACTTGGAATCTAAAAAGGCCGTACTTGGGTTCTGCGGCGGACCCCTACAGTCCTCCTAGAACTTGTTTCGTGCACGCAAACATTCCGTGAACGTGATTCTCCATGCCGTTGCCGGGCGCTGCAACTGCAAGAGAGAGTCGTCCTGACTCGACTCTCTCTAGTCTGGAATCTGAAGAGGTTGCTTGTGAATTGTGATGATCTCCTCCAAAATTGTACTTTAAGAGCCATGTGATCGATCAAATAAAGTAGTATTAAAGCAAGCAAGCAAGCGGCACTGATCAATTCGTCCCATCTACCCTTGCTTGCATGCGCGCCATGCGTTATTTGTTTGTTTATTCATTGCCGGAAATATCATTTGGCAGAAGGAAGCAGCATATCCGCAATTCTCCACAACACTTTGCACCTTATGCAATTTTGACACCATCATTAATCCGATTTTGCAAGGACACTGCTGTGAACGAATTTCTAAGATTTTTTTTGACATTTCCTATACAAACATTTCAAGTTTATCTCAAAATACACTGTCCAAGGGAACTCAATTTTTTTCTAAAAAAAGAAGAAGTTCTCAAATAAGAGCACTTGGTACAAAATAATATTTAATTTGCAGCATGTAGTCTATACACCATTTATTATATTATGACTACATATTATTTCACAATTTATACATGTATACCCAGGCCTTGTTTAGATCGAAAGTTTTTTCAACTTGATGAATAGTACCACTTTCGTTTTATTTGGCAAATATTGTCCAATCGTGGACCAACTAGGCTCAAAAGACTCATCTCGTGATTTTCAACTAAACTGTGTAATTAGTTATTTTTTTTACCTATATTTAATACTCTATACAAGCGTCCAAAAATTGATGTGATGGAGAGAGAGTGAAAAAACTTGGAATTTTGATGGAAACTAAACAAGGCCCCATTGTGAAATACCCTTCATATTATTGTTAGGGTGAAATAAATGAATTGGAAACCACGTCCCGCAAATATCCCGAGGCAAAGGAATCACATACACCGCAGATAACCAGACACCCATCACTGTCGGCGGGACCACACCATAATAACCCCACCTGTCAGAGGGACAAATAGAGATACCCGTACTACAAAAAGTCCACAGGCACAGGGCACAGGGCACAGGCCACATCCACAGACGAGGAAGCAAAGAAAACCCCACGCAAAAGCAACAACTCCAAGGTCCAAGCCCAACTCATCCGAGATCCCCCCCCCCCCCCACCGCAACCAACCATGGCCGGCGGCGACGTGGAGACGGCGGCGGCGCCGCTGCTGCCCCCGCCGGCGTCGTCCCTGGCGGACGATCCCTCCTCCGCGGGCCCGGCCCCGGACGACCGGCTCGGCTTCGCTTACCTCATCTTCTTCACCCTGGGCGCCGGCTTCCTGCTCCCCTGGAACGCCTTCATCACCGCCGTCGACTACTTCGCCTTCCTCTACCCGGGCGCCCCCGTCGACCGCGTCTTCTCCATCTCCTACATGGTCTCCGCCTTCCTGCCCCTGCTCGTCATCGTGCTCTTCTTCCCCAAGTCCAGCGCCCCCATCCGCATCAACACGGGGCTCACGCTCTTCACGCTCGCGCTCCTCCTCGTGCCCGCCATGGACGCCGTCTACGTCAAGGGCACGCCCGAGCTGTATGGCGCGTTCGATGTCACTGTCGCCGCCACGGCCCTGTGCGGGGGTCGCGGACGCGCTCGTCCAGGGAGGCGTTATCGGCTTCGCGGGGGAGCTGCCCGAGCGCTACATGCAGGCCGTCGTCGCTGGAACCGCCGCCTCAGGTGCTCTCTCTCTCGCTCTTCTGACCTCTCTTCTAATACTGTACTTGCTTTTTTGTTTCTTCGCCGGTCCAATTGAAGTTACCCACTTCTTCAATTCATCCTCAAAATCACCTTAGTTGAATTGGCAATTGTAGCTAACTGATTTTTCAATTGTCCGTCCCTCCATGATTTCTCTCATCCTGCTTCTAGTCAAAATGGTCAACTGGCAGTTGCCAGTAGGTGTCATCAGAAGTTGAAGCAGAATGTATGGTGTTGCCGTGTTGGCCTATCCCTAACGTGGTTGCTTCGAATTAAGTTGGTTGTGTGTATTTGGCTAAAAACTATTAGATATATATATTGAGGATCGGAAGTTGAATTGAAAAAGTTAAGAGCACAAAATTGCAGATGGACAGCTTGTAAGCTTACAAGCATTCAACTGAATAAATTGAAAATGAAGTAACTTACAAAACACAGATCAATTTGAAGGATCAGTGGCACATTTTTTAACTTCGACACATCAGCACAATACCAATGCAATTGGTGGATGTGGTCTCTGTGTGTACTATTTCTCAGTGCGTTTGATGTTTCAAGGATTTAGTTAGTCGACAGATACTAATGCTTTGTACATTTCTGCATGGATTTCATTCTGCAGGAGTACTTGTCTCGGCAATGAGAGTCTTTACCAAGGCGCTCTACCCGCAAGATGCCCATGGGCTAAGGCAAAGCGCGATCATCTACTTCATCGTCGGCATTGTGCTCATGATCATCTGCATTGTGTGCTACAATGTGGCGGACAGGCTTGCGGTCGTCGTGTACTACAAGAACATCAAGAAGAGGGCTCAGAAAGCAGAGGTTGGCGGTGGCATGACCGGTCCTGCCTGGAGATCGACTCTCTGGAGCATTGTCGGGACAGTGAAATGGTACGGAATAGGCGTGGCCCTCATCTACGCAGTCACACTCTCCATTTTCCCAGGGTACATCACAGAGGACGTGCACTCCGAGGGGCTCAAGGACTGGTACCCCATCCTCCTCATCAGCGCCTACAATGTGTTTGATCTCGTTGGCAAGGCCCTGCCCGCCGTCTACCTCCTCCAGAATGGCAATGTTGCAGTTGCAGGATCCTTTGCGCGGCTCCTTTTCTACCCGCTCTTCTACGGCTGCCTGCACGGACCAAGTTTTTTCCGCACTGAGATCCCAGTCACCGTGCTGACATGCCTCCTGGGGCTTACCAACGGGTACTTCACCTCCATCCTCATGATCCTCGCACCCAAGGCTGTGCCCATCCACCACTCGGAGACTGCTGGGATTGTCATAGTGCTGTTCCTTGTAGTTGGTCTCGTCATTGGTTCGTTTGTGTCTTGGTTTTGGGTCATCTGATACCGGCGTCCTCTGTCACGTCAATGTATCATAGCACCATGTTCATGTTCTCTGCTGTTTGATTTGCCACGCAATGACAACTTGTTAGTGTACTGTAACCCAGGTGAAAAGGTCTGGGAAATTTGTAATTTATTACAACTCATGGAATTGAAGGTGACCAAATGTTAATGTGAAGAATCCCAGATCCTTATCAAACTCTTTCCGTTTCCTCTTTATTGCAACATCATACCTGTGCTCAATTGTCTGTCAATTCGGATGTTGCTGGATTTTATGGAAAATTTCACTGTCATCAATTTCATAAACCTATACAGCGAGGGCAGTTCTGGATCTGTCCAGCTGGCGTCCCATGAGAAGCCAAGCAAATTTATCAATATTTAGCTAACTTTAGCATCGGCCAAATTCTGTAGACATTATCAACCATCGTGGCCAAGTATACTTTATCCTGTTCTTCTGAATAATTTAGCTGACTTCACGTAGGGTGCTCCCTTGGCTGCTGCTTCCTATTGTCGCACTCGCACCACCAACAAACAGACAAACCTTACCATGTCATTTAAAAAACACTTCTCTTTACATTTCAACAGCCTGAATTTTAAGATAATTCCAGGAAACACCTTGTACAACCAACTAGTATAAATAAATTATTAAATTTGTGATCTGTTATTTGTCTTTGTATCATAACATATTAATTTTTTGTCCTTGTCTGACTATAAAAATAGTTGTAGATTTTTAATTGTCTTTGTGCCAACATAGATTAAGTTTTGTTGGGTCTATGCTTTTGTCTAACGGGGTTTTTAATTCTCAGAACAAAAAATTACAGATTATGCCTATATAAATTGCAACAAACTAAACCTGCAATTTTAATATAAAATGTAGTCTTTTTTGACATGTGTAGACCACATTCTTTCGTGTCGTAATACCTCCCATACGTGCTACAGTATGAAAAGCTTGTCATTATGTTCAGTAGCAAATAGCTCCAATGCCTGATCCATCAGTTGCTCATCGCTAACCCCACTTTGGAAAACTTTAGTGATCTGATTCTGTCGATGTTTCACCACCGATAGCCTGCCACGGGGGTACCCGGGGCAGTATGTTCGGGCTTCGGCGTATGCCGAACTCGATGGTTTACGCAAGAGACAGCCGATTTATCCTGGTTCAGGCCCTCGATCGTAGATCGAGTAATAACCTTACGTCCAGTCGGCCTTAGCCTTTGCGTTGGATTGATTATGATCTGCCTTTCTCTCCGAAGCCCTGCCCTCCTTTATATAGTCAGGAGGCCAGAGTCCTAGTCGGTTTACAATGAGATTTCCTAATAGGATTACCTAATAGTTCTACTACTACGATTATATGGGAAGAATCCTAGTTGAACTAGATCTTCTCTCTCCCTTGCGGGGTATCCTGTGGGTCCCGCATCGACAAGCCCCCGAGCACTTCATGGTTGAGCTCTGAAAAACTCGCTTTGCTCCTTCAAGTCTTGTTGAGTAGGAACAAAATGTCATCCGAGTGTTTTCTGGAGTGAAACCTTGTAGCGCTTCTTGGGATCTTTGGGTGGTGAGTGCTTTTTGAAGAAAAAGTGCATCCATCTGGTTGTAGCCCCCGAGCCTCTTGCTATTTGGAACAAGGAGCTGGAGGATCTTGTCTTGAAGTTGCTCTGATTGTTCGTTGAAATTTTATCAAAAAGAACTCGAACATGGCTTGTTCCGGGTTCTTTTTGTCATAATGTCTTGAAGTGGTCTGCGTTGAGGAAGCCTTTTGGTGACGTGCACTTTTTCGAAGAAAAAGGGCACTCACTGAGTGTAGCCCCCGAGCCTCTTGCTATTTGGAACAAAAAGTTGGAGGGTCTTGATCCTTTATGTTGTTTGAAAATTTGTGTTCTGAAGTAGTCCCCGAGACTTGGATTATGTCATCATCCGAGTAGTTTTGCGGCACCTTTCCGAAGCGGCCCTTTAGTCTTGGATTAAACCATCATCCGAGTAGTTTCGCGGCAAGTAGCCTCCGAGCTTATGTCCGAGTTCTTTTTGGGTGGGTGCAATTTTTCGTAAAAATTACACTCGCTCACTGAGTGTTGCTTTTGTTTGCAAAAGTTGGAGGGTCCAGATTCTTGTCTTCAAAAAATTCTGGGGCTACTCATGCTGAGGAAGAACTCGCCCTTGCTAAGCTGATTAGGCGCGGAGCTGACAGAGATCTTGTGCAGGCCCAAAAAACTATTGAAGGCTTGTCCGGGAAGCTGGCGACGGCTACTGAGAATTGGAATGCTTTGTGGAAATCTTTTTTTCAGTAGCCGATGTCCTCCGGACTCCGGCGGATGACGAGCAATCTTGGGCGCAGTTCATTCCCCAGATTCCGACTTGTTTCCAAGAGTTCGCGAAGAGGTGTGCCCAAGTATGTACCAAGAATGTGCTGGCCCAGGTCCGGGTCCTTGCTCCAGAGGCGCCTCTCTCCAAGATAGCAGAAGAAGCTGAAAGCCAAGAATATCTTGACGCCGTTGAAAGGATGGAGCCTGAGGTCGAAGATCTAGCCAGTAGGGTTGTAGATAGTCTAAATATTGACATTTCCCTTTCTGATGACAACGCCTGACTCGATTGAGCATTCCCTTGTAATATTACACTCCTTTTTAAATGAAGATTCTTTATTTTTGTTGATGTATTCTTTGCCTGGGTGCGGTTGAAGTTATTTGACTTGCTGAGTACCTTGTCCTGTTCCCGTCTTTGCTCTGTAAAACAACTCTGTGCGTTATTCTGACGAGGCCCCTCGATTTGTCGAGTACTTTTCTTTTCTTCCTCCTTTGTGATCCGTCGAGTGCTTTGTCCGTGCTATGACTTGTTAGATGTAGATCTTTGCGTTAACAACCTTTCGCCTGCGCTATGTAAAACGACTCGGTATAGAATGTTGCCTCGACAAACTTCGGCATCCGAGTGCTTTCTTGAGTGGCGCGTGTGCTTTTGTGAGGAAAAAGTATTCCTATCTGGATGTAGCCCCCGAGCCTCTTGCTTTTCGGAACGAAGTGCTGGAGGGTCTTTTGAAGTTAAATTTCGGTCGACTCAGCCAATTTGCTTTTTGTTAGCTTTTAGCTACCCTCATCGGCGAGTTCAAGCGTTTTTTCAGCTATTTTGCTCTTGGCCAGGATGCTCAGGCATGTTTTCAGCCATTTTGCTTTTTTGTTTCGGGTGTTAGCTTTTAGCTACCCTCATCGGCGAGCTCAAGCGTTTTTTCAGCTATTTTGCTCTCGGCCAGGATGCTCAGGCATGTTTTCAGCCATTTTGCTTTTTTGTTTCGGGTGTTAGCTTTTAGCTACCCTCATCGGCGGGCTCAAGCGTTTTTTCAGCTATTTTGCTCTCGGCCGGAATGCTCAGGCATGTTTTCAGCCATTTTGCTTTTTGTTTCGGGTGTTAGCTTTTAGCTACCCTCATCGGCGGGCTCAAGCGTCTTTTCAGCTATTTTGCTCTCGGCCGGAATGCTCAGGCATGTTTTCAGCCATTTTGCTTTTTGTTTCGGGTGTTAGCTTTTAGCTACCCTCATCGGCGGGCTCAAGCGTCTTTTCAGCTATTTTGCTCTCGGCCGGAATGCTCAGGCATGTTTTCAGCCATTTTGCTTTTTGTTTCGGGTGTTAGCTTTTAGCTACCCTCATCGGCGGGCTCAAGCATCTTTTCAGCTATTTTGCTCTCGGCCGGAATGCTAAGGCATGTTTTCAGCCATTTTGCTTTTTTGTTTCGGGTGTTAGCTTTTAGCTACCCTCATCAGTGAGCTCAAGCGTTTTTTTAGCTATTTTGCTCTCGGCCGGGATGCTCAGGCATGTTTTCAGCTATTTTGCTTTTTTGTTTCGGGTGTTAGCTTTTAGCTACCCTCATCGGCGGGCTCAAGCGTTTTTTCAGCTATTTTGCTCTCGGTCGGAATGCTCAGGCATGTTTTCAGCCATTTTGCTTTTTGTTTCGGGTGTTAGCTTTTAGCTACCCTCATCGGCGGGCTCAAGCGTCTTTTCAGCTATTTTGCTCTCGGCCGGAATGCTCAGGCATGTTTTCAGCCATTTTGCTTTTTGTTTCGGGTGTTAGCTTTTAGCTACCCTCATCGGCGGGCTCAAGCGTCTTTTCAGCTATTTTGCTCTCAGCCGGGATGCTCAGGCATGTTTTCAGCCATTTTGCTTTTTGTTTCGCGAAAACAACTCGTTGGAAGTCATGACAAGACATGCTGTGGATGAATATCATCTTTATTGATCATGAGTATAAACTAATACATATGTTGTTGAAGAGTATTGTCTTTCGTTGATTGTGAACGTAGGTCCCTTGTGGCTTGCATATCTGTTTTTTCTTGAGTTGTTTTTACGCGTAGAATCTTCTTAGCTGGCTGATGTGCCATGTATTGCTGACTTCTTTTCCATCTTCGGTCATTAACTTGTATGTGCCTGGTCCGGTGACTTTTGTGACAATGAACGGGCCTTCCCATGGACTGAGTAGCTTATGTCGTCCATCAGTCTTTTGTATCCTTCTTAGCACTAAGTCTCCAACTTGTAGTGATCGAGGTTGGGTACTCTTGTTGTAGTGCCGTCTTAAACCTTGTAGGTATCTGGCTGATTGGAGGGTAGCGTTTATTCTGACTTCTTCTGAGCTGTCGAGTTCTAATCTTCTTGTGTGTTCTGCTTCTCCTTCATCATATTGTTCTATTTTTGGGGATGTCCAGATCAAGTCGGCGGGTAGTACGGCCTCTGACCCGTAAACTAGGAAGAAGGGTGAGTGGCCTGTTGCTCTGCTTATTTGAGTTCGTAGCCCCCATACTACTTTCGGTAATTCTTCAATCCATTTGGACCCATAGTCCACTAGTTCTTCGTATAACCTTGGTTTTAATTCGGCTAGTATGAGTTCATTGGCCCTTTCTACTTGTCCGTTGGCTTCTGGATGTGCAACAGACGCATAGTCTATACTGAAACCACAGTCTTGTGCCCAGCTCTTGAATTCTGTGGCTATGAAGGGGGAGCCTAGATCTGTGATGATTCGATTGGGCATGCCGAAGCGGTGCATAATGTCTTGGATGAACTCGACTGCTTTGGTTGCGCTGTATTTCGCGAGTGGTTTGTATTCAATCCACTTGGTGAACTTGTCGATTGCTACAAAGATGTACTCAAAGCCGCCTTTTGCTTTTTTCAGGGGTCCTACTTGATCTAGCCCCCAGCAGGAAAAAGGACAAGCGGGTGGGATGCAGATAAGATTGTGAGCTGGTACATGGGCTTGTCTTGCAAATATTTGGCAACCTTTGCATTTTCTGACAAGCTCTTCTGCGTCTTTCAAAGTGGTTGGCCAGTAGAATCCGGTGCGAAATGCTTTGCCAACCAGTGTCCTTGAGGCGGCATGATTTCCACAGCAACCTGAGTGTATTTCGTCTAGGATCTCTTTACCTTCTTCAAATGAGACACATTTTAGGAGTACTCCTGATGATGCTGCTCTTCTGTAAAGTTTATCTCCTACTAGAACGTAGTTTTTGCTTCTGCGAACAACTTGGGTGGCTTCTGCCTTATCTGCTGGTAATTTGTTTTCTTTGATATAGTCGATGAAAACTTGGGTCCATGAAGTGTTGATTATCAAGATCTGAACGCCTTTAGCCTGAATTTCATGTGTTGTTTCATCGGGTTGTTTGATAGAGGGAACTGATAGCTCTTCTATGAATACGCCGGGTGGAACCTTTGCTCTGTCTGATCCGAGCTTGGCAAGAACATCTGCTGCAATGTTGGAATCGCGTAGGACGTGTAAAATTTCTAATCCTTGGAAGTGTTTTTCAAGTTTCCGTATTTTAGCACAATAAGCACCCATGTTTTCTTTGATGCAGTCCCAATCTTTGTTGACTTGGTTGATGACCACTGCTGAATCGCCGTATACGAGTAATCTTTTTATTCCGAGGGTAATCGCGACTCGTAGCCCGTGGATGAGGGCTTCATATTCTGCTTCGTTATTTGTAGCTTGCCATAATATCTGAAGGACGTACTTGAGTTGTTTTCCTTCTGGAGAAATGAGGAGAACACCTGCACCGGCCCCACCTAGTTTGAGTGATCCATCAAAGTACATCTTCCAGTGGTCGAGGATTGTATCTGATAAGGGCTGTTGAATCTCTGTCCATTCGGCCATGAAATCGGCGAGGGCTTGAGATTTGATTGCTTTTCGTGGGGTGAAATTGATGTCAAGAGCTCCAATTTCAACTGTCCATTTGGATATGCGCCCTGTGGCGTCTTTATTGTGTAGGATGTCTCCGAGTGGAAAATCTGTCACTACGGTAATCTTGTGGCTTTCGAAATAGTGGCGAAGCTTCCGTGAGGTAATGAGTAGAGCGTAGAGTAGTTTTTGTACATGCGGGTACCGGATTTTGGATTCTGACAGTACTTCGCTGATGTAGTATACTGGACGTTGCACTTTGTACACGCGCCCTTGTTCTTCTCTTTCTATGACTATTGCTGTGCTGATTACGGTAGGAGTTGCCGCGATATATAGCATCATATCTTCATTTTTCTTTGGAGGTGTCAGGATAGGTGATGAAGTGAGGTATTCTTTAAGTTTTTTGAAAGCTTCGTCGGCCTCTATTGTCCACTCGAACTTGTCTATCTTCTTTAGTAGTTTAAAGAAAGGTAACCCCTTTTCGCCGAGTCTTGATATGAAACGGTTGAGGGCCGCCATGCATCCTGTTAGTTTCTGCACATCTTTGACACTTCTAGGTGGGCCCATTTCTGTTATAGCTCGAATTTGCTTGGTGCTGGCTTCGATCCCGCGCTGACTGACCAAAAATCCGAGTAGTTGTCCTGAGGGAACTCCAAATACACATTTATTTGGGTTCAATTTCCATCTCCATTTCTTCAAGTTTTCGAAGGTTTGCTTTAAATCTTCAATTAGAGTGTCTGGGTTTTTTGTTTTTACCACCACATCGTCCACGTATGCCTCCACATTTTCACCGATTTGATTCTCAAGGCAAGTCTGGATAGCTCTTTGGTACGTGGTGCCAGCGTTCTTTAGTCCAAACGACATGGTGTTGTAGCAGTAGGCACCAAACGGGGTGATGAAAGATGTCTTGCTCTGGTCTTCTTCTTTTAGTGCGATCTGGTGATATCCTGAATAGCAATCGAGAAAAGATAATAACGCAGATCCTGCTGTTGAGTCAACTATCTGATCAATGCGTGGTAGCCCGAACGGATCTTTTGGGCAATGTTTGTTGAGATCTGTGTAATCGACGCACATACGCCACTCGTCCGTGTTTTTCTTCTGTACAAGGACCGGGTTTGCTAGCCAATCTGGATGTAGGATCTCCTTGATGAATCCGGCTGCCATCAGTTTTGTTATTTCCTTTTTAATTACTGCCTTCTTGTCGGGTGAGAATCGTCGTAGCCGTTGTTTTATAGGTTTGGAGCTTTTGTTAACATCAATTCTGTGCTTAGCCAACTCCCTTGGGACTCCTGGCATGTCGGCTGGCTTCCAAGCGAAGATATCTTTGTTGTCCCGAAGAAAGTTGGTGAGCGCGAGTTCCTATTTTGCTGAGAGGTGAGCACTGATAGTTGCTGTCTTGGAGGTATCGCCTGTGCCTAAGTCGATTTGCTTGACGTCGGCTTCTTTTGGTGGTGCGATGATGCTGGGCTTTTTAGCTATTATTTCTAATTCTTCTTGGCTTGTTTCTGCAGCGATTACGGCTATTTCTTTTCTTCCATTGTCGGCTTGCGCTTTAGCTGCAATTTGGATTGCTTGAACGTCGCAGTCAAAAGCGCGCTTTAAATTGCTTTGAAGGGAAAGGATACCATTGGGTCCTGGCATCTTAAGTAGTAAGTACGGGTAATGTGGTATTGCCATGAATTTGGCCAGTGCTGGACGTTCGAGGATTGCATGATATGATGAATCGAAGTCGGCGACTTCAAATTTGATAAACTCTGTTCAGTAGTTTGAAGGAGTTCCAAAGGTAACAGGTAAAGTAATTTGTCCGAGTGGCATGGCTGCTTTGCCGGGTACTATTCCGTAAAAAGGTGTGCTTGTTGGCGTAATCATCCCGGCGAGTTGTAGTCCCATTTTCCTTAGAGTTTCTGAAAAGATGATGTTAAGCCCAGCTCCTCCATCGATTAGTACTTTGGTGACGGTCATACCAGCAATAGTCGGATCCAGAACCAATGGATAATGGCCTGCGTTTCCCACGCTAGTCCATTGGTCTTCTCTGGTAAATTGGATAGGATACTGCGACCAATTGAGGTATCTTGGTGTAGCCGGTTCTGCTGTCATAATGGTCCGCAGTGCTAGTTTTTCTTGATGTTTGCTTCTGCAATCCGGAGCCCCTGAGAAAATCACTGCTACCGTTCCCCTAGGTTTTTGGAATCCTTTGTCCTCGTGGTTGTCTTCTTCTCTTTTCTGATTGTCCTCTTTAGTGTTTTCCTTACTATCTTTTCTTATGTATCGATCATTGAAAGTGTAGCAATTTCCGATAGTGTGCCTCCCACTAGGGTGCAATGGGCAACGTATGTTTTCAATGTCATCATATCTTCTTGGTTTGGGAAACTTCTTTGATTTGTCGGCCATTGCCACAGTATTGTCTGGTCTACGTTTTCTTTCTTGATGTCTGCTATTTCGTTGACTTTGCTTGTCTGGGTTGTCTTGGTTGCTTCTGTCCGGGAACCTCTCTCATGTTTTTTCTTCTGCAGTAATCATCTTTTCTACTGTACGTCTGAATTCTTCATTGTTTCTTGGATTTTCTTTGCAGAAGTCTTGAAATTGCCATCTAGCCATGATTCCGTGAGAGAAAGCTTCAATTACTTCTCGTTCGGTTATGTCATGCACTTGAGCTCGTAGTTCGCCGAATCGTCGATAGTAGTTTCTGAGACTTTCACCTCCCCTTTGCTTGAGTCCTTTTAGTTCTACATGAGTGATTGGGTGTGTAATGATTCCTGCGAAATTCTCACAAAAAGCTCTCTGTAAATCCTCCCAATTTCTGATAGATCCTGGATTTAGTTTATCGAACCATTGGAGGGGCATGGCCTCTAGTGCCATGGGGAAGAAAAGGGCTTTGATATCGTCGTCTCCTCCGGCTAGTTCAATCGATTGTGAATATATTCTGAGCCATTGCTTTGGTTTAGTTTTGCCATCATACTTGGAGTGATTAGATGGTTTGAATTTGTGAGGTAATTGCACCAATGCGAGCCTGTTCGCGAAGCAGGGGAACCTGTCGTGTGCCTTGGTTTCTTTGAATTCAGATTCGGCGCCTTCCTCTGGCCAACTGTCATTCTGATGGGAACAATCTTGCGAGGTTGTCTGGGTAGGAACCCTGCTCCTAGTCTTCCTTAGTTGTTCAAATCGGTGGCCTTGATTATGTTCCTTCCTACTTCCTCTGTCATGGCTTCCACCCGGCCCAAGTCTTTCGAAAGCGGATTTCCTTTGATTTAGATCTTCTTGCCAGTGGGTTGTTGATCTGGCGGGTAGTCTTGATCGAGCTTTCTCTTCATGCGTTCTCGGGATTGTCGATCGGAGCAAGTCCTGGAGCTGTTCATACTTCTCACCAGGATGCGAAGTTGCTCCGAGTTCTTCTAATGCTTCTCGAATCTTATCGTAAGGCGTATTCGCCGTGCGTCTCCCTTCGACTTCTCGTTGCGATTTTCTTTTGTCGTACTCAGCCAATTCTGACTCGTATCTGATCCAAGCTTCCCTGCGCTGCCTAGCACGGTGTTGGCGCCCTTGCTTCAACTTGTTTTTTCTTTCTCTAGCTTGTTTCTGACTATCTGTTTCTCCGTCGTAGCCCTGGGCAAAGGGTGATATATTGGATTCTGATTCATCCGATGATCTGACATCGGGTGCTTCCGGGGGATTTAATGGTGACCGCGGTCGTCGAACCATGAGCACCTCTCGCGCATGAGTCGTTCTGTTATTGGCGTTAGTTTTCATGCCGTCGGAGTCGCTGATAACTTTAGTGGATGCCTCGGTGTCGTAGATCGAGTCTCCTTCTTGGTAAGGTAAAATAGCTGTTGTTGTTGTGCCGACTAGTTGGGTTCCGCTACCCTCAGGAACGGAATCCGGCCAGTGGATGATACAGTCCTGCGATGTTATCGTTAGCACGAGGCCCTCCTGAGCTCCTATCAGTGGTATCCCGAATCTTGGATTGAAAAGTCTTTCGACCTGTCCTTGATAGGATTTTGCCATGTTGTCGAGCCCAAATGAAAAAGAACTTGACTTCTTGAGAGAATTCTGGGGGTAATCCGAGTTGTTTTGGGTTGTGCTCTGGAATCTTACCAAAAAAGAACTCGGTTTCTTGAAAGCACTCGGATAAAACTTCGTCTTGGAGCTTGGATTTGAATCGGATACGAGTGGTCGTGAAATCCGATTTGACTCGGATACTATGAGCTGCGCGAATCTTCTGGTGAGCTGATCCGTTGTAGTTGTTGAAATAGGAACTTCTTTTAGATGATCTGGATCTTCGAGGAGATGGCTTTGAAGCTTGCCGTTGTTGTCTGCCTCGCAGATCCATGAGCCGAAGATGAAAGTTGATCCCGTCGGAAAAATCATGTTGTCGAGGTCCATCGAGCTCTTGGAAGCAAAGTCGCCGAAGGCCCCTACCTGGCGCGCCAGCTGTCGATGTTTCACCACCGATAGCCTGCCACGGGGGTACCCGGGGCAGTATGTTCGGGCTTCGGCGTATGCCGAACTCGATGGTTTATGCAAGAGACAGTCGATTTATCCTGGTTCAGGCCCTCGATCGTAGATCGAGTAATAACCTTACGTCCAGTCGGCCTTAACCTTTGCGTTGGATTGATTATGATCTGCCTTTCTCTCAGGAGCCCTGCCCTCCTTTATATAGTCAGGAGGCCAGAGTCCTAGTCGGTTTACAATGAGATTTCCTAATAGGATTACCTAATAGTTCTACTACTACGATTATATGGGAAGAATTCTAGTTGGACTAGATCTTCTCTCTCCCTTGCGGGGTATCCTGTGGGTCCCAGCATCGACAGATTCCAGTTCCAGAAGCCATGGAACTCACTCACTTGTTTCTTGATGCGATCCCAACGAATGTTGAGCTGGTTACAGTTTCTTGTTCGATTACTTTATGTACTGCTGTTGTAAGTATCTGCGACATCTCTCCAATACTGGTATGACTCCTTATCATTTCCATCAACTGATTTTAGCAACCAGGCACTAACTTACAATCAATAAAAGAAGAAACAATACAATCAAGCCAGAGAAAATTGGAATCAAGGCTGACATGAATATTTGCCTGTTCGTTTGGCTGTGGCTTGTCGTAAACGATCATAAATTTTCAGCCGGAACAGTATTTTTCTCTCACACAAACCAGCCAGCAGTACTTTTTCACGAACCAGCAATGATACGAACCAGCCAACCGAACAGTTTGGTAGGTGTCATCATCATCAATATCAATTGCCTCTTTTTCTTGTGAACCCATCTGTAGACCGATAGGCAACATCGCACAACTCATTGGAGCAACAACTAAATGGAGGACTTCCATTGGGACTCTATATGTAGTTCACAATACCACGAGGGTGGATACAACCTGAAGAAATAGAGAAAGAAGGACTTCACTACAAACGAAAGGTTGTGCCAAAAAAAAAAATCAACTGTGTACTTACTTATTTCGCCCCTGCTAACCTGAAATAAAATGGTGAACTGTGTAATTGCTAATATTGTACATCTACTATCAAGGTAAGGAACTTATTTATCAAGTGTGAATTGTGTTGCTGATTGGCTGTTTCAAACACTCTTCTTAGATCTTAGCGGTCTTTCAAAGCTAACAAAGATACCTTAATAAAAAAAGAACTAACACAGATAGATAATTATCTAGTCTGCCTAATTACAGAGGTTGCAGTTTTGCACTCGGTCTCAAGATTCAACACGCCATACTCGAGAGTTCACTGACTAGTGCATTACTTGCACAGCATGAAGACCATTGAATTTTCAACGACTGCTCACAGGTAGTACTTTTAGGTTGTACTGTAGTCTGACTAGTGTTTGGCTTGAAATATGGATCTAAAGCTATTTTTTTTTGGATCTGGAGCTCTCCCAACCAGGCTCTATGTCTCCCCTTTTTAACTAACCTTCTACATCAGCAAAAGGATGTACTATGAAAATCATCATGGTTTTAGAGTTGGAATTGGGTTAAGTGGTAAACCGGTGAAAAACTTCCTAAACATCCATTCAACTCTTTGAGTATGCATTAAATAAAAACTAAAATGAACCTATTTGCCAATTGGAGGGCATAAAAGCTATGCAAGTTCTTAACATTATGAAAAATACGGTGAAAATAAGATTTTGTTCCTATTAATAGAAAAAACATAACTTTGCTTGTTTGGCCAAAATAAGAAATCATAATTTTACCCTGAATCGTGTTAGAAATGAGCTGAGTGCTCTTGTTGAAGTGAATAGTTTCTTATAAAAGGCAAAAGTTTTTGTGTTGATACATCTCGTAGCTATCGGCGCTAAAAATAAGGAACTTACATATCTGACAAATGAACTCAACATAAAGAAATATAGAAAAAAGAAAGAAAAACTCTAAGTTCTAGGCTAGTCAATGTTTGTTAAAGTATGTGTCTTCATATAGTCTCAAAATAGGTCTCGAGTCCATTAGAATCCAAAAATTGAGCGTGGCCTATGCATACCCACACTGGGCCCTCTTTGGTGCCACTCTTGTGTCCTGGTATCTAATATCTAGTTGGGCCATCCCGTCCCTTTTTTGTGGCATGTAGTAATATAATGACAACTTAGAAAGCCTAAATTTGTTAAATTTTAGACCCTTTGATTTGGATTGTACATTGTGGATTAAGATTATGATCATTATATAAGAAATCACACCCTAGAGCCTGACCCTCATCCCACTCGCCGCCGCAATCTCCCCGCGAGTGCTACTCCCTAACCCCTCACCATCGCCCTTTCCCTTGCCTTCATCGTGCCCATTGTCGGCGTACCCGCCGGCGAGCACCTAGTCGCCCTCCTCCCTCAACTCCAATCGCTTCCATCGTTAGATCCACATACCACCTTCATCCGTGATGATGTGGGCTTCCTCAACGATGCCAAGCCACTAGTAATCCACGATGGCCTCCTCCTCCTTCGCATCCTCCCTAAGCCTAGGGACAAGAACATTTTTCTCCGCTTATGTGTGTGCAACATGAACAACAGCAAGCATGATCTCCTCCCTCGCATTAACTCTAGTGTTTTCAGTGATGATGGCCCTATGGGGTATGCCATCCTCACAGCCAATGATGACGGTGCTGGTCAGCACCAACCAGCGGGTGGCTATTCCACCTTCTTTCGGGTGCTAGTGATCGGCGTCCATCACATCAATCGAAGAGTATACCTGGGCGACTTCTCCTCGGATGCCCCTACAAATAAACCCAATTGGAGAATCATACAGGAACATTTGGATGATGACCTCCACAGATGTCGCACCATGACCATATTTAAAGGTGGCACATACTGGCTCTTCCATGGTGACGCTGATCGTAATGGTCCGAATGGGCAAAGGTTCTTCACCGTTGGTGTAAGCATCAACACTAATGCAGAGCACCAAACATTTGATTTCATTCTCAATAATAATCAAGTGCGGTGGAGTGCTTGGTTGTGCACGAGATTCATCAATGGAGATGAAAATCTAAGTTTTCTTTTTGTACGCGACAAGCGCCTAGAAATTTGGGGCAATGGTGAAGATGAGGATGGCAATTTGATGATCTGCACCCACGGTGTCCATATCGGCAATGGGGAGCCAGGGTTATTTGGGGTGGAACCAGTATGCCTTGGAGAGAAGAGTGGCACTATGCTTGTGCTCTACAATTCAGATCTTGACCATGCTTACCTTCTTGACATCCATTCAGGGTCAACAACAATGATAGCTGGTTGGAGAGGGTCACTGAACTACAGGACGGCTGTGCCTTATGAGATCAACTGGCTGGAGTTCTTTATGTCTAGGCTTGGTGTCCAACAGCAACAATAGTTATGTTGTATGTGAACTATGGTACTGTTCAATCTGTTTCACTTGGAGGTTTGATCACGACTATTTTCTCATGTCATCGCTTGTCAATTAACTAGATCTTGTAAGTATGTGTGTTCAACTTGTGGCTGTGTCATGTCCTAGGGATGTACTAGAGAAGTGAATTTATTTTATTGAACTATTTAAGTGCATTGTTATATTAATCTATGAACTTTAAACTATAGCCACGTGTTTGTCTGTCAGCATATTCATCTATTCAGGTAAGATAAAATGGTGTTAATGATTGTACCTTCTTGGTGATGACATGGCAGTGGCATATTTGTCAGTTCATGTATGTCCTCCCACAAACTTGTTGTACTTATCACTTACCAGTTGTGCCTCAGCGGCCACTAGCTAGCAAGGAGAAAGATGATGTATGTTTCTACTGCTTGCATTTTTACAGTAACATAAAGAAATGACCATTTGAGATGGTTGGTTCTCAAATCTCAATTTGAACTGGCTATCTTTTAGTGTTCAGTTCCTCCTCGTTTAATCATTATATGTATTTGACATAAAAATATTAGTAAGTCCTCATCCTTGATCATTAAGGTAGGCTTGAGCTGACATTTGACAAAGTATATTTTGTGGTCAGTAGGTGATTCCGTACAACAAAACTATTTGTTCTAGTTTTCATACATACTCTCTTGTAAATAACCAGCAAAATATGCATGTTTAATTTGTTGTTTCATTTATAATAAGTTACTTAGTGTACAAACATTCAAAAGGTATTGCAATTGCTACAGATGCCGATTGAGTTTCCTTCAAGTAGATATTTCTTAATCATCTTAGTCCTTGTAGATTCTTTTTTTTGTGGGCTGCTTATTCCTGGCTCTTGTACAAGGCTTGGAGTTAGTTTGTCACAATCGTGCATTTCAGTCCTCTGTTATTTTGTCCGACTTAGGGCCCGTTTGGCCAGGCTCCCGCCGGCTCCGGCTCCCACACTGTAGCGCGCAGGAGCTGGAGGGGGGGGGGCAAAAAAAAAACAGTGAGAGAGAAAAAGGAGGAGGGAGAAAAACAGATTCGTAATACCCCACGTAATGCAAGACTCTCCAAAGTAGGGCAGGAGTTCCAAACATCAACAGGAAATTCTCACTTCCAGCCGGTGCTGCCATCTGTACCAACAATATGGTGCAACTCTCGTGAGACAACGTCATAATGGATAAGAGTTACATAATCGAGTAAGAGATTTATAAGGGGAAAACAATGCAAGTATGTAATAATGATTTATCATGATGCATGCATGTTCCGTACATTCTCACAAACTGAGGAAATATTAAAACTTCTAACGGCATACATGGTGGCATACTAGCGTTCTCTCATATATAACGTAACTAGTCGGGCTACACGTTTCGCTGTTAGTGAACCTGCACAAGAATTTTATTTCAGCCCAACCCCACAATTATATATGTAGAATATAAATCTGGGCTCTAGGTTGCAATCTAAATACTTCCATATATATATACTTTCGTATCAAAGCTACCCAAAAGTAAATACGTCCTATATATACATATAAATATGCATATATAGTCGTATCAAAGCTAACCCATAATTAAATACTTTCGTATATATATGAGGCATATATACACTTCAGTATCAAAGCTAACTCTCCCCATAGACCGCACGCTCACATCTTGCAGACACGCCACTATGATGATGATTGGCATTTTGCCTTGATGTAGAGGTATTTGATCCATACATTACCACTCAAGTGAATGACATCCATACAATAGCATACCGTATGGACAACGAAATTGAAAACCCCCAAGTTAGTACTTACTTAGCCACCTGAAGTTCTTAACTGGGCATAAAGGAAGTGATCACC
Source organism: Miscanthus floridulus (assembly GCF_019320115.1). Lineage (NCBI taxonomy): Eukaryota > Viridiplantae > Streptophyta > Magnoliopsida > Poales > Poaceae > Miscanthus > Miscanthus floridulus. The sequence goes on along the minus strand of NC_089592.1, from coordinate 28,566,428 downwards.
GGCACACTTTAGATTCAACTCTAGGTTTTAAACACCTATATAGCTACAAGTTGCTAAAAACTGGTTTTGGAAAACAAAAACCTTTGTTTTAATTACACATATGGCAATTAATATTGAACCTTGCTCTGATACCAGCTGTAGCAGAACCGACCAATTTATAAGAGCATCTCTAGCACTAGCCCCAAAAACAGAGCCCCTACTTTTTATTTGGGTGCTGACCCCAACTTTTATTGGCCCAATAAACCTCTTCTACTCCAGCAGCAGCCCCAAAACAAAGCCCCCAAATCCATATCAGCAGCCAATGACAATTGGGACCCGTGTGTCATTGAGCCATGCCTTTCTTCCCCTCATCCTCTCCACACACATAGGGCATGGATGAGCGGCAGGGGCAATGCAGTCACCCATCGGAGGGAGGCGTGGTCAGGCCGCTCCGCACGCGGCGGAGGGAGGCAAGGGAGGAGACGCCGGCCATGGGGGAGAATGGAGCCGGTACCAAGGCGAGCAGTGACCAGGCCTATGCAGCGGTGCGGATGACGGCCGTGCCCAAGCGACGGCGGGGATGGGTGGTCGCACCTGCACCGAAGCCGCGATTCCTCGCCCACGCGGTGGCGGCGGAGCAGCGCGCCCACATCCCCATGCGGTGGCGGTGGAGCAGCGCGCCAGCATCCACGCGGCAATGGCGGCACCAGAGCAGGGTGCCCGCATCGATCTGGGCCGTCCCTGCGCCGTCGCATCCTCCGGAGGGGGTGGAGGGGAGAGTCGCCACGCTGGGAGGGAGACCGTGCCGGGTAGGGAGCATCCGCGCGGCGGAGGCGTAGCAGCACGCGCGGTAGAGGAAAGATTGGGGCCGACCCCCATTCTTCCACCACAATGGGGTCTAGAGGGTAGATTTTGTTGGGCCAACAAATTTTGGGTCCATAGTAGGGGCCCTGCTGGAGTTGGATTTTTTACCTGAGCCCCCATATTTAGCTATGGGGGCTTAAGTAGGGGCCCTGCTGGAGTTGCTCTAAGAGAACAAGTACGATGGCAACCCTATAAATGTCCATGCAGCCCGAGGCACGGCGGCCCGACACGAAGCACGCAATTTTGGCCTAGACCAAGCATGGCTCGGGCCGATGGTTAGCGGGCCCGGGCTGGCCTGGCCCGAGGGAGCAGGCCGTGCCTAGGCCGCTACTCAAGCCCATGGGCTGGCACGACCCGGCCCGGCCTACGACGGTCGGCCCGACAGTGGCCCGGCCTCCCCCTCCCCCTCCTCACTCCTCCTCCTCTCCCCATGGCCCAGCACGGCCCATCGTCCCTGCCTCCCTCATTGGCCGACTATAACTCCACTCCACCTCCATAATCCCTCCATCCAGCCTCCTGGCCTCCCCCATCCCCGGCCATGCCGCCGCCTCCACCTCCACTCCACTATGTGTGGGGGGTACAACCCCGGATACCCACGACAGACCACATGGGCTGTGCCCCTAGGGGCGGTCTAGTCCACAAGATGAAGCCTTGCGGGGCACGACTCTGCTCAGTGCCTCCCGCAAGACACTAGGAAAATATCATGAAGATATTACGAGATCTGTTAGGATACATATGATCCCATGATTCTTGTAATCTGTTATTACTTTCCGGTTATCTCTCAGATCTAACCGACTTATAACCCTGCCCCCAGACTATATAAGGTGGGCAGGGACACTCTCCAAACTCACACAATATCATACGATAGCCAATACAAACCAACAGACCACAGGAGTAGGGTATTACGTCATACTAACGGCCTAAACCTGTCTAACTTGTGTGTCTCTGTTGCCTTCTTATTCTTGATTACACGCCTCTCTGCCGATCAATCTACCTTCATGAGATACCCTTCGAAGGACTGCCGACGATATTCTATCGATAGTTGGCACGCCAGGTAGGGGTGTGCGCGCTGTTTCTATAATGGACAAGATGGTACGTTCCATAGGCTCTTTGTCCCTCCCGCAGCTCGACCAGATCTTCACGGTTGGATCAATCTCATGGATCATCAATGCTGACAAAGTCGGAGAGCTCATCGAGCCAGTGTAGATCGATTCTACGCCGATCACCCCAACACCTGCAACTATAGATCCGATCTCGGAACTGTCTCCGAGGTCGTCTTCATCGACAACTCACCACCTGCTTCCTCGCTACTAGAGGAGGCAGATCAACAACGATGATCTGATCGCATCCATCGATCAGGTTGGTCAGAAGCTCACCGATTGCCTCTCCATCGCCGAATCGGCTCTAGACACTCTCATTCAGCGCTGACCACCCTTCGATCCAAACCTATCGGAGGCTGCTCAGGAAACTCTAGGGGTTACAACCCTACCCTTTGGGTTCACCAATGTCATCACCACTTACCAAGATGCCCTAAGGGGCAAATTCACCGACCAGGTTATTGATGTCCATCCTCTCGCCGACCAGATCACCAACCAGCCATCGCCGACTATCAACATGCTGCACGTCGCTCGATGCCCCGAAGCATCCCTCCAAACCATCCTGGAGGAGAATCTGAACTTCGAGTCTCAGGGCTCTATGGAGACCATCGCTGAAACCACCACCGAACTACTTCCTCTCCCTCCTTTCCATGGTGGCACAATCTTCAACGTTAGTGTCAACAACCCCCCTTGGAATGGCAAAACCTAGGAGGAATGCGCCGCTCGTGAGAAATGGAACGCCAACTGTGCGCAGCGCTGAGCAAACGAGGCTACCCTTGTGATGGCTGAGCAGCAGCTTGACTCGCAAGGAAGACCACACCAACTCCAATGCAACCTCAATGATGAGTTTGTTCGTGTTGACGGCTACGACATCTACAAAGACCCCAAGCGCCAACCTGGCCATGGCCGCCAATGAGCTCGCCCAGCTCCTGCAGACACCGAAGGTCGCCAAGGTCACCTCCATGCTTAAAGCGGTGCACTACTAGGTCAATGAGATCCGCCAGGATCAAAGACCTTCATAATCCACAAGCTCGATTCACCGATTAGCCGCGCCAAGATCCGATCACTGCCCAAGTCACTTCACCGACCAGCACCATGACGACGGGCAACCTCTCTAGGGCGGAGCTAGGGGAAATCACATTGAACATCACCGCCAACACGACTAGGAGGTCGACTAGGACGTCCGAGTGCACCTCAACAATCTTTGAGATGCACGACGACGTATTGACGAACATCGCTTCAGTCGCCATGAAGAAGAAGTAGCCGCCGCCAGGAGTACGAGCAAGAGTACAGTAACCCAAACTTAGCTCTTGAGCCACTCAACGCCGGCAAAGCTACAGATGACAACGCCGACAACCCCAAAGGGCCCCCAACATTCACAAGGGTGCTCCGAACACATCAGTGGCCCTGTGGTTTCAAAATCACTAGGGTCGAGCCCTATAAGGGAAGGATGAACCCAACATAGTGGCTACAGGCTTACGCCACTACTGTCCATGCCACCAGAGGAGACACCAGTGTCATGGCGAACTATCTCCCCGTCATGCTCATGCCAACCGCCATGAACTGGTTCACAAGCCTTGCCCTGAACTCCATTGGATCCTAGAAAGAGCTAACAAAAGTCTTCACCGACAATTATATGTCTACGTGTACTCGGTCGAGCACCAAGCATGATCTCAACCACATCTACCAGAAGCCATCCGAGCTCCTCCATAGCTACATCAGACACTTTTCCGAGATGAGGAATTCTATTCCCAACATCATGGAAGCTGAGGTCATCACCGCCTTCATCTAAGGACTCCATCACCACGAGCTTCGCTTCAAGTTCAACCACAAGCCGCCCACAGGGATTGGCGAGATGATCACGACCACCAACCAGTACGCCAATGCTGAGGAAGCCAAGGTGCGCTTCAACGAGGATACAGGCACTTATCACCCAACCCATTGCTACTATGACTGCCCCGACGACCGATACCACAACAACCGCCGCTACGACAACCGCAGTTACCATTAGGACAGTGGCTGTGATCAGCCAAAAGGATCTAAGTCTGGTCAAAATCACCACCGACGGCCATACCACATCATCGCCACCATTAATGAACGTCGCACCAAGCACAACTATGATGAGCAGTACAAGAAGATCCTCGATGGCCCATGCCCTCTCCACAAGAATGCCAAGCATAAGATGAAGGACTGTCTCGGCTTGGCTAAGGAGTTCCAGGACAAAAAGCCGGACAACGACACCAACGATGGAGCCAGAGGCCACCGACCACCTAGGGGCAATAACAATGCCTTCTAGGATCAAGACAAGGTGGTTGCCACCATCTTCGGGGGCCTCGCCTCCACCATGAGCAGAAGAGAAAGGAAGCTCGCTGCTCGGTGGGTGCTCGCTGTCACTATAGAAGACACCGCTGCCAACCTCAGCTATCGCCCTTGGTCTGAGGTCCCCATCACCTTCAGCAGGGCTGGCCAGTGGGTGGACATCCCCTACACAGAGCATTTCCCCCTCATCCTCGACGCAACCGTCCAAAAAGTGCTTTTCAGAAAAAGTGCTCATCGATGGAAGAGCGCTCTGAATCTCCTCTTCGTCGGAGCCCTAAAGGAGTTGGGTCTCGAGATAACAGATCTCACACCCTCAGACTCCTCCTTCTAGGGTGTGGTACCTAGCAGGGCATCCAAACCACTTGGAGAGATCACCCTACCGGTATAGTTTGGCATGGAAAGCAACTACCGCGTTGAGCACATCAACTTCTACGTCGCCGACTTCAACACCGCCTATCACGCCATACATGGTCGGCTAGCTCTGGCCAAGTTCATGGTTGTACCGTACTACGCTTATCTGGTGCTAAAGATGCCTTCGCCTACAGGAGTCCTAGCCTTGCGGGCCAACCTCTCCATAGCCTACACCTATGAGACAGAGAGTCTCGCCCTCACCGAAGCCACCAACCTCTCCATCTAGATGGCCAGTGTGGTCACCGACGCCAGGACGGTGCCCATCGATGACCTAGAGATCTCATCGCTGGAGCCTCCTTGCGCCTCCGCCAAGTCCAAGGAAACCAAAGAGGTCGGCCTCGGCCTCGAGACCCCTCCTAGACCGTGAAGATTGGGGCTCACCTTGACCCCAAATAGGAAAGCACACTTGTCTCCTTCCTACCTACCAACGCCGACATGTTTGCTTGGAAATCTATAGACATGCCAGGGGTACCACGAGAGAAGATCGAGCACTCCTTGAATGTCTCGCCGACTGCCAAACAGATCAAGCAGAAACTCTAAGGATTCACGCCAGACAAGAAGGAGTCTATTAGGGTAGAAATAAAATGGCTCCTAGCTGCCGGATTCATAAAAGAAGTGTATCATCCTAAGTGGTTACCAAACCATGTTCTCATTCAAAAAAAGAATAAAGAATGGAGAATGTGTGTTGATTACACTGATCTTAACAAACACTGCCCTAAGGACCCCTTCGGTTTGCCTCAGATAGATGAGGTTGTAGACTCCACCGCCGGCTGCAAACTATTCTCCTTCCTCAACTGTTACTCTGGCTATCACCAGATCTCCCTCTAGGAAGAAGACCAGATCAAGACATCATTCATCATGCCCTTCGGTGTGTATTGCTACACCACCATGTCCTTTAGACTCAAGAACGCTGGGGCGACCTATCAAAGGGCCATCCAGATATGCCTCGATCAACAGATCGACCACAACATCGAAGTTTACATCTATGATGTGGTCGTCAAGTGCAAGACCACTGACAATCTTATCGCTGACCTCGAGGAAATGTTTGCCAACCTGAAAAGGTACCGATGGAAGCTGAACCCTTCAAAGTGCATCTTTGGAGTTCCATCTGGTATACTCCTAGGCTACATCATCAATGCACGTGGCATCGAACCCAACCCCGACAAGGTCTCCGCCATCACCAACATGAAACGGCCAACATGCATCAAGGATATACAGAAGCTTATAGGCTGCATGGCTGCTTTAAGCCGCTTCATATCATGCCTCGGTGAGAAGGGACTACCGTTCTTCAAACTCCTCAAGGCCTCCGAGTGCTTTTCCTGGTCGAAGGAGGCAGACATAGCTTTCAAGTAGCTCAAGTTGTTCCTAACAAGGCCTCTGGTCATAACGGTGCCATGGCTAGACGAAACTCTCTTGATCTACATAGTCGCCACTTCTTGCGTCGTTAGCACAGCTATTGTCGTCGAACGCGAGAAGGCTGGGCACGCCTATAAGGTGCAACGTCTAGTCTACTTCATCACTGAGGTCCTTAATGAGCCCAAAACTAGTTATCCTCAGGTCCAAAAGCTGCTATACACCATTCTGATTACGTCGCGCAAGCTCTGCCACTACTTCGAGTATTACAAGATCGCCGTGGTCACCGAGTTCCCTCTAGGGGACATTCTCCACAACAAATAGGCCAATGGCCGCATCATCAAGTGGGCTATTGAGCTCGGCACTTACTCCATTGAATTCAGAAGCAGGCCTACAATCAAGTCTTAGGTGCTCACTGATTTCATTACTGAGTGGACCGAGATCCAAGAGCCCATCACCGCTACTTGCCCTGAGCACTAGGTGATGTACTTCAACGGTGCCCTCAACATCAACGGTGCTGGTGTGGGGATTCTGTTCATTACACCGACTAAGGATAAGCTCTGATACGTTCTCTGGATACATTTTTTGGCCTCCAACAACGCCACCAAATACGAAGCGTGTCTCCATGGAGTCCGTATAGCCATTGAGCTCAGCGTCAAATGCCTCATGGTATATGGGGACTCCATGTTGGTCTTCAACTAGCTCAACAAAGACTGGTCCTGCTCTAGTGACAAGATGAATGCATATTACGCTGAAATCAGGAAGCTTGAAGGGAAATTCTACGGTATCGAGTACCACCACATGGTACGAGATCAAAATCAGCTCATCGACCACCTATCCAAGTTAGGCTCCTCTCGCACTATGATTTCATCGGGGGTCTTCGTTCAAGATCTTTTGGTGCCATCCATTAAGGAAGATAAGGAAGTTTAGGAAATTCCCCCCGCCGAGCAGCTGGTACTTATGGTACCTTCGCCGACCATCAATTGGAGGGAACAGTTCATCAAGTAACTCACCAACGCTGAAGTACCCACCAACAAGACTAAAACTGAATGCCTAATCCATCGAAGCAAGCATTACATGCTGGTGGATGACAACTTGATGAGGAAAAGTGCCAAGGAAGGGATACTGTAGAAATACATTACCCAAGAAGAGGGAGTGAAGCTACTTCTCGAAATTCACTCTAGTTCCTGCGACAACCACACGGCCTTGAGAAACCTAGTTGGCGAAGCTTTCCAAGCTAGTTTTTACTGGCCCACAGCCATCTTCGATGTAGAAGACCTCATCCGATGTTGTGAAGGACATCAATTTTTCGTCAAGCAAATACATGTGCCGGCACAAGAACTGCAGACCATGCCAGCTTCCTAGCCCTTCGCATGCTAGGGACTAGACATGATTGGGCCTTTCAAGTCAGCGCCAGGTGATTTCTGGTACATTTATGTCACCATCGATAAGTTCTCCAAGTGGATCGAATACAAACCGCTTGTTTTGGCTACTGCCGAGAAGGCAGTCGAGCTCTTTGAAGATATCATCCACATATTCAGTCTCCTAATTAGCATTATCACTAACCTCGGAACCACATTCACTGGTCATCATTTCTGGGACTTCTACAAAGGTTGGTGCATCTCTGTCAAATATGTCTCTATTGCCCATCCTAGAGTCAACGGCCAGGTCGAAAGGGCTAATGACATGATCCTTGATGCCCTAAAAAAGAGGCTATATTAGAAAGAAGAAAAACATCTGGGCAGATGGCTCAAAGAGTTACCAGCTGTGGTCCGGGGACTACACACTCAAGCTAGTCATGGCACCGGTGTGTCTCCATATTTCTTGGTCTACGGCTCAGAAGCCATACTACTAGCGAACATTGTCTTCTGAGCACCTTGGTTGGAAAATTATGATGAAGAGCAAGCCACAGCTGTTCAGACAGAGGACGTCGACAGGGCTGAGGAGGAACACCTAATCACCTACGTCCATATAGCCAAATACCTAGAAGGCTTGCCGAGGTACTATAATTGCAACATCAAAGGTCATTCATTTGCTGTCGGCGACCTCGTTCTCCGTAGAAAGCAAAAACCGAAGGGATGCACAATCTCTCCTCCCCCTAGGAAGGGCCCTACGTCGTTAAAGAAGTTACCCGACTAGGGTCTTATTGCCTACGTGACTTGGACAGAATCGATATCCCCAATTCATGGCACATCGAGCACCTTATACATTTCTATCCTTGAAATGCTCTAGATATGTATTCTTCACTCCATGATGAATAAAGTTTTGGTCGCCATAATTTGTCTCCATTGTTTCTCCATTATGATTTAATCTCCACTTACGGTCGCCAAGCTCTAAGCTACTCCAATACAAAATTGCCATAACTGCTCTGCCATGTTTCTCCATATCTCCAACATGTGATCGCCATAACTGCTCTGCCACATTTCTCCATATCTCCAACTTGTGATCGCCATAAACACTCCACCGCGTTTCTCCATATCTATGAAATATTTCGTCGACCACCGAGCAACACATGTTCTGCTCTGATCTCTATGGAGAAGACCCAGTCTCCGATCTCTCCCTACATGTGCTATGGGCTCTGTGCTCTGCGTTATGGGTGGTCGGCTATGGTTCCTTGGTCACGCCTGTTCCTCCTACACATGCATGGGCTCCGCGCTCGACGTTATGGACTATGGGCTAGCCAAGGCCAAGAGCTCAGTAAAGAACTAACTGCTCAGACACCACTTATACTACGTTTATCTCCAAGTTATTTTGCCAACCGTCGAGCAGCACACGTTCTGCTCTATTCTCTATGGAGAAGACCCAGTCTCTGATCTCTCCCTACACGTGCTATGGGCTCCGTGCTCTGCGTTATGGGTGGTCAGCTATGGTTCCTTGGTCACGCCTGTTCCTCCTACACGTGCTTGGGCTCCGCGCTCGATGTTATGGACTATGGGCTAGCTAAGGCCAAAGAGTTCAGTAATGAACTAACTGCTTGGACGCTACTTATACTATGTATAATTGCGTTAGGGTTAATACTGCAATGATTTTTTCACCACAATACCAGCAAACTGCATAAACATGCACATGTCAACATTTATACATACACATAAATGTCTGTCTGCGCCCTTGCGCATTTTTAACTACTCTATTCAGTTATTACAGCATACTCTCTGAGTAGATCACCGAGCTTCACCATCGCCGTCCATCTCACCGAATAGGTCGATGTCGCTGGCCAGCTTCTTCGCTGCGTACTCCACCTCATCCTCCAGCTGCTGGTGCTCTGCCTCGCCCATCCCTTCGGTGAATCCGGCCCCTATCGCCTGAAGGTCCATGGCTGGGTAGTGGGGCTAGACCACCGCAAGGGCATGAGTAACGATGGTAACAATGGCATTGCGGTTGAAACTCATGAAGTTCTCCCATGCCGCCTTGCACCTCTCGATGATGGTGTCCGAACACGGTGGCCTATCGTCAGGCTAAGGATCCACCTCTAGGTCGATGCAGTCGAGCACTGGTTTGACTCTAGCATCAAACTTGTCCCTTTGGGTCCTGGCCTCCTGCACCAGCACATCAAACTATGCCTTGACCCTCTAATGGTAGTCTGCAAGTATTACAAGGTTCCATCAAGCAATGAAACTACTTCAATAGTAACTTCGGCTAGGAAGTACTCACCTTTTAGCTCCTCGGCCAGTTTGTCTACTCACCCTGACTCCTTCGCCTTCTCCTCTCAGAGTTGCTCGATGGCTTGGCATAGCTGGCCGAGCTCCACATCTTGCTCTACAAGCACAACAGTCATCACCAAAAATATGGTTGTTCAATAGTATGAAGCACATTCGCTGATACACTATACCTGCTTTCTACTCGGATACATTTCTGAGCTGCTCGGACTTCCGCTCTAGTTGCTCGAAAGCGCTCGATAGCTGCTCGGGGACAGTGGCCAACTGCTTAGACTTGCCATGTAGCTGCTCGGACATGATCACTAGCTGCTCAGATAGGACAACCTTCTGGTACTCTAGGTCTCACGCGTTGGACTCAGAAAGGTTTCGCTCGCGCTAGGCCCTCTGGATGTTTCTCTCCATCAGCTTCATCGCCTCTTTGAGTTTTCATTCTCCTCGGTAAGGGGCTCCATCCTCTTTATCAGCTGGTGCTGCTGCTCGGTAGTCCGAGTTATCCCCTACAAAAACACTGAGATTATGAAGAAGAACAATCTCCAACGTCAAAGATGAACATTATAGATATAGTACTAACCTTGATCTGCTTCATCACTGTAGATAGGGAAGACTCTAGCCTCCTAAGCTCCTGAGTGGTGTCCTTCTCCTCAACAACCACCACCTCATCGCCGCATTTGCGGAGGATTCAGATAGCTTGGGGTCAAGATTCCTCACATTCGATCTCTTCCACCTTGTCCACCTCCGCCGTAGCTAGAGGAACCACTGGGGGGCTCTGTGGCTGGAGAGCATGTCTAACAATGCCCTTCAACATCTTAGGGAGCGCCTTCTGCTCCTCGGGCACTGCAGTTTCTCCGCTTCAGCCTCCGGCGCGGCATCGACGACTCTAGCCTATGCTCCTGAAGACCCAATGGCTTCTGCTGTTGCCCTGGACACCATCACTGATCCATCCGCCATCGACGCCAACGTATTGCCACCACCAAGTCCATCAGTAGCAGCGTCTGACTCCTCCACCGACTACCGAGCACCTGGGGACCCTAGGATAGGAGCTGCCGGCATTGCCTCCACCTCGGGACCAGCCCCCGGCTGTTCATCAGTTTGGACGGGTGGGGTTAGATCCTTCGCATGCTTCATGCTGCATCAGATGAGCTTGTTAGTCACCAAAAAAGGATAAGGATATGACAACCAAATAACTCCAAGACAAGGGTACTTACATAGCGGCTTTCCGGTAGATTTTTCTGAACTAGCGCTGCCTACCCGAGCCCCTAGCCGTGGCCTTGGGGTCAATTCCTGCGTCTTGGGGTGGAGGTCTCACGGTCTCCGCCATTGGCCTCTCCTCCGCCCATTGCTCTGGGACTCCCCTCGCCTACTGCTCAGGGACTCCCTCTGCCTGCCACTCCAAAACTCCCCTTGCCTACTGCTCAGGGACTCCCTTCACTTGCTACTTGGGGACTCTCATCTACTGTTGGGAGACTTCCTCCCCTCCCTTTGATTGCTCCTCCATGCGCATGCTATGCGGAGGCGCCTTCGTGCTCGGTGGAGGAGCCACTGGAACTTTGTCGTCATCCAACCACTCGAACATCGCAGTTCTCCATGTTCGAGTGGTCTGGTCACCGCCAAGTGAGATGCCACCTGGCTTGAGGGGAGCGGCACCCGCCGTCTTTCTCTTCTTCTGGGCTAGCTCGTTTGCCACTGCCCTCTTCCCCTAGACTTTCTCCGACATCGGGGATGGACTCTCCGACGAGATGTTGATGGCTCCCTCCTTAGGCTACATCAGTGGCCAGGTATCTACTGCCTGTGGCCAATCACCCCTCGGCACGCCTGAGAAGTACACCGCTTTTTCCTATGAATGGATCTTTGCATAAGTGAATCAATCCACTGCTCGACAACAACAAAAGATAAAAAGCATCAGGAACACACAATTAAGATATTTACCTAAGGAGGCAAATTCTGGTAGTGAAAGGTTCTTGTCTTCCCTGGCAAGTTGAATGAGTCAAGTGGAGCGAATAGCTCTGTGGCCTGCTCCTGCACAACATCCCTCGACAGCATCTCTGTCCTCTCCTGGGTACCATCGGTCTTGAAATCAAAGGTTGCGTGGGCTCTTTCCTTGCAGGGCTGGACATGGCACACTATGAAGCTCGCCACCACCAGTCCATCGTTGGTCTTCACGCCCTTTATTAAGCCAAGGAGCTCCTTCACTTGCTCCATGTCAGCACTGCTTGGTTTTTTCGACCAGCTCTTTTGGCTCTCTAGGATGTGGTCAATGTCATAGCGGATTGCAATGTGGCTCTGCTTCATGTAGAACCACCTAGCATTCCACCCCTTCAGTGAATTATTCAGCAGTATAGTGATGTACTCGCTCGCCATCCTATCCTGAAGCTATAGATATACGTCGCCGACCACCTTGGAACTGCCGCCGCCTTTCTTCTTCAACCAGAATAGGTGTTTGAAGAGGTTGAAGTGTGGAAGAATCCCCAGATACACTTCATAGAAGTCGATAAAGATCGAGATGTGCAAGATGGTGTTTGGGTGGAGATTGCACATACTAAGTGCCCAAAACTCCAATAGATCCCTCAAAAAAGGATGAATAGAAAATCCTAACCCTCGCTAGAAATAATCCTCAAACACCACTACTTCATCAGTATGAGGCATTAGGAAGGGCTCACCACTGGCTGGCCGCCATCCGGTGGTGACGCGGTCAGGAAGAACGCCCGCCTCCATCAATCTGTTGAGCTCCGCCCCTCCCGTGCACGACGGCACCCACTCTTCATCATGGCTGGCTCTGACGATCGCCTTCTTTGGGTTCATAGCTCCCCTATTAGGCACCATCTCTTAGATATAGATGGAGACTAACAGCAAAAGCGTGTGTGGATGTGGATCTAGAAATGCGAGAGCTAAGGAGGAAGATGAAACGGCAAAGTGGCAAAGGTGGGAGCACGGGGTGCGGCGGCGCAGTTATAAAGCACCCCCACCCTTTCACATTCGAGGGTTTTTGGGAAACCACTCCCATGATTTGTGCCTCTCTGAATTCTCCACAACAGCAAGGTGGGCCATTACCTAGGCTTTCACGCAACCACGGCCCATATCACCAATTTATCTCCACAATTTGTTCTGGCTCACCGAATATTCACCAATTTCTCCGCCAACCGTTATGGCTCAGTAATTACTACTGTACAGCCATTACTCTGATATTTTCTCCATGATTTGTTTTCTCCAAGATTTCCTCTTGTGGCTCGGGGTCTGCGTTAGCATTACGTCTTGGTTCCTCACCGCATTGGGGATTTTTCTTTAGTTGACTGCTGTTTCTGACCTTGGCACCACTTGACCACGTCACCTACTATTAGGCTCGGGGACTAAGTGGGCATACTCCACCTTGCGGTGAATGTGCTTTTCTCACCTCAGGGCTACGCCCGAGGACTGGCTGCCTACTCGACTGGTCTTTTACTATTTCTTCTACTTTGGACCCTAGCACCACATGACTACATCATCTACTATTAGGCTTGGGGACTAAGTGGACATACTTCACCTTGCGATGAGTGTGTTTGCTTTAATCTAGAAGACTCCACACCTCTTGAAGCTAAAGAAGACTATCTCTTTATCTCGTGATCAGACTCTAAGTGGGCACACTTGGTCCATTGTGAAGAAATTTTCAATTCTGAACTTGAGCTCCTTACACCCTTATGGCAAGCCGTACTTGGGTTACATTGCTCAGTGATGGCTCACACTGCTCAGCAATGATCCATGCTGCTCGGTGATGGTTTACGCTGCTCGACAATGGTTCACGCTGCTTGACAACTGCTCACAACTGCTCGGCAACTCATCACGGTGGTTGGACCATGAGTTTGACTGCTCGGCTTTGTTCGCACTTGCTCGAACAAGCTCAAGACGACGTTGCACAATAGGCACAAGGCGCTCGAGGACTAGCTATGGGGGGTATGACCCTAGATACCCATGGCAGACCATATGGGCTATGCCCCTAGGGGTGGCTCAGCCCATAAGACAAAGCCTTGCGGGGCACGACTCTACTCAGCTCCTCCCATAAGACACCGGGAAAATATCTTGAAGATATTACAAGATCTGTTAGGATACATATGATCCCATGATTCCTGTATTCTGTTATTACTTTCCAATTATCTCTAAGATCTAACCGACTTATAACCCTACCCCCTGGACTATATAAGGCGGGCAAGGACCCCTTCGAAACTCACGCAATATCATACGATAGCCAATATAAACCAACAGACCTCAGAAGTAGGGTATTATGTCATACTGATGGCCTAAACCTGTCTAACTCATGTGTCTCTGTTGCCTTCTTATTCTTGATTACACGCCTCTATGCCAATCAATCTATCTTCATGGGATACCCCTCGAAGGACTGCCGATGATATTCTGTCGACACTATGCCTCCCCATCCCCATGCCACCGCCTCTAGAGCTCTACCTCCACCACATGACGGCATCGAGTGTGGTGGCTGCCGCCGCCTCCACGCCCCCTACGTGTCTGGCTATGGCCGCCTCCTCCATGCCCCTACATGGCTTCAAGGGGAGCGGCCTCCATCCCCTCCGTGGCACTGACCTCGCTCCATCCCCATCCCTCGACCACGCTGAAGTCCAATGCGACAATAGTGTTGGCATCGAGCACGACAATGACCACGCCCTCCATGACCCCCACGCATCTAGCCACCACCTCCACATCCCCCTGTAGCGGCTTTGAGTGGAGCGGCCTCGATATGGCCTTCTATGCCCTCGATCTGACCGGACCACTGTGGATCCACCAGCTACTTCACTAGACTCGCCTCCTCCGCTAGCTACTTCATCAGATCTGGCATCAAGCGACCTAGGGAGAAGCTCAACGGTGGCTGCCGCCACCTCCACTCCTTGCCTCCCCTCCTCTCTGTCGCACTTGGTGGGCCTCGGGCTGGCCCAACCTACTAAAAAGGCCAGGCTCATTGGGCCAGCTCGGCACAGAAATTGGCCCGATAGGTCATGCCTGGGCCATCGGCTAGGGACAATGGACTGGTGTGGCACGACCCGGTGGCCCAATGGGCCCTTCCGTGCCATGCCCTATCGAGCCATGCCTAGCATGGGCCCGTGATGTTCTAGACCAACCCGGCTCATTGGCCATCTGTGGGCAGCCTGCAAGCGGTCACACTGTCATACTTGAGCCCATATAAACCCGGTAGTCCGTCGAGTACCACTATGGGTCTCAATTAACCATCAACATACAACCAAGATTATACATGATTCAACATACATGTCACATGTTACATAAAGTTCACAAATATTGTTCATTCATCAAAGTATGAATTAAGGTTATTACAAACCAAGTTCAGTAAATAGTAGCAGAAGCAAATTAAAGTTTGAAGCTAACAATAGTACGGTCCTTAATTGGCATAGATGGAATCACATTAGTCAACCTACACATAGACTCCGCCCAGCCTCCATTTACATTACCCCATGGTTCTTTTCCATGATAGCAAATATAGCCAACCGTGCTTCGGTATCCACCTATATCTCGCAGGTGATAGGAAATCACCCGACTTCTACCGGTCTAAGCATGGCTAAGCATATGTTCGATCCTGGACCTACATAGGGTCAAAGGCATATGTAACTGGACAAGATAGTTTTATGCATCAAGTGTTTCTAATCAACTCTTATAACCTAATGCATTAAACATAAAGGACTCAAGTAATATTTTGTAAAACATAGGAGACTTAGAATGCTCCGGGGCTTGCCTTTGAGGAAAGAGGTTGGCTGGTGATCTGAGCACTCAGGGAGATCTTCGAGAGTCTGCTCCTCTTATCCTAGAGCTGTGGCCTGAGGCATCTCTTGCTGATCCTCCTCCTCTTCTTCGTTGAACTCTAACAGACTTATTCCTTCGGACGATCCTATATGCATGAGCATGAAATAAGATGTCACGAATGCATATATGATGACATGTATAATATATATGATGTGATGAATGCATCCTCCCAAGTATTTTCAATAGCTTTGTATTAAAGTAGTAACTAGTTGCATCTTATTTTACTGAGTAGGTGCCTATCTCTTCTCTAATAGCTTAAGCAAACATTTATGTAAATCATTTTCTGGACTACAAGACAACAGACACTTGTTTTGATCATAACTAGAGTTATACCTATTAAAATAATATGGTTGTGGACATTCTAGAAATATTATGAAATTGGCTACAACTTTCTTTTAACCATCTTAATGTGATTCAGCAGTTATCTAAGTCAAACAATTCAATCTTTCAGATATGTCTAGAGAGCAAGTATTTCTGGCAACAAATTTCTAACAGCCATAATTCTTAAACCATAAGGCCTATGACTATGAAAATTTAACACAAGGTATATAAGTAAGTTATCTACAACTTTGTTATTAACAAGTTTTATAGAAAAGACCATTATCATCATAAACTTATTATCACAACCAAAACTATATATGTAGCCATCTAGTTGTATTATAAGACAATAATTAACTAGTTGCATACAACCAGTTACTTTTAAGCTTAACTAATAACATCAACAGATCATATGCATCCCAATCACCATAGAAAACATCTTGGTTAAATATAACTAAATTATTTATATTCATTTATTAATTTCCTTAGATAATAAGGTGATTTAAAGGATAAGTATTTTTTGTACTCAATAAATTCTGACAAAATTACAGTAGCCTACAAATGACCCTAATAGTCTACTATACAAATTCTATGCCATTTGGATAAGTATAACTACCTCTACAAAAATGACAAGTTACATTGGCTTATTTTAGCAAAAATAGTTTAGTACAGTGAAAAGTGTCAAGCAACATATTTGATATTTTTGTTACATTTCTCCAAGCATAAGAATACTATGTAAACATTTGCATGATCATATGTTATGTATTTTTACCCCAATTAATTCCACTAGAAACTAGCAATTAATTAGGACTAAATAGGAAGACCATATTCAAATTATGACCACTTCAAGTTTATTATTTTTGTTAGCTAGATCATGTCAACACAAGACCAGTAAAATTAGAATCACAATTTTATCACCTTTCTAGCTCAAGTTATGCAATTTATAAGATAGAAACCATTTAAAAAGCATTTTTCTATCTACATTTTATTCTCCTCGAAATATACTAGAAACAGTGCATCTCATATTCTTATCAAATACTATACTTCATGAGGGATCCAACAAAATTTAGTTCACCAAAATTAGACGCTCGTAGCTTGAGATATGAATTTTTGAAACATGTATTCAAATCTATGAAATAAATCAGAAAATCAAACATCATATAGACTGACAGCCGGGGCCCGCGGTCAACGGGGACCCACTTGTCAGCGAGACAAAAATAGGGGACGGCGCTGGCCGGCGAGAACTCGCTGACGGCGAGGTCTCCGGCGGTAGTGTCTTCACCAATGCACTCATCTCATCCCCGCGCATCGACTGGTAGGATTAGTTGGCTCGGTGGCTTACCAGAGCAAGCTCAACGGTGGGCATGGCAGACGGTTGAGGTCGGCGGCATTACGCCGGCCATCTCTGGCTATGGTACACCTAGGCGAGGATGGCTACTCCATCCTAGTGACCTAGCGAAGCTACACGGTGCAGGCGGGGGTTTGGGGTGGCATCGATGAGCTTGGCCACGTGCATGGCCATGCAGCGGCGCACGGAGCACAGCAGTGCTCATGCTATTCTGGCTAGACGGTAGTGAAAGGTGGGTCTCCATCATGCCACTAGCAAGGTCTAGGGTTACTCGATCTAAGACGCATGAGAAAGCAGTGAGATGGTGAACCAACTCAACGGCGGCGAGCTCAAGTGCCATGGCGGCCATGGTGGAAGTGGGCGGAGCGACGACTCATTCTGGTGCTATCATGTAGTGGCATCATTCCTAACTCCGGCCTAAGCTTCTAGACTCTAGCATGGTGCTGGACCAAAGAAAATGAAGGCATGCTATGCGGTGAAATGGTCGGGCCACGGTGAGCCACGAGCACGACGGTGCTCCAATGACGACGGTGGCTATGGTAAGGTGAAATGCCGCTCTACCTATGGTCGGTAGGTGGTGCTGGTGGCTCGAGGAGGTGGAGGTGATGGCATATCAGCTCTAGCCAAGACGGATGGGCTGGTGGAGCTACATCGGCAACGAGCAACTATGGCAGAGCTACGGTGATGCTGTGGCAAGCTCGGCGCTACGCTTGAAGAGGCAGAGCGAGCAGAAGGGAGTGAGAGCGGGTGAGTGGATGGAGTGGTGGGTGCGTGGTGCTTAATTGCGTGCTCGGGCTTGACCGGTTGGGCCAATGCTGGCGTGTTGATACCACGCGGTGGCAATGGCCTATGGCCAGTCGGCCACTGCCGTGCGCGCGGGAGCCGATTCAGTTGCCACTAAATCCGTCTAACAACATGACTTAGCGATTCAATTACTCCTAATATGTTTTGAATTAGAAGAAACTTCCTTAATGAAAGTTGTAGAGCTACATGAGATCTCCAACTTTGCTTTAAGAACCATCATCTAATTCTCACTAGATAATAAACTACACTGCTCAAAAGTGAGGTACTTTGAAACTAAAAACCATTTCCACACTTAGAAAATTTCCCAAGTCACAAAACAACATTTTGTTAATACTTGTGAGTTGTTTTTGAGCATGCTATGCACTGAATTAGACTTGACCCAAAAATAAAAGTTGTTACCCTAGTCAAGTACTACAACTTTCATTTAGGTCACACAACCATGTAAACACTCTAAGCTACTGTTCAACTTTAGTCAAACTAGCATCATGAAAATGGCATTTCAAATGAAACGAACACTTAGAAGCAAAATTGACCAAGGTAATGAATAGAAACATTGTTCCATTTACCATCCTAGACATGTTTAAGGTGTTTTCATGACCTCACAACCATCTCATACATTGGTCATACATAATTGCAAGCATAAACATATATATATATATATATATATATATATATATATATATATATATATATATATATATATATATATATATATCAACATTTCAAGTGATAATGCATAAGAATGAGATGAATTTTCATATGCTCTTGTTCATGAATGCTTGGATGATGCTTGTGCTCATGAAATGCAAGTGCCAATTACAATTCTTAACACAGAGGTGTTACAGCGAACTTCACATCCATGTGGTGGACTTGCCACCCCTCTTGAGCAGCCAGCGTGAGGAGGACACGGACTGACTCCATGCACGCCATGGGGGTTAAGGCATCGTCATAGTCAATCCCCTCCTACTAAACAAAGTCGCATGCTACCAATTGTGCCTTGTGTTTGATCACTACGCCTAGTTCATCCTTTTTGAGCTTGAACACCCACTTCAGGGTGATAGGGCAGTGGCCATCAGGCAGTGGCACCAGCTCCCAGGTGTGGTTTTGCTCAATGGACTTGAGCTCCTGCTCCATCTCTACCCACCACATTAGATCACCCTACGCCTCAGCATAAGTGGTCGGCTCACCGGCATATGTCAGATGAAGCTGGGTGAAGAGCCTCTTGGGCTGGTCCAGTGAAGACTAGTCGCTGAGGATGCTTGCCATGATGTGGTATCATAGAGGCTCATCATCGTAGAAGGCATCCAAGCGGTCTTCATCGTCCTCCAGTGGCGTGGCGTACTCGACCTCTGACTGCCTTATGTGCGCTGGTGTCACAGCAGGCGAGGTAGAAGACACTAAGGAGGTCACCTAGTATGCTAGAGAGATTGGCTATGATGATGTAGAGGTTGGAGAGGTCGGCTATGGTGTAGGAGAGGTCAGAGCTGCTATCGACGGACTACCAACCACCATCGATGGGCTACCGAGCTCCCCTAGATTTGGTGATGGCGAACACGATAGAGTTGGTGATGAGGTCAGCGCTGGTGATGAAGACCCATACGTCGATGAAGATGTACCTTGTGCTTCCTTAGCACCTCTAGCCCACGCGTACTCAATGGTGAAATCGTAGAGTGTGGTCGCCGACTCGTCATCTACCGCCTTGTCCCATGCCCAGCTGCATCCTTCATCGAACGCAATGTCACGCACCACACGCACGCGCTGTGTTGCTGATTCCAGCACGTAGTAGGCCTTAGCCCCCTCTACGTAGCCGATGAAGACCCTTGGTGAGCTAGGATCATTGAGCTTACCGACGTGGTTCAACTCCTTGATGAAAGCGAGGTAGCCAAAGGCGGGCCGGTAGCTAACCGCTGGCTTGTGCCCATGCCAGGCCTCATATGGTGTCTTGCCATCAAGTGCACTGGTCAAAGAGTGGTTGAGAAGGTGTACGACGGTCATCGTAGCCTCTCCCTAGTAGACCGTCGGCATGCCATGCTATTTGAAGAGCGCGCGCACCACTGCCACCACCGTCTGATTGCGGCGCTCGACCACACCATTCTATTGTGGCAAGTAGTTCATGGAGTAGTGGTGCTGAATCCCATCATCGATGCAAGATGCCACAAACTCAGCTGTCGTGAATTCGCCACAATTATCCATGCAGAGCACCCGGAGCTTATGGCCATACGACTTCTCCGCGGCTACCTAGTGGTGCTTGGTGGTGTGCGTAGTTGCCACCTTGGAATCGAGCAGCACAGTCCACATATAGTGGGTGGCATCGTCGATGAGCAGTAGGAAGTAGCGCTGACCACCAGGGGTGGCCGGTGACACTAGACCATAGAGGTCACCATGCACCAGCTCGAGTTGCTCTATGGTGCGGTAAGAGGCTTGACACGAGAAGGGTCGACGCTTCATCTTGGTCACCACACAGGTGTCATAGAGCTGCTCGACATGGTTGACGTAGGGCATGCCAGCAGACCATCTCCTTCTTGCCGAGCTGCTTTAGGGTTTCAAAGTGAAGGTGCCCAAAGCGCTCCTGCCAGTGCCATGCCTCATCATCTTGGTGTGCGGCAAGGTAGAGGGGGTGCACCACCTGTACATGGAGCACATAAAGGTGGTTGCTTCCCTAGTTCACCTTGGCAAGAAGACGGTGGACTCTATCCTAAATGCGCAGCACACCGTCCTCAATCTCCACCTATGAGTCATTCTCGTCTAGCTGCACGACACTAATGATGGAGTTCTTCAAGGCCAAGATGTAGTACACCCAGTGAGAAGATGGTGCTCCCTCATCTTGGCCTTGAAGATGACCAAGCCAATGCCCTTGATCTCGACGGTGGAGGCATCACCGAACTTGATGGAGCCCTTCACACCAGAGTGTAGGTTAGAGAAGAACTTGCGCCGAAGTTGTAAAAGATGAACCCGCTCCACCAAAGTCAAATCCATAGACCAAGTAGGTATGGAAAGAAAAGATAACATCACCATCAGAGTCACAAGAGGTGCAACCATCAGGGTCTCCATCCCTGGAACTGGCTAATGCACCCAAGGAATGAACAAGATAGGAAAAGAGTCATGTCTAGAGAACTTAATAGTCCAAACCCTGGCTGTGAGGTAATATCGGTAGTTATCCATATTTACTTTTTATTATTGCATGAATTATTTTTCACTTTTAGCATGTTACTCTTCTGCATTAATATTGCATTAGTAGAAAGAAAATAAAAATTACATCATTGCAACATTAAAGATTAAACCCCATGTGAATAAATCTATGGTGTGTAAAGGCCCGTAGGAATATTCACCGTGGTGGCATAAAAATAAAAATACCATACATACATATTTTCTGCGTTATATAAATAAGAAAATCCAAAATATTAAATAGACATCCTACTAGAACTTTGCCAATTAGGAAATCTGTCTAAACCTCCAACGATAACAAATCTTTGAGTGGCTGACTGCTAACCCCTTATCCTAATCCGTGCCACGAGTTTTGGTGCTCTTGTTGGAGTATTTTGCAGGATGATCAAGAGTAAAGCCATCCATCCAAGGTACATTTTCCTGAATTGTCGCTACACCCGCTACATGAGGAACACAACTTCTGGATGGATGAGAAAGACTTCTGCTGGTAAACTTACTCTAAGAAAGACCACGACAACATTCAGCTTGGGGGAGAAACATCCCCCGTGTATCTATCTAAGTATTTATTTTGGTTCTATTATTTTTAAGTTTGCTTCATATTTGCTAAAGAAATAAAAAGATGTATAACAAACTAAAGCAAAATAAATATTTATCTTAGCTAGTTATATATATATTAAAGGTGTGATCTTAAATTATGAAAAATAAAATAAAAAGTGTGTGTCTAGTTTTCTATTTTTAAGAGCTGAATAAATAAATGGGCTCCGAGGATAATCTCTTAAATGAAAATGATGAATAGTTGCTCTATCGTAATTCTTTTCAAGTACCTAGTTTTCAACCTTGAATTCTCCCGAGTTTTGGGATACGACTGTTTTGATATAAGAATTTACTCTGAACTTAAAACTCGTGGGTAGCATATGCTTGATCTAAGTCTATGTAATTGACTGGTGTGATATGAGAAGGTCTGAGCTGCTATTTATCTTGTTCCAAGTGACACTAAAGTTCTAAAGATTTATCTATTGAAAAAATATAAAAATCCTACAAGATGAGCTCTAATATGACAAAGCATGAATTCCTACCGGAGACATATATGATATTTAGATTAGAAAAAACTTCCACTCATATATATGCTGCTTGCACTGCATTGAGTTTAGTCAAGCTTTGTTGACCCTTATGAGAAGTTTGTCATACTCTTAAAATCAAGATCACGTACACACCACCCAAATATGCACCACTCCTACATTGGGGGTAGGCACAATAACATGTCATTCGATCTAGATTCACCTAAAAATGTTTTACTCCTATACTGGGAGTAAACACCAAAAAACTTCCTAATAGAAATTTCTACCAAATAATTGCTCCAAGTTCTTGTTGATATCTCTCTCAGAGTTTTTTTGCAGAAAAGAAGCATTGGGCCATGCAAAAGTTATTCATAAAAAAAGAGAAAAAAGAGTTGAACAAAATGGACAAGTGTTCGAGATATCTAAAATAATGGGTACTCAGATGCTCGTCTGAAAAAAGAAAAGATGAATAAGATAGCCCATGTTTTCTTGCAAAGTTGTTTCCAAGTTTTAAAAGAGAGATATATTTTCAAGGAGCATATTAGAATTAGGTTAGTCACCAAATATATCCACCATATATCCACATGCATACACATCTTAATTTGATTGTATGACTCAACTCTCTTTGGATCTAAGGTTTGACTTTACAATATATATATTGCAAGTATGTTCTTTTATGCTTTTTTTCACTCCTATGAGCTCCACATAAGCCTTAGTTGTAGGAAGAGAAAGGCATAACATTTTTATTGCCTTGGTGAGAATCCACAAATACCACATATATTGAGAGACTTGAGAGTGTCATACGATGGAAGCTCTGAGTTTTATTTTAAAAATCTATAAAAACTCTAGAATAATTGTTGAGCAAAGAACTTGAGACATAATGCTTGATTTGATCGTTCTGTCTTTCAATTGCTCAAGACCGAAGAAAAGGCTGAGAAGCCCCATGGTTGAAGGTAATATGGGTAAGTTTGAAGTCAGATCGGTTTATTCTAATCCGGAGGAGAATTCTTATTTGAACGTATGCGTACTTTTGAGGAGTTGCTATGATGTTTTCATAAATCTCAAAACTCCTGATCCATTTTCTAAGTTTAGCTTTGCTAAGGGACTAGCAAAGGATAAACTTAGGGAAGTTTGTTGATGGTAGTTAACAACCATTATAAACTGTCAATATAACATGTACAAGGGCATAAATATAATCACCAATGAAGATTTAGGGGTTTAAACTAACAAATTCCATGAGTTTTGATGAATCTATATTTTCTGTAGGGTTTATTCAGAAAACTATCAAGGTGGACCTATATCTTAGATTTAATTACGCTTATCTGCAGTGAAACAAACACTAGAAGACTTTAGAAGACTTTGGAGGACTCTACACCGAAGTGGAGGGTGAGACACCACCTGTAAGCTGCCCGACCCTAGGGCCCACCTGTTAGCCCCTTGTTGCAAATATCAGTTCTCTACCGCCTTCTAGGTTGCATCTACGTCGTCCTTTAAGTCAGTTTGATCCAAGGACTCACTTTGGATGTTCCGGCCTATATATATCAGCCCCTGCCCCCTAAATACATAAGTCATTTGAGAAGACAAAAACCCTAATCATCCTCAGAACTCCACCATATTCTAGGGCATAGCTAGTTAGGCTAGGTCTAGAGGGAGGCAAGCAGGCTTTGCTTGGATTCCCGATCTTGTCAAGAGCATGGTTCGGTATAATATTTCTACCCCCTCTCTTTTGTTTCTCCATTACTTTTATATGCTAGTTATAATTGTTATGGCAATATTAGTATTCATCTTATTCATGTTCTTTGTTATAATGTTCATCGTCTACTTTGGTTATATGCTTAGTATAGCTAGTTTATCATTATATCCATGCATAAGTTCATAAAGCACCCGCTCTGTTGTGCATGGGGTGAGTGGATGACATTGTGTAAGCATGGTGCTTATACATTGTTTACCTACGAATACACCATATATTCTAGGTCATGTGGTAGATCGCGGATGTGACACTCCCCTTGAGTCCTTTGTGGTCCACTCCCTAAATATAGGCGCACGTAGTGATGTAGACTAGGCCCGATCTTTCAAAAGGTATGATAGCGTCAATTGGTTGAGACTCGACGTTCACGATCTAGGCTTCGAATCAAGACTGATTTAGACCCCCACAACCATTATACCACTGCTCCATTGGTTATCAACCATGCGAACGCGATTGACCTCGCCGAGAAGGCTTTCCTGCAAGCGAATTGAGAACACAAGCAAGAACGAGATAAATGCAATCTAAAATTGCAAATAAATATAAGGCTTATGATAACAAGGAGTTCAAGTCTTTATTCAAAAGGACTAATCGCCACAGGCGAACAAGATCAAGAACTGGGGTCCTAGTTCACAGCAAGCAGCCTTGGCGGCACAGTTGCAGCAAAATGATGTCTGTTTCACGAGGAAATCAAGAACTAAACAAAACCCAAACCCTAAGGAGAGCGATGGCTACTATTTATAGAGTCTTGGGCATGACCCCCCCCCCTGGACGTGCCCCCTAATGGGCCCAAACATGATACATGGTCCAATGGACCAAAAGACGGTGTCGCAGCACCCTGGCAGATTCTAGATGCTGAATTGTTTTGATGATTCCTGTTTATTACGAAGGTATTTTGATGTGAAACCACTTGGATTGGCTTCCTTATCAAATTAGCTTTCCAACCATATGTGGATCGTTAAAAACAGAGTCTGGATGCGTCCTGGGTGACCAGTTTAAGGCAGACTGGTCCTAGAGGCCGAGGCAGACTCGAACTTGAGTTGCTTTGGGCCTCCACCTTGGGGGACTCGAACCGAATTAGCCTCGGACCTCCTTCTTGACTTGGACACCCTTGCTGACCTCCTACCTCTCCATACCATGTGTTGGTGTTTCGGACCGGGGAGTCCTCAACCAACTAGTGAATTTATCCTGCGTGTTCCCGATTCCAGATGGTGATGCAAAGAGACACAAGGTTTATACTGGTTCGGGCAATTCGGGCCCTACGTCCAGTCTAGGAGATTGATCTTGTATTCCTTGCACCAAAATGCTTGTTGTAGGGGGTTACAAGCTAGGTGAGAGAGGGAGTTAGTCCCAGGTCTCAGCGAGGTGTGGTGTGGGCTGCTTGAGACATTGCTCTCAGGAGGCTGGGAAGTGTGTGTTACAGGGCATTGTTCTTCGTCGGTCCCTATCCTCTAGAAATAGCCCAAGTCCTTTCCTTTTATAGTTTGAAGGGAGGACAAGGGTAGTACATGAGCTAACTATACGGCGTGCAAACAGAGGTGGCGTGTCCGAGCCCTGTGGTCTGTTCCTGTGGCGGCATAGTCGTCGGAGTGGTCCATCCTTGGAGCACTGGGGCGGCGTGCTGGTCACATCTGATCCTGTGCGTCATGGGAGCTCCAGGACTGCCTTGGAGTGGGTGCGGCGATCAGCGTGTGAGTCGCTATGGACTGACTGTGCGCAAGGTCGAGGCTCGGTCGATGCCGAGGCTACACCATAGTGGGGGGTCTCGGTAGACACGAATCCCGAGATAGCCGAGACCCTGGTGCATAGTGCCGAGGCTCGGAGAGAGCGATTGATCTGGTGTGCTGGCTCGGAGGCAGTAATGACCCAGGCCAGGCTGTCCATGTCATGTTGTTTTTGAGGCGGGGATCGCGGGGCACAGTGTAGTGCGGGCGCTGATCGTGGGCATAGCGTTAGAATACAGTGACTGGTAATCCCTACCATGCCCTGTCTTAGCTGGTATGGCGCTGATGCGACCTCATGTCCCATCGGCCATTCCATGGTGTCGAGCCATTGTCCGGCTGAGATTGCGGGAGTGGTTGATGTATTAATGGGACATGATGTGCTGTCGGAAAGATCGGTCGAGGCGGGGGCGATGGGCTATGGACAAGCCGGCCTCGAGCGATACGGAGAATGAGGCCTCACGCGAGACAGAGATTGGGCTCCTTGCCGAGGCCTTCCGTGAGAGGCCTCGCGCGAGGCAGAAATTGCGTAAGGATGCCAAGACCTCTCGTGAGAGGCCTGAGACGATGTGGAGAGCCAGGTGGGCTCGGCCGGGGCTGGTTATGAGCCCATGGCTTACCCTCTAACTTTGTCGTCGATGGGATTTTAGTGCCTCTTTTGGTGTACGCTCGGGGTACCTTGTTTTATGGTACCCGGCAGTAGCCCCTGAGCCTCAGGGAGGGTGAGTGCATTCTCTCTAAGGGTTTATTGAGACTTGGTTTGCAGTCGCTCCCGTAGGGATTGTGTTTTGTTCTTTGAGGTTTTGGTGGGTGCGCGCGAGCGCACCCGCCGGGTGTAGCCCTCGAGGCCCTGGAGGAGTGGAGTTACTCCTCCAGGGGCTTTTTTTGTTTTTGTGTTTGAGTGAGGAGTTTTTATCGTATTTGCCGAGCCCACAAGTGTGAGTTCGGGTCGCGGGGGTCTCGGCGAGGTTGCAGGAAGAGCCCTCTAGCCTCCGCACGAAGCGAGAGGTCTGTCAGGGGTTCCCCTAGCTTTTGGTACGACCCTCATGCTTCCTTTTCGCTCGGAAGGAGGGGTGGAATGTGCCAGGCTACCCTTGATGGGCACGAGCGTTGGCACTTCCGGTGAGCTGTTATCGGGTGAGTCCGAGTGGAGGCCCATGCCCCATTCGCTAGGGGACGGCTAGCGGTCTAGAGACACACTCCAAGAGTACCAGAGGGTCTCTCTAGTGGGTGCCGAGGCCGTTTGTTGGGCCTCGGTGGCTCAGTGCCTCCCTACGGTGGGATCCCATTCGGAGACTTCCCTGCCGGTCTCGGACACAACTTAGGATGCCTCGAGTGATTATTCGCTTAGGCCTCGGCCATTCGTAGGCTTGCCCCAAAGTTGTCCCTGACTCTGGTGCCCTAGGGCGGTTGTCAAAACCTCTGGGGGCCTAGCCTTCGAACCCCTGGACCGTAATAGGCTCGGTGCCCTTTATTGTATTTGTAACGAAACTTCTAGCACGAACTTAGATCGTTTGTCTTTGTCTAGGGTGCAGGAGGAGCCCCCAAGCCTCTGCCTAGAGCAAGAGGGCGGTCAGGGGTCCCCTAGCTTTTTTATTCGACCCTCACATATCCTTTTCGTTTGGACAAATGGTTTGTTTGCCGAGCCCATTCGGGTGCGAGCCAGAGCCACTAGGTCTCGATAGGGTTGTAGGAAGAGCCTCCTCGCCTTTGCATGGGGCGAGAGGGCCATCGGGAGCTCCCCTAGCTTTTTATACGCCCCTCGCGCTTGAGGGTTTGTTTGCCGAGGCCCCTTTGGGCGCGAGCCTTTGTCGCGGGGTCTTGGCGAGGTTGCAGGAAGGGCTCCCTAGCCTCCGCACGGAGCAGAGGGCCATCAGGAGCTCCCTTGGCTTTTTGTATGACCCTCACGCTTCCTTTTTGCTCGAAAGGAGGGGTTATTTTGCCAAGCCCCATCGAGTGCGAACCAGGGTTGCTAGGTCTCGGCAAGATTGCAGGAAGAGCCCCCTAGCCTCTGCACGGGGCGAGAGGTCCATTGGGGGTTCCCCTGACTTTTTTGTATGACCCTCATGCTTCCTTTTCGCTCGAAAGGAGGGGTGGAATGTGCCTAGCTACCCTTGGTGGGCACGAGCGTTGGCACTTCCGGTGAGCTGTTATCGGGTAAGTTCGAGTGGAGGCCCGTGCCCTGTTTGCTAGGGGATGGCTAGCGGTCTAGAGACACACTCCAAGAGTACCAGAGGGTTTCTCTAGTGGGTGCCGAGGCCATTCGCTGGGCCTCGGTGGCTCAGCGCCTCCCTACGGTGGGATCCCATTCAGAGACCTTTCTGCCGGTCTCGAACACGACTTAGAGCGTCCCAAGCGTTTCGCTTGCTTGGGCCTCAGCCCCATATAGGCTCACCCACAGTCGTCACTGACTCTGTTGTCCTGGGGTGGCTGTCGAAACCCCTTGGGGCCCAGCCTTCGAACCCCTGGACCGTAATAGGCTCAGTGCCTGGTTCCTTCATCCGAAAGGAATAGGCCAGGGGGAATATCTTCCCCATTGGCTCAGCAACGGGTGGCGCGCCTTTTGAGGCAGTTTCCTAGGGAGGCAAAATGACGCCTGCTGTTGTAGTGGCCAAGCATGACGTGGTGGATGGGACGTAACTGTTTCCACAATTAATGAGAAAGAAGTGGGCGTGTGGGTGGCAAAATTGGCTCGTGGTTAACTGCGCTGGATCGGGGGGAAACTTCCCCGATTTCATCACCCGTTCATTTTGCCTTCCCTTGCATAAATACTCGAAGAGTCTCGCCCCTCCTCACCTTACCTTGCCTACATTAGCTCTGCCTCCATCGAGCCGTCGCTAGAGCAGCGGGTGCCGGGAAGAAGAGGGGAGAAGAGCGAGCCAGGGAGAAAGCGAGAAAAAGCGAGAGCGTGGGAGAGAGAGAAAAACTCACCACTGCATCCGATCCCTCCATTGCACTCATGGCCGGCGATATCGTTGTTGTCGAGGTGGACCCCTAGGATCCTTCTGATGTTACCGTGGAGACACTCTAGTTGCTCGTCGATGGCGGACTCCTTCGTTCGATGACGGACCCCACCAGGCCAGAGTGGATCGCTCTGTACAGTGAGCCAGAGCTGAGGCCTCACGATGGCTATGTCATGAGCTTTGTCTCCTTTCACGAGCGTGGCCTTAGCATCCTAGTGGATCGGTTCATGCGGGCGCTCCCGCACTACTATGGTGTGGAGCTCCACAACTTCACCCCCAACTCCATCGCACAGGTGGCCATCTTCGTTGCCGTCTACGAGGGGTACTTGGGGATTGCTCCCCATTGGGAGTTTGTCGATGTTTTACCACTGATAGCCTACCATGGGGGTACCCGGGGCAGTATGTTCAGGCTTCAGCGTATGCCGAACTCGATGGTTAACGCAAGAGACAGTCGATTTATCCTGGTGCAGGCCCTCGATCATGGATCGAGTAACAACCCTACGTCCAGTCAGCGTTAGCCTTTGCGTTGGATTGATTGTAAAGTGTTGTGTTGTACCATTGTTGTTTTTTTCCCCAGGAGCCCTGCCCTCCTTTATATAGTTAGGAGGCTAGAGTCCTAGTTGGTTTACAATGAGAGATCCTAGTAGGATTACTGAATAGTACTACTACTAAGATCACATGGGAAGAATCCTAGTTGGACTAGATCTTCTCTTTCCCTTGTGGGGTATCCTGTGGGTCCTGCATCGATAAGCCCCCGAGCACTTCATGGTTGAGCTCTAAAAGTCTCGTTTTGCTCCTTCAGGTCTTGTTGAGTAGGAACAAACGTCATCCGAGTGCTTTCTGGAGTGAAACCTTGTAGCGCTTCTTGGGATCTTTGAGTGGTGAGTGCTTTTTGAAGAAAAAGTACATCCATCTAGTTGTAGCCCCCGAGCCTCTTGCTATTTGGAACAAGGAGCTGGAGGATCTTGTCTTGAAGTTGCTCTGATTGTTTGTTGAAGTTTTATCAAAAAGAACTCGAATATGGCTCGTTCTGGGTTCTTTTTGTCATAATGTCTTGAGGTGGTCTGCGTTGAGGAAGTCTTTTGGTGACATGCGCTTTTTCGAAGAAAAAGTGCACTCACTGAGTGTAGCCCCCAAGCCTCTTGCTATTTGGAACAAAAAGTTGGAGGGTCTTGAATCTTTATGTTGTTTGAAAATTTGTGTTCTGAAGTAGTCCCCGAGACTTGGATTATGTCATCATCCGAGTAGTTTTGTGGCATCTTTCCGAAGCAGCCCTTTAGTCTTGGATTAAACCATCATCCGAGTAGTTTTCGCAGCATGCAGCCTCCGAGCGTATATCCGTGTTGTTTTGTTTAGGAAGAACTCGGATGCGAGGTCTTGGCGTATTGTGGTAGAACCTCCTAAATTATAGGACCCACATGCACTTGTCACTATCCAATGACCTTTGACAACAATGCATATGTTCCTAGTAACTTTAAGAAGTCTATCGGGTGTCCTCGGGAAACCCCAAATCATCCATGATTTCCGAGCAGGATCACGTTACAGAGTCATTGCAATATTACAACATTTATTCAATTATCGACACCAGAGTAAAAACAGCGGAAGTCTTACGATAACATAGTTTACAAACCAGTTGTTTCAAACCTTACAAACTAAGTTCGATAATTATTACAAACCATAGTAGTAGTGGAGTGGCATCATTAACATATACATAACACAAAAAATAAACATCATGCCCAAGGATCACACATTTACTTCTCATCGTTAGAACGAACGATAGTCATGCAGCACGATCCAAAATAGATCTGCTCATGAGGCTCACCTGCAACAAGGGTCAACGAACCCTGAGTACAAAAGTACTCAATAAGACTTAACCGAAATAACACTGAGAAGACTCAGGAATGCAGGCTCAGAGATTCAAGGTATGGCTTTAGCAATAATCAAAGTTCTTTTGCATAAAAGCTTTTTTTTACAAAATTCTTTATATAGAAAACTTCATAAGAATTATATATAAAGCTGACACGATCTATGATGAGATCATGAAACTTCATATCCAACACCTTCACTAGCCTTATTTGAGTTCCAGTTATTAGTACTACGATGATGTACAGTGAGTTGAGTCTCCATAACCGAGGAGCAACGACGATTCGAACCGATTAAAACCCAGCTGGGGATTCCAGACCACATGACATATGTAGGTCCCTGACCTACATATATCAACCTACTCTCAGATCCTCTAAAGCAAGAACGGGTCCGCGCCACCCGAGAATACAGTACTCCACCAATCCAGCCCATTGCCATGTGGGTACACGCTATTCCCGCCATCTCTCCACTCCCAGTGCACGAGTAGCCATTCTCGTAATAGAATCGCCAAGTTCAGGCTTACCGGAGTATGTGGTTAGTACTATAAATTCTCACCTCATGCAATTCAACAACAGACGTGCCTTAATCGACATAGGCGGAAAGAACCCGCTCACAAGACCTCCATGTCTTGTGGCTCACCCACACCGAGTCCGCCCGGTCTAGATTTATTACTCCACATTCCCATATCACATGATAACATAAGTAACCAAGGTTCCATTTGAAACTTGCATGTGACAGTTAATCACCTGACTTCATCGTTCTACGCATAGCTAAGCAAAACTAGGCATATACGAATTTAAAACTGGTAATATGGTAAATATAGAATAACAAGGTTGGTAATGCACCAATTAGGCTCTTACTTAACTCCTAATCACTTAATGCAGTAACGGAAAGCAAAAGCGAAATTAATTTATAAAACACAAGGTAGGGTTGTATGCATCCGGGGCTTGCCTTCGTTGACGGAAAAAATCCGGCTCCTGCGACGTTTCACAAGTATTTGATCCGACCTCAACAGACGGATCAACCTCCTTCGCAACTTGATTAACTACCACGTGTTCACCTTCGTTCACTACACGTAGTAACAATGCCATGTTCAACATGATGCGGAATACGAAACATGATGCTCGATGATGGATGCAAAAAATAACAATTCGAATATAACTTTCCTTCGCGGTACGGTTATAAGTCAAACTAACCAATTCTTTTTCGTACTACTTATATCAATTGCCAAAGATCATTACCAACTAATGACCCAAGGACATCACTCAATCAAAAATTCAATCAAAACCTAAATCATTAAAAGTTACTATTTGCTTTTATGAATTAATTATTTAATTAAGAATTATGAAATAAATCAACTTATTCCAATTGACCTCAAAATTTTTTGTAAACGTTCATCACATGATAACTAAGTGGCAAAACAAATCTCATAATTTTTGGATAATTAATTGAGCCTAGAAAAATCATGGAAATCCATTTATTAATTAATTGAGCAATTTTCATTACATTCAAAAAGTTCTGTAAATCAATATTTCATATTTTTACTAAATAATATACATCACAGAGAGGTCACACAAAAATTTTCATAATTTTTGGAGCTCTAAATAAATCTACACAAAAATAACAAATTACCACACTATTCAATCATATCTGAAAAAGGAAAATTTCATTTTCAAACCACCTGCTCACACAAACAACTCGGGAAGAACCAGGAGCTCACACAAACAACTCAGAAAAGAACCTGGAGCTCACACAAACAACTCGGAAAAGAACCTGGAGCTCACACAAACAACTCGGAAAAGAACCTAGAGCTCACACAAACAACTCAAAAAAGAACCTGGAGCTCACACAAACAACTTGGAAAAGAACCTGGAGCTCACACAAACAACTCGGAAAAGAACCTAGAGCTCACACAAACAACTCGGAAAAGAACCTGGAGCTCACACAAACAACACGAAAAAGAACCTGGAGCTCACACAAACAACTCGGAAAAGAACCTGGAGCTCACCCCAAACAACTCGGAAAAGAACCTGGAGCTCACCCCAAACAACTCAAAAAAGAACCTGGAGCTCACCCCAAACGCACTGGAGCATAAAGCTGGATCAGAAGAGCAACGGATGAGTGGTTCGACGTGCATAGGAAGCACTAGTAGCTCACCCCGAGCTCAATGGAGCAAAGAAAGGGGCCGAAGAAGCAACGGTGAAGCAGGTCGACGATCCGAGCAACCACAGCGGAGCAAAACGTCGATGGTGGCAGTGCTCCAGCGACTGCGGTGGACAAAACAGAGAGCGCTGGCCACGACGGCGCAAGCACGACGGTGAGGTTGCTGGCCAAGAGGAAGAAAGGCGCGCACAGCGGGTTCCCAGTGGAATCAGGCACCAAGACTCAGTTGGCTAGGTGCGCAAGGAGTAGGCGGAGCTAGAACAAGGTTTGCTGAAATGATGGAGGCACTACGGCGACGGCAAACGCACGACGGAGCAGCGGCAATGGCGACTGGAAAAACAGAGGAGGAGAGTGGTGAAAAATGGCGACGGTGAAGCCCTTATAGAGTGGCTCAGAAGCAAGGAGAAGCCACGCAGGGGCCTTTCCCGTGCCAGCGCGAAGCCAAGGGCGGCCACCGTCGCGTCTGGAAGCAGAAGGAAGATCGTAGACGGCGAGTTGGCTTCCGCGGTTATTGTTCATCAAAATTACCAAAACTGCCATTCGATTTAAAAATCCAAATTACTCCCAAATTTATGTAACAACTCAAAAATCTCCAAAAATAAAAGTTGTTCCAAATTTAAAGTTCTACAACTTTGCTTTTATAACCATACCCAAATTCTTTCTACATTTTGAAATACAAATTTGAATTCAAATAGTGGACATTTAAAGAATCACGCCTTTTCAAATTACTTCAAATTTTTCTAAACAACTTTGAAAACTCCAAAAACAAACTTTGTATAACTTGACAAGCTCTACACTTTTGCTTTTAGGCTCAACCCCAAAATATACTTAGATTTTGAAATGGGTTTTCAGGGTAGGATTTAAATGTTGAAAAGCGAGGTTTTCTCGAAAAATTCAAAACCCAAACAAACTTTGAACTTGAGTCAAACAATACAATTCAACACTCATTACACAAATGTAAACTTGTTTTAGTAAATGCATATCAAAGTTTTCACCAAATGCCAAATGCTTTGCAATGCATATGATGACATGTTAGATTTTAATATTTAAACACCCGAGGTGTTACAATCCTTCCCCCTAAAAGAAATCTCGCCCCGAGATTCAAAGCCATAGAGTAAGTAATGGAAAAGGAAATATGTCAGTCCAAAAACATCCAAAACTTGCCTATAAAACAGCTGAGGTTGCTTTTACAAAACACAATTTGTAGCAACCAAGCACAACTAACACTACTCTATTCTATATTGACGCTAGAAACTCTGGAAACTTCTCTAACAAGTAATCTTCTGATTCCCAAGTAGCTTCCTCTTCTGAATGTTGATTCCATTGTATTTTATAGAACTTGATTGTCCATCTTCGAGTAACACGATCTTTCTGATCTAACACTCAGATAGGATATTCGGAATAAGTTAAATTCGGTTCTAGTTCCACTCCTTTAACTTCAACATTCTATTCAGGCACTCAGAGACACTTCTTCAATTGAGAAACATGGAACCCATCATGCACAACTGCAAGATGTTCAGGTAATTTCAAGCGATATGCCACTTTTCCATACCTCTCCAAAATTTGATATGGTCCAATGTATCGGGGTGCCAACTTTCCTTTAACACCAAAACGGTTAATTCCTTCATTGGTGATACTTTCAGATATACAAAATCTCCTTTGTTAAATACCAATGGTCTCCGTCTTCTATCCGCATAACTCTTTTGGTGGGACTGAGCTATTTTCAAATTACTCTGTATTTGCCTAACCTTGTCTTCTGTTTCTTTCACAAGGTCAACTCCAAAGAATCTTCATTCTCCAGGCTCAGACTAACTCAATGATGTTCTGCATCTACGACCATAGAGTGCTTCAAATGGAGCCATTCTAATGCTTTCCTGGTAACTATTGTTGTATGAGAACTCGGCCAAAGGTAAGCATTCGTCCCACTTAGTGGAATAGTTAAGGACACAACACCTTAACATATCTTCAAGCACCTGATTGACTCTTTTAGTTTGTCCATCAGTCTGCGGATGATAGGCTGTACTATATAGTAGTTTAGTACCCAATGAAGAATGCAATTGTTTCCAAAAATTGGAGACAAACTGTGTACCCCTATCTAACACTATGGTCTTTGGTACTCCATGCAAACTCATGATTCTTGCTAAGTACATTCTGGCATATTGGATCGTGGGATATATTGTCTTGACTGGAAGAAAATGTGCTGACTTAGTGAGTCAATCTACAATAACCCACACTAAGTCAAATCCCTTTGATGTCTTGGGTAGACCAACAACAAAATCCATACTTATGTCCTCCCACTTCCAAGATGGAATAGGCAATGGTTGTAATTCACCAGCAGACCTCAAATGTATAAAAGCAAATCTATCCGAGGTAATGGATACTTATTCTTGATGGTCACTTCATTCAATGGACGATAGTCAACACATAACCTCAGGGTCTCATCTTTCTTTTTCACAAAAATTGTCGGACATCCCCAAGGTGAGGAACTAGGTTGGATAAACCCTTTCTCAATCAATTCTTGTAACTGAGTCTTCAACTCGGCCAATTCCTTAGGTGGCATCCTATAAGCTCTCCGAGAAATCGAGGCTGTTCCAGGTTGTAACTCTATATTGAACTGTACATCCCTATCGGGTGATAGACCGGGTAAATCTTCAGGAAACACATCCGGAAATTTACACACTACTAGAATATCTTTAATCTCTTTGACAGCAGTTGCACAAATCTTACCCACTAATCTTCTTAAGGTTGGAAGTTGGATGAGAAGTTGAGAATTACTATCAGGCAAACTCACCCTTAAAGTCCTATTCAAAGCATCTATAACAGCCTTACGCTGATACATCCAATTCATTCCCAAAATTACATCTATATCCTGATCCTTAAGGATAATCATGGTAGTGGGAAAAATATGCCCACCCAGGTTTACGGGTACCTGGTATACCATTTCCTTAGTACACAGACATCCCCTAGGCGACTATATAAAGAAACTTTCCTTTGTTGCCCCAATTGAAATTTCATGCTTCACGACAAATGTTCTATTGATGAATGAATGTGATGCGCCAGAATCAAAAAGTATAACTGCAGGGTGATTGGCAACAGGAAACATATCCATCATCACTGGCTCCCCTTCTGGAATTTCTCCAGCTTGAATATAGAACACCCGTCCTGTCTTTCTCTCATCTTTGCCCTTCTGAGTATTCTGATTGTGGTTCTTGTTTAGTGCCTGACCCTATTGTTGATTGGCAGGGGCCTTCTGATAATTTTGATTAGCCTGCCTAGGATATGGACATTCCCTAGAGAAATGACCAGTCCTTCCACAATTGTAGCACGTGTAGTTGTGGCCCTGGGACGTTGGAGCATTGCCACCAGAAGCATTGGTTGGCTGTGAATTCGGATAGGTTATAGCAGGACGGACATTTGACTGTTGCCTAGCTTGGAACTGCGGCGGACGATAAGGAGGACGATTATGATGTACTGGATGATAAATCACCCTCTGCCTCTTCTGATTTCCCCCAAAAGATCCAGACGGTACACTCTTTTTCTTTTTGAGCTCCTTATGCTGTCGATACTTTGACTCTGAAGCAATTGCAATATTTACTACCTCATGATAAGTAACATTGGTGCAAGTGGTCATCATAGTCTGCAACTTGGTATTCAGGCCTCTCATAAACCACCTCTTCTTCTTGGCATCAGTATTGACATGTTCGGATGCATATTGGGATAGATGATTAAATCTTCCCCATATTGCATCATGGTTTGATCTCCTTGTTTCAAAGCAAGGAATTCATCTAACTTCATTGCCATCACTCCTTCAGGGATATAATGGGCTCTGAAGGTAGTATGAAACTTAGCCTAAGTTATTGGAATGCCAGCAGGTTGCATAGCCACTAAGTTTGCCCACCAAGCACTTGCTGCTCCTCTAAGTTGCTAGGCGGCAAACGTAGGTTTCTGATACTCCGTGTAAGGAATAAGGTCAAATTTCTGCTCCATGGTTCGAAGCCAGTCATCAGCCTCCAATGGTTCATCTGCCTTAGTGAACACTGGTGGTCTTGTGTCTGTAAAGTCAACATATGTAGCCTCTTGTCTATTATGGTGGCGACCACGGTTTCCTTGCATCTGATTCTGATTACTTAGAGCGATTTCATGAAGCAAACAGGAATTTTCAGCCATCACATTGACAAGTGCGGTTATAGCATCAGCTAGATTTGTTGGAACTGGTGGCAGATCTGGAATACCATCCTCATCTTGTGAAGTTCCAGGAACATACGAACCCCGCATATGATGCATCTGCTCATGACAAACCAAACTTTATTCACAAGCCTTTATTGAATTGCACAAAAGCTTACTCCAGACACATTACATAGGGTTTACTACTATAAACACCAGAACCTATAAGTACCAAAACAAGATACATAGCTTAACCATAATTAACTATTATACAACTCTACTCTTTTCTGTGATTACTTCAAACTTCAGGCTCGGTATCCATTCTAGAATTATTACCACCTTCATCATCACTTTCATTGATAATTACTAATTCTTCAGGATCTTCTTCTTCTTCCTCTTCTGATTCATTAGCATCGGCAAGGATGACACCAGGGTCCATGGCATCAGCTTGAGGCTCATGATTCGGGTTTAGTAGATTGCTAAGCCTATGAACTTCCTCATGTAGATAGGTATTATGTTCTTCTAAATCTTCTACATAGAATTCTAGCTCATGAGTTCTAGCTCTAGCTACATTTTCCCTATGCCAAGCCTCATTTCGTCCCTCCACCATACGAACTAACATGCTTTCACAGTTCCTGTGTGCGGTGGTGAGATGCCTCAATTGATCCTATAATTCTCCTACCTGTATAGCATCCAAAGCCCTATCTCTAGTAGCTTGTGCTAATTCTACAGAAATTCTCTATATCTCCGCCTAGGGATCAGGCCTAGAACTGCTACTGCTAGCACCATCGTTTCTAGGGGCAAGTTGGTGACGAGGAACTCCTTTGGGTCCAGTGGACTTACGAGGCATCATCTTGGCATGAGCCATATTGTAGGAAGCCAATTTAATCCAAGTAAGACCATTTGATTAAAGTCTAAAGAGCAGCTATGATGGATTACATTACTCAAACCAGTCTCACTACTCAACTCCAGACTAAGAGGTGAAGGAAGTAACGAGTGAATTATTCATGATGCATGAATTGTTCTTACGAACAAAAACATCAAAGTTTATAATGCACATAAATAACATTTATTTTTATATAGGGCATAGTAATATTACTACTCCACCACACAAAACCTTTTTAATCAAATACGGAATGGTGAGAAAGAATTAAGATAAGTCAGAAGCAATTTGGACCAAATTAGCAAGTTAAATTTAGTCATCCCAAATCATTTTGAAGTTTTTGTAAAACAATACAACAAAAACCTTGTAACGATCGCTCTAATACCATTCTGTGGCAGAACCTCCTAAATTATAGGATCCACATGCACTTGTCACTATCCAATGACCTTTGACAACAATGCATATGTTCCTAGTAACTTTAAGAAGTCGGTCGGGTGTCCTCGGGGAACCCTGAATCATCCATGATTTCCGAGGAGGATCACGTTACAGAGTCATTGCAGTATTACAACATTTATTCAATTATCGACACCAGAGTAAAAATAGCGGAAGTCTTACGATAACATAGTTTACAAACCAGTTGTTTCAAACCTTACAAACTAAGTTCGATAATTATTACAAACCATAGTAGTAGTGGAGTGGCATCATTAACATATACATAACACACAAAATAAACATCCTGCCCAAGGATCACACATTTACTTCTCATCGTCAGAACGAACGATATTCATGCAGCACGATCCAAAACAGATCTGCTCATGAGGCTCACCTGCAACAAGGGTCAACGAACCCTGAGTACAAAAGTACTCAACAAGACTTAACCGAAATAACACTAAGAAGACTCAGGAATGTAGGCTCAGGGATTCAAGGTATGGCTTTAGCAATAATCAAAGTTCTTTTGCATAAAAGCTTTTTTTTACAAAATTCTTTATATAGAAAACTTCACAAGAATTATATATAAAGCTGACACGATCTATGATGAGATCATGAAACTTCATATCTAACACCTTCACAAGCCTTATTTGAGTTCCAGTTATTAGTACTATGATGATGAACAGTGAGTTGAGTCTCCATAACCGAAGAGCAACGACGATTCGAACCGATTAAAACCCAGCTGGGGATTCCAGACCACACGACATATGCAGGTCCCCGACCTACATATATCAACCTACTCTCGGATCCTCTAAAGCAAGAATGGGTCCACGCCACCCGAGAATACAGTACTCCACCAATCCAGCCCATTGCCACGTGGGTACACGCTATTCCCGCCATCTCTCCACTCCCAGTGCGCGAGTAGCCATTCTCATAATAGAATCACCAAATTTAGGCTTACCGGAGTATGTGGTTAGTACTACAAATTCTCACCTCATGCAATTCAACAACGGACATGCCTTAATCAACACAGGCGGAAAGAACCCGCTCACAAGACCTCCATGTCTTGTGGCTCACCCACACCGAGTCCGCCCGGTCTAGATTTATTACTCCACATTCCCATATCACATGATAACATAAGTAACCAAGGTTCCATTTGAAACTTGCATGTGACAGTTAATCACCTGACTTCATCGTTCTACGCATAGCTAAGCAAAACTAGGCATATACGAATTTAAAACTGGTAATATGATAAATATGGAATAACAAGGTTGGTAATGCACCAATTAGGCTCTTACTTAACTCCTAATCACTTAATGCAGTAATGGAAAGCAAAAGCGAAATTAATGTATAAAACACAAGGTAGGGTTGTATGCATCCGGAGCTTGCCTTCGTTGACGGAAAAAATCTGGCTCCTACGACGTTTCACAAGTATTTGATCCGACCTCAACAGACAGATCAACCTCCTCCGCAACTTGATTAACTACCACGTGTTCACCTTCGTTCACTACACGTAGTAACAATGCCATGTTGAACATGATGTGGAATACGAAACATGATGCTCGATGATGGATGCAAAAATTAACAATTTGAATACAACTTTCCTTCGTGGTACGGTTACAAGTCAAACTAACTAATTCTTTTTCGTACTACTTATATCAATTGCCAAAGATCATTACCAACTAATGACCCAAGGACATCACTCAATCAAAAATTCAATCAAAACCTAAATCATTAAAAGTTACTATTTGCTTTTATGAATTAATTATTTAATTAAGAATTATGAAATAAATCAACTTGTTCCAATTGACCTCAAAATTTTTTGTAAACGTTCATCACATGATAACTAAGTGGCAAAACAAATCTCATAATTTTTGGATAATTAATTGAGCCCAGAAAAATCATGGAAATCCATTTATTAATTAATTGAGCAATTTTCATTACATTCAAAAAGTTTTGTAAATCAATATTTCATATTTTTACTAAATAATATACATCATAGAGAGGCCACACAAAAAATTTCATAATTTTTGGAGCTCTAAATAAATCTACACAAAAATAACAAATTACAACACTATTCAATCATATCTGAAAAAGGAAAATTTCATTTTCAAACCACCTGCTCACACAAACAACTTAGGGAGAACTAGGAGCTCACACAAACAACTCAGAAAAGAACCTGGAGCTCACACAAACAACTCGGAAAAGAACCTGGAGCTCACACAAACAACTCAGAAAAGAACCTGGAGCTCACACAAACAACTCAGAAAAGAACCTGGAGCTCACACAAACAACTCAGAAAAGAACCTGGAGCTCACCCCAAACAACTCGGAAAAGAACCTGGAGCTCACCCCAAACGCACTAGAGCATAAAGCTAGATCGAAAGAGCAATGGATGAGTGGTTCGACGTGCACAGGAAGCACTAGTAGCTCACCCCGAGCTCGATGGAGCAAAGAACGAGGCCGAAGAAGCAATGGTGAAGCAGGTCAACGATCCGAGCAACCACGGCGGAGCAAAACGTCGATGGTGGTGGTGCTCCAGCGACTGCGGTGGACAAAACAGAGAGCGCTGGCCACGACGGCGCAAGCACGACGGTGAGGTTGCTGGCCAAGAGGAAGAAAGGCGCGCACAGCGGGTTCCCAGTGGAATCAGGCACCAAGACTCGGTTGGCTAGGTGCGCAAGGAGTAGGCGGAGCTGGAACAAGGTTTGCTGAAACGGAGGAGGCACTACGGCGATGGCAAACGCACGACGGAGCAGCAGCAATGGCGACTGGAAAAACAGAGGAGGAGAGTGGCGAAAAATGGCGACGGTGAAGCCCTTATAGAGTGGCTCAGAAGCAAGGAGAAGCCACGCAAGAGCCTTTCCCGTGCCAGCACGAAACCAAGGGCGGCCACCGTCGCGTCTGGAAGCAGAAGGAAGATGGTAGACGGTGAGTTGGCTTCCGCGGTTACTGTTCATCAAAATTACCAAAACTGCCATTCGATTTAAAAATCCAAATTACTCCCAAATTTATGTAACAACTCAAAAATCTCCAAAAATAAAAGTTGTTCCAAATTTAAAGTTCTACAACTTTGCTTTTATAACCATACCCAAATTCTTTCTACATTTTGAAATACAAATTTGAATTCAAATAGTGGACATTTAAAGAATCACGCCTTTTCAAATTACTTCAAATTTTTCTAAACAACTTTGAAAACTCCAAAAACAAACTTTGTATAACTTGACAAGCTCTACACTTTTGCTTTTAGGCTCAACCCCAAAATATACTTAGATTTTGAAATGGGTTTTCAGGGTAGGATTTAAATGTTGAAAAGCGGGGTTTTCTCGAAAAATTCAAAACCCAAACAAACTTTGAACTTGAGTCAAACAATACAATTCAACACTCATTACACAAATGTAAACTTGTTTTAGTAAATGCATATCAAAGTTTTCACCAAATGCCAAATGCTTTCCAATGCATATGATGACATGTCAGATTTTAATATTTAAACACCCGAGGTGTTACACGTATTCTTTGATAGTCTGCTGTTGTCAGATGTAGTTGTATGGAGTTGGTTAGGTGTAAATGCTGTTTGTTGATGGGTTGTACCGTGGTGGTATATCCTTCCGAATATGCTTGTCCTTGGTCACTGTTCCTTCACGCCTGAGTCCTTTTTCATTGAGTTCTATCTTTTCACTGTTTCCTTTGTCAGGTCTTTACCTTTGGTGCTTCCGGTTCATGTGCACCGCTCTTTTGGTCTATAAATACCCTCCTGTGGTGCTTGTTTTTGAATCATTGAGCATTCTGTTGTATGGCCTGAAGTCTTTGTAGTCATGGATATGGTAGTTTGTGAAGTTGAGCAGCCCTCGGGCGTATCTTGTAGTTGTTGTGTATCTCGTCGTAGCTGGAGGAAGTCTTGTGATAGGGGTTAGAGGTAGACTAATCCCACAGTGGCATTGCACCAGGAAGTTGGTGGTGGTAGTTGGAGGAAGTCTTGTGATGTGGGCTTCGTTCCTTCATCCGGCAGTTCCTGGCTGGCGCTCTTTGTCTGCCCTGTGGCTATCCGGTGTAGATCAACACCTGATCCTGCATCACGTTGGGCTTGGGTAGACAGATGCCTGCCAGCCTCCTTTGGTCCATGCTTTCCTGCTGTGCTGCTGATTTCCGTCTTGGATGCACTGTGTTCGTCCTTTGAAGAAAACAGTGTAGCCAAGGGCGGTTTGTTCTACCTGGCAGCAAATTGGAACATGTAGTCATTCCAGAGCCTAGCTGTGTCTAGGTTCCTCTTTGCTACCTTGCTTGTTGTAGTACTGAGTTCGTCGGGTCTTGTAAGATGTGTAATCTTGTACTTCTTGATTTCATTTGTAATAAAAAAGATTCTTGCCTTCTTAGTTGCCATCCTTTTTCCTGCTATATTGCTTATGGAATTTCTGAGTTCTTTTTATCAAGAACCGGGTTCTTTTGTTCCTTCAGAAGTTACCTTTCCTTTCTTCTTTGAGGATGGGTTGTTCTTGCAGTTATCTGATGGCTCCACAGTAGTGCTGGATGGATAAGTATGAGATCTGTCAGTTGGATTGTACCGCTGTGTGGATTTGTGCCCTCCATCGTTTTAGCTGCGTCGGTAAATGGACCGTTGTGTTCTCACACGGTGTTTTAACGGGCCTGGTGGGCCGTTTCTAACGCTGTAAAATTTATTTATAGACCCTTTGTCCTCTTTTT
Organism: Miscanthus floridulus; assembly: GCF_019320115.1. Classification (NCBI taxonomy): domain Eukaryota; kingdom Viridiplantae; phylum Streptophyta; class Magnoliopsida; order Poales; family Poaceae; genus Miscanthus; species Miscanthus floridulus. The sequence goes on along the minus strand of NC_089592.1, from coordinate 28,523,633 downwards.
CTTTACTGCCTTTCTTTTGCCTTCAAACCCTAGCTCCTAATCATCTGCCGTCGCCATTATCGCCGTCTCCTGAGCACCAGCATCTTAGCTTCATCTTTCCCAGTACCTTTTTGCTTCCGCTAGTTCATGGGTAAGAAGAAAACCGCGAGCAAGTCCGAGGCGACCTTCGTGGATGAGGAGTCATCCCTTTCTTTGATTGAGAACCAAGAGTTCGTGGCCATGAGGGCTGCTTAGAAGGTTTGGCCGGCTCCAACAACAAGCGAAGATCAGTTGCGCGAGCTCGTCAGCGATGGCTTGATCCAAAGCAAAGTCATCGCTGAATGGAGAGTTCCGGACGAGCATCGGGTTCCTGCTCCGGGTCCTAGTGAGATTGTCCTCTTTGTTTCCTTTGTCCGCGCCAGACTTTGCCTTCCTACTTCCGCCTTCCTTCATCAGTTTCTTGGTTATTTCGGGGTTAGTCTGAACCATCTAACCCCTAATGCCGTTCTCCATCTTTCTGTTTTCGTTCATCTCTATGAAGCTTTCCTCGGAATCCCTCCTTCTCTATCTCTTTTTCGCTACTTCTTTCGTCTGAAACCCCAACCCCGTCATGAAGAAACCAGCGTTCTTGGTGGTTGCGGGATTCAATTTTGCCAGGGTCTTAAGATCAAGTTCTTTGACTATGACCTGGTCGATTCTATAAAAGATTGGCGTGCCGACTGGTTTTATGCCGCCAATTTGATCCCTTCCCTTGTCGTCCACTCTGGATCTGGTCCTGTGGTGAATGACCGATGGGACAAGAAACTTGAGTCACCCGCTAAGATTCAAGTGATCCAGCCACTCCTTGATAGGATTAGCATGCTGAAATAGCAGGGTTTAACCGGTTTCGGTATTGTCTCAAGTTTTCTTCATCGCTGAGTCCAGCCTTTGAAAGAGTGGGAGCACCTTGGCTTCGAGTATTCTAGGGCCAAGGATCCTTCACGCATGGTCCCAGCTCTTGAGCTGACCGATGAGGAGGTACTCGAGCATCTCCAGAAGATGCTGAAAGGAGTGAGCGTTATTCCTCCTGCTGTCTCCGAGTTCTCTGCCAACAACCCACCCCCAGCTATGAGTTGTCTATCTCTTTGTTTGGGTACTTTATGTACTCTTGCTGCATCCATTTTTGCTTAGCTCTTCCTTGTCTTGCTGTTTTATCCTTTTTTGTAGGAGCTTGGGCGGAACTTTGTTGACCCGATCCCTCTTGATGTTCTCCCTGTCGTGGCGGAGATTGGGGATAAACTTGCTAGAACTTCTGCAATTAGTAAGTCCCCAACCTCCACAGCCCTTCCTGGGGTTTCTTTCGGATTTGTTGATGTATATGAAGAATATGTTCCTCGTCTAGTCCCTCGCGGTCCTCGTAGTGTCCCAAAGAGGGGGCGAACGGATGGGTCTTCATCTGGCCTGCCTATCTCCAAGAAGCCTCGCAAACCAAGTACTCCCTCAGGTACTCCAGTTGTTGCTAGCATGCTCTTAGGTGAGCACATTTAATACTCTTTGTTCCTTTGTTTTCCTGTTTTTCTCTTGAACCGAGTACTTTTTATTCTTTTTTCAGCAGGTGCTCTGGTTTCCTTGGTTGAAGGAGAGGAGGATGATGAAGTACCCCTCATCATGCGGCGGTGAGTTGTTTTCAGCAGGTGCTCTGGTTGTCTTGACTTTTAGTCTTGAACTTTTTTGAAGTAACCGGACGTCGGGCACGAGTTCTTCTGAGGCTCCCGCATCGACTTCTTCTGAAGCTCCGGTGTCGAGTTCTTTGGTGGCCTTGGTACCGAGCTCTATCGCTCCTCTAGTGTAGAGTTCTTCCATGGCTCCAGCCCCGGCTTCTTCCATGGCTCTGGTATCTGCTATCCCGCTCCCATCGTCGGGTGGCAGGGACGTTTTCGCCGTCATGGTCCCCCCTGCGAGGTCTTCTTTTGGCTTCGCGAAGAAGAAGGTGGTTGGGTGAGTAAATTCTGGCTTCATCCTTTTGCTTCTGTCTTCCTTCTTCTGGTTCTCATCGGTGCTTTCTTTTATTAATTTTCAGTCTTTCGTCTTCTCTCGTTTCTTCATCGACTTCTTCTCAGCCTTCCGCCGTGCCATTGAGTTCCGAGCCTCAGGACTCGCAACATACTATTAGTGAAGTTGCTGCAGGGGCTTCGGAGCTATCTGGCAAAGTTGCGGACTTGGCCGTCGCGTCGGGTCCTTCTGAGGGATTGGCTTCGGCTTCCCTAGAGGTTGCTTTGGTCGTTCCTTCTTTGCCCTAGCCGGCCTCTCCTTCCCCTTCTCTTGCTTCCAGCGGTCCCTCTTTTACCGGTGACGTGGTGCAACAGTTCGATGCCACCCATCGGCTATCGGAGCTGACCACAGCCTAGGGGAGCTTGGTGTCCTCTGCGACTTCTTTCGGAGAGAAGCTTCACGTAAGTTTTTCTGAGATTCTTTCTTAGGCTATTTGTTTTGCCTTCGTCCTTACGCCTTATTTTTCTCTATCTTTAATTGTTTAGACTTTCTCTCGTGACCATACCGGCTTCTTCTTTTCGTCTGAAACCGAGAAGAAGTTGTCCTCTGAGGTAAGTTCTCTGAAGACTGACCTTGACCTCCTCCAGGACGAGTTGGAGACTAAGCGTAAGTCACATCAAAAAGAGGAAAAGGCTCTCCATGCCCAGGTGGTAGAGGTAGAGAAACAGAGAGACACTGTTGCCCAGGAGTTGGGGAAACAGAAAGATGCTGCTATCCGGGAGGCTTCAAAGAACTTGGAGGCCATGAAGAGCTTGGAAGCCATGAAGAAAGAATGTAAAGGTATTCTGGGTTCTCTTTGTTTCTTTCAGTATTCAAACCTTTCCCTCTTGCTAACTTGTTGTTTGGTGTCTTGTCCAGCTCTCTGAGTTGAAGGAAAAAAGCTCTCGGAGGGTATTGATGAAATGAAGGCTCTTATTCGTACAAGTCATAACAAGGCTGAGGAGGTAATTACTCATGCTGAAGAAGAACTTGCACTTGCTAAGTTGATCAGGTGTGGGGCTGATAGAGATCTTGTGCAGGCCCAAAAAACTATTGAAGACTTGTCTAGGAAGCTGGCGACGGCTACTGAAAATTGGAATGTTTTGTGGAAATCCTTTTATTCAGTAGCTGATGTTCTCTAGACTCCAGCGGATGACGGGCAATCTTGGGCTCAGTTCATTCCTTGGATTCCGACTTGTTTTCAAGAGTTCGCGAAGAAGTGCGCTCAAGTATGTACCAAGAATGTGCTGGCCCAGGTCTGGGTCCTTGCTCTAGAGGCGCCTCTATCCAAGATAGCAGAGGAAGCTGATAGCCAAGAATACCTTGATGCCGTTGAGAGGATGGAGCCTGAGGTCGAAGATTTAGCCAGTAGGGTTGTAGACAGTCTTAATATTGATATTTCCCTTCCTGATGACAATGCCTAATCCAATTGACCAGCCTCTTGTAATATTACACTCCTCTTTAAAATGAAGATTCTTTATTTTTGTTGATGTATTCTTTGCCCGGGTGTGGTCGGAGTTACTTGACTTGCTGAGTACTTTGTCCTGTTTTCGTCTCTGCTCTGTGAACAACTCTGCGTGTTATCCTGACGAAATCCCTCGATTTGTCGAGTACTTTTCTTTTCTTCCTCTTTTGTGATCCATCAAGTGCTTTGTCCGCGCTATGACTTGTTAGATGTAGATCTTTGTGCTGACAACCTTTCGTCTGCGCTATGTAAAATGACTCAGCATAGGATGTTGCCTTGACAAACTTCGGCATCTGAGTGCTTTCTTGAGTGGCGCTTGTGCCTTTCTTGAAGAAAAAGTATTCCTATTTGGATGTAGCCCCTGAGCCTCTTGCTTTTCGGAATGAAGAGCTGGAGGGTCTTTTGAAGCTTAATTTCGGTCGACTAGTTTTAGGTGTTAGCTTTTAGCTACCCTCATCGGTGGGCTCAAGCGTCTTTTCAGCTATTTTGCTCTCGGTCGGGATGCTCAGGCATGTTTTTTGCCATTTTGCTTTTTGTTTCGGGTGTTAGCTTTTAGCTGCCCTCATCGGCGGGCTCAAGCGTCTTTTCAGCTATTTTGCTCTCGACCGGGATGCTCAGGCATGTTTTCCGCCATTTTGCTTTTTGTTTCAGGTGTTAGCTTTTAGCTACCCTCATCGGCGGGCTCAAGCGTCTTTTCAGCTATTTTGCTCTCGGCTGAGATGCTCAGGCATGTTTTCAGCCATTTTGCTGTTTGTTTCGGGTGTTAGCTTTTAGCTACCCTCATCGGCGGGCTCAAGCGTCTTTTCAGCTATTTTGCTCTCGGCCGGGATGCTCAGGCATGTTTTTAGCCATTTTGCTTTTTGTTTCAGGTGTTAGCTTTTAGCTACCCTCATCGGCGGGCTCAAGCGTCTTTTCAGCTATTTTGCTCTCGGTCGGGATGCTCAGGCATGTTTTCAACCATTTTGCTTTTTGTTTCGGGTGTTAGCTTTTAGCTACCCTCATCGGCGGGCTCAAGCATCTTTTTAGCTATTTTGCTCTCGGCCGGGATGCTCAGGCATGTTTTCAGCCATTTTGCTTTTTGTTTCGGGTGTTAGCTTTTAGCTACCCTCATCGGCGGGCTCAAGCATCTTTTCAGCTATTTTGCTCTCGGTCGAGATGCTCAGGCATGTTTTCAGCCATTTTGCTTTTTGTTTCATGAAAACAACTCGTTGATAGTCATGACAAGACATGCTATGGATGAATATCATCTTTATTGATCATGAATATAAACTAATACATATGTTGTCGAGGAATATTGTCCTTTGTCGATTGTGAACGTTGGTCCCTTGTGGCTTGCATATCTGTTTTTTCTTGAGTTGTTTTTACGCGTAGAATCTTCTTAGCTGGCTGATGTGCCATGTATTGCTGATTTCTCTTCCATCTTCGGTTATTAACTTGTATGTGCCTGGTCCGGTGACTTTTGTGACAATGAACGGACCTTCCCATGGACTGAGTAGCTTATGTCGTCCGTCGGTCTTTTGTATCCTTCTTAGCACTAAGTCTCCGATTTGTAATGATCGAGGATGGGTACTCTTGTTGTAGTGTCGTCTTAAACCTTATAGGTATCTGGCTGATTGGAGGGTAGCGTTTACCCTGACTTCTTCTGAGCTGTCGAGTTCTAATCTTCTTGTGTGTTCTGCTTCTCCTTCATCGTATTGTTCTATCTTTGGTGATGTCCAGATCAAATCGGCAGGCAGTATGGCTTCTAACCCGTAAACTAGGAAGAAGGGTGAGTAGCCTGTTGCTCTACTTATTTGAGTTCATAGCCCCCATACTACTTTAGGTAATTCTTCAATCCATTTGGACCCATAGTCCACTAGTTCTTCGTATAACCTTGGTTTTAATCCAGCTAGTATGAGTTCATTAGCCCTTTCTACTTGTTCGTTGGCTTCTGGATGTGCAACAGACGCGTAGTCTATACTGAAACCATAGTCTTGTGCCTAGCTTTTGAATTCTATAGCTGTGAAGGGGGAGCCTAGATCTGTGATGATTCGATTGGGCATGCCAAAGTGGTGCATAATGTCTTGGATGAACTTGACTGTTTGGCTGCGCTGTATTTCGCGAGTGGTTTGTATTCAATCCACTTGGTGAACTTGTCGATTGCTACAAAGATGTACTCGAAGCCGCCTTTTGCTTTCTTCAGAGGTCCTACTTGATCCAGCCCCCAGTAGGAAAAAGGCTAAGCGGGTGGGATGCAGATAAGATTGTGAGCTGGCACATGGGCTTGTCTTGCAAACATTTGGCAACCTTTGCATTTTCTGACAAGTTCTTCTGCGTCTTTTAAAGCGGTTGGCCAGTAGAATTCGGTGCGAAATGCTTTGCCAACCAGTGTTCTTGAAGCGGCATGATTTCCACAGCAACCTGAGTGTATTTCGTCTAGGATCTCTTTGCCTTCTTCAAATGAGACACATTTTAGGAGTACTCCTGATGATGCTACTCTTCTATAAAGTCTATCTCCTACTAGAACGTAGTTTTTGCTTCTGCGAACAACTTGGGTGGCTTCTGCTTTATCTGCTGGCAATTTATTTTCTCTGATATAGTCGATGAAAACTTGGCTCCATGAAGTGTTGATTACCAAGATCTGAACGCCTTTAGCCTGAATTTCGGGGGTTGTTTCACCATTTTGTTTGATAGAGGGAACTAATAGCTCTTCTATGAATACGCCAGGTGGAACCTTCGCTCTGTCTGATCCGAGCTTGGTGAGGACATCTGTTGCAATGTTGGAATCGCGCAGGACATGTAGAATTTCTAATCCTTGGAAATGTTTTTCAAGTTTCCGTATTTCAGCACAGTAAGCACCCATGTTTTCTTTGGTGCAATCTTAATCTTTGTTGACTTGGTTGATGACTACTGCTGAATCGCCGTATACGAGTAATCTCTTTATTCCGAGGGTAATTGCCACTCGTAGCCCATGGATGAGGGCTTCATATTCTGCTTCATTATTTGTAGCTTGCCATAATATCTGAAGGACATACTTGAGTTGTTTTCCTTCTGGAGAAATGAGGAGAACGCCTGCACCGGCTCCACCTAGTTTGAGTGACCCATCAAAGTACATCTTCCAGTGGTCAAGGATTGTATCTGATAAAGGCTGTTGAATCTCTGTCCACTCGGCCACAAAATCGGCAAGGGCTTGAGATTTGATTGCTTTCCACGGGGTGAAATCGATGCTAAGAGCTCCGAGTTCAATTGCCCATTTTGATATGCATCCCGTCGCATCTCTGTTGTGTAAGATGTCTTCGAGTGGGAAGTCTATCACCACTATGATCTGGTGGCTTTCAAAATAGTGGCAAAGCTTGCGTGAAGTGATCAATAGGGTGTAGAGTAGTTTTTGCACATGCGGGTACCGTATTTTTGATTCAGATAATACTTCATTGATGTAGTATATGGGTCGTTGTACTTTATACACGCGTCCTTCTTCTTCTCTTTCTACGACTATTGCCGTGCTGACCATAGCAGTAGTCGCCGCAATGTATAGCATCATATCGTCTTTCCTTGGTGGTGTGAGAATTGGTGAGGATGTGAGGTATGCCTTAAGTTTCTTGAAAGCTTCATTGGCTTCTTTTGTCCATTCGAACTTATCTGTCTTCTTTATTAGTTTAAAAAAAGGTAGTCCTTTTTCACCGAGCCTTGAAATGAAATGATTGAGTGCCACCATGCAGCCCGTTAGCTTTTGCACATCTTTGATGTTTCTAGGTGGGCCCATTTCTGTTATAGCTCGAATTTGCTTGGTGCTGGCTTCAATCCCGCGCTGACTGACCAAAAATCTAAGTAGTTGTCCTGAGGGAACTCCGAATACACATTTATTTGGGTTCAACTTCTATCTCCATCTCTTTAAGTTTTCGAAGGTTTGCTTCAAATCTTCAATCAGAGTGTCTGGGTTCTTTGTCTTCACCACTACATCATCCACGTATGCCTCCATATTTTCACCGATTTGATCCCCAAGGCAAGTTTGGATAGCTCTTTGGTATGTGGCGCCATCGTTCTTTAGTCCAAACGACATGGTCTTGTAACAGTAAGCACCGAACGGAGTAATGAAAGACGTCTTGCTCTGGTCTTGTTCTTTTAATGCGATCTGGTGATACCCCGAATAGTAATCGAGAAAGGATAATAGTGCAGACCCTGCTGTTGAGTCAACTATCTAGTCAATGCGTGGTAGCCCGAATGGATCTTTTGGGCAATGTTTGTTGAGATCTGTGTAGTCAACGCACATGTGCCACTCATCCATGTTCTTCTTCTGCACAAGGACTGGGTTTGCTAGCCAATCTGGATGAAGAATTTCTCTAATGAATCCGGTCGCCATTAGCTTTGTGATTTCTTTTTTAATTGCTTCCTTCTTGACAGGTGAGAATCGTCATAGCCGTTGCTTTACAGGCTTGGAGCTTTCATTAACTTTGATTCTGTGCTCAGCCAACTCTCTTGGGACACCTGGCATGTCGACCGGCTTCCAAGCAAAGATATCTTTGTTGTCCCGAAGAAAGTTGGTGAGCGCGAGTTCCTATTTTGCCGAGAGGTGAGCACTGATGGTTGCTGTCTTGGAGGTATCGCCAGTGCCCAAGTCGATTTGCTTGACGTCGGCTTCTTTTGGTGGTGCGATGATGCTGGGCTTTTTAGCCGGTATTTCTAATTCTTCTTGGCTCATCTCTACAGCAATTGTGGCCATTTCTTTTCTACTTTGGTCATCTTGTGCTCTGGCTGCAATCTGGATTGCTTGAACATCGCAGTCAAAAGCGCGTTTCAAGTCACTTCGAAGGGAAAGTACTTCATTAGGTCCTAGCATCTTGAGCAGCAAATACGGGTAATGCGGTATCGCCATGAATTTTGCTAGTGCTGGTCGTCCGAGAATTGCGTGGTACGATGACTCAAAGTCCGCCACCTCGAATTTGATGAATTCTATTCAGTAGTTCGAGGGTGTTCCAAAAGTGACTAGTAGAGTAATTTGTCCGAGCGGCATGGCTGCTTTGCCGGGTACTATTCCATAAAAAGGTGTGCTTGTTGGTGTGATCATCCCGGTGAGTTGTAGTCCCATCTTCCTTAGTGTTTCTGAAAAGATAATGTTGAGTCCGGCTCCCCCATCGATTAATACTTTGGTGACAGTCATACCAGCAATAGTTGGATCTAGAACCAGTGGATAATGGCCTACGTTTCCCACACTAGTCCATTGGTCTTCTCTGGTAAATTGGATAGGATACTGTGACCAATTGAGATATCTTGGTGTAGCCGGTTCTGCTGTCATGATAGTCCGTAGGGCTAGTTTTTCTTGATGTTTGCTTCTGCAATCTGGAGCCCCTGAGAAGATCACTGCTACTGTTCCCCTAGGTTTTTGGAATCCTTTGTCCTCGTGGTTGTCTTCATCTTTTTTCTGATTGTCCTCTTTGGTGTTCTCCTTACTATCTTTTCTTGTGTATCGATCATTGAAAGTGTAGCAATTTCCGATGGTGTGTCTCCCATTGGGGTGCAATGGGCAACGTATGTTTTCAATGTCATCATATCTTCTGGGTTTGGAAAGCTTCTTTGATTTGTCGGCCATTGCCACGGTATTGTCTGGTCTACGTTTTCTTTCTTGATGTCTGCTATTTTGATGATTTTGCTTATCCGGGTTGTCCTGGTTGCTTCTATCTGGGAACCTCTCTCGTGTTTTTTCTTCTGCAGTAATCATCTTTTCTACTGTTCATCTGAACTCTTCATTGTTTCTCAGATTTTCTTTGCAGAAGTCTTGAAATTGCCACCTAGCCATGATTCCGTGAGAGAAAGCTTCAATTACTTCTCGTTCGGTGATGTCATGCACTTGAGCTCGTAGTTCGCCGAATCGTCGATAGTAATTTCTGAGACTTTCGCCTCCCTTTTGCTTGAGTCCTTTCAGTTCTACATGAGTGATCGGTTGTGTGATGATACCCGCGAAATTTTCATAGAAAGCTCTTTGCAAGTCCTCCCAATTTTTGATCGACCCTGGGTTCAATTTATCGAACCATTGGAGGGGCATAGTTTCTAGAGCCATGGGAAAGAACAGGGTCTTGATATCGTCGTCTCCTCCGGCTAGTTCAATTGATTGTGAATATATTCTGAGCCATTGCCTTGGTTCAGTTTTGCCATCATACTTAGAGTGGTTAGATGGTTTGAACTTGTGAGGTAATCGTACCAACGCAAGCCTGTTCGCGAAGCAGGGAAATCTATCGTGTGTTCTGGCTTCTTTGCATTTGGATTTGGCACCTCCTTCTGGCCAATTGTTGTTTTGATGGGAATAATTCTACGAGGCTATCTGGGTAGGCACCTTACTCCTGGTCTTTCTTGGTTGTTCAAATTGGTGACCTTGATTATGTTCCTTCCTACTTCCTCCATTATGGCTTCCACCTGGCCCAAGTCTTTCGAAAGCGGACTTCCTTTGATTTTGATCTTCTTGCCTATGGGTTGTTGATCTGGCGGGTAGTTTTGATTGGTCTCTCTCTTCATGCATTCTCGGGATCGTTGACCGAAGCAAGTCTTGGAGCTGTTCATACTTCTCACCGGGATGTGAAGTTGCTCTGAGTTCTTCTAATGCTTCTCGAATCTTATCGTAAGGCGTATTCACCATGCGTCTTCCTTCGACTTCTCGTTGTGATTTTCTTCTGTCGTATTCAGCCAAATCTGACTCATATCTGATCTAGGCTTCCCTACGCTGCCTAGCACGGTGTTGGCACCTTTGCTTCAACTTGTTTTTCCTTTCTCTAGCTTGTTTCTGACTCTCAGTTTCTCCATCGTAGCCCTGGGCAAAGGGTGATATGTTGGATTCTGATTCATCTAATGACCTGACATTGGGTGCTTCTGGGGGATTTAATGGTGACTAAGGACGTCGAACCATGAGCACTTCCTGTGCGTGAGCCGTTCTGTTATTGGTGTTAGTTTTCATACTGTCGGAGTTGCTGATGACTTCAGTAGATGCCTCGATGTCGCAGATCGAGTCTCCTTCTTGGTAAGGTAGAATAGCTATTGTTGTGCTGACTAGTTGGGTTCCGCTATCTTCAGGAATGGAACCTGGCCAGTGGATAATGCAGTCTTGCAATGTTATCGTTAGCACGAGACCCTCCTGGGCTCCTGTCAGTGGTATCCCAAGCATTGGATTGAAGGATCTTTCGAACTGTCCCTGATAAGATGTCGCCATGTTTTGGAGTCCAAGTGGAGGAAGATCTGACTTCTTGAAGGGATTCTGCGCGTACTCCAAGTTGTATTCTTGATAGGTCAAGGCCACATTCTTAAGTCCCATTGGAAAAGAACTTGGTTTCCCGAAAGGACTCGGATAAGACTCCAACTCGAATGCGGAGCTTGAATTTGAGTCGGATGCACAAAGTTGTGGAACCTGAGTTGAATCAGACACTATGAGCTATGTGAATCCTTCGGAGATTTGATCTGTCGTGGTCGTCAGAATATAATCATCTTCATGGTGTTTTGAACCTTCGAGGAGACGACTTTGGAGCTTGCCATTGTTGTCCGCCTCGTAGATCCATGAGCCGAAGATGAAAGTGGATCCCGTTGAGAAGATCATGTTGTTGAGGTCCATCGAACTCTCGGATGCAAATTCGCCGAAATCCCCTACCTGGCGCGCCAGCTATCGATGTTTTACCACCGATAGACTGCCACGGGGGTACCCGGGGCAGTATGTTCGGGCTTCGGCGTATGCCGAACTCGATGGTTAACACAAGAGACAGTCAATTTATCCTGGTTCAGGCCCTCGATCATGGATCGAGTAACAACCCTACATCCAGTCTGTTGACACCGTTTTTTGCACGTGTCAGAATAATCGGAGTAGACTAATCGGCAAGGGGAAAGTTATTGAATACTTTGATAGCCAATGAAAGCCAGTTTGTAAAGATGGTTGCCGATAGCTGGTGATGGTCGATGTAAAGGTTGATTTGGACTCGGGCGTTGCCGATGAGGTTGGAGGTGTTATTGTCGATGCCGATGAAGGAAGACTTGAAGACTACTGCCGATGAAACAGGGAGTATGCCGATGAAGGAAGACTTGAAGACTACTGCCGATGAAACAGGGAGTATGCCGATGAAGGAAGACTTGAAGACTACTGCCGATGAAATAGGGAGTATGCCGATGGGAAGGAGGACAGTGAGATTTCCATCGTAATTGAGGCGGACAGGGAAATAGATAGGAGTTGATTTCCTTTTCTGTATTTGTTAGGTTATGATTCATGTAAGAGTCACGTGTTTCCTTAGATATGGGATTGGTGTCCTAGTTGTGTTTGGTTGTGTCTCTTTAGATCAGGGTATAAATATGGAGTAAGGGGCAATGTAATAGAAATATATCAATCAACATCAAAACCAATTTTTACTCCTATTTGCATCTACTTACTTTTCGGCGACTTCGTCAATTTGCATATTTTTCCTTTTTACGAGTTCTCATTGATTCGGCGAGCTGCATCGCTTCAGTGCGACCTTCGGCGATTCTCGAGTTCTGCGTGAGCACCTCTTGGCCGTGACTTCCGGGCGTATCGCTGTTTGTTTCACCATTTTGTTTGATAGAGGGAACTAATAGCTCTTCTATGAATACGCCAGGTGGAACCTTCGCTCTGTCTGATCCGAGCTTGGTGAGGACATCTGTTGCAATGTTGGAATCGCGCAGGACATGTAGAATTTCTAATCCTTGGAAATGTTTTTCAAGTTTCCGTATTTCAGCACAGTAAGCACCCATGTTTTCTTTGGTGCAATCTTAATCTTTGTTGACTTGGTTGATGACTACTGCTGAATCGCCGTATACGAGTAATCTCTTTATTCCGAGGGTAATTGCCACTCGTAGCCCATGGATGAGGGCTTCATATTCTGCTTCATTATTTGTAGCTTGCCATAATATCTGAAGGACATACTTGAGTTGTTTTCCTTCTGGAGAAATGAGGAGAACGCCTGCACCGGCTCCACCTAGTTTGAGTGACCCATCAAAGTACATCTTCCAGTGGTCAAGGATTGTATCTGATAAAGGCTGTTGAATCTCTGTCCACTCGGCCACAAAATCGGCAAGGGCTTGAGATTTGATTGCTTTCCACGGGGTGAAATCGATGCTAAGAGCTCCGAGTTCAATTGCCCATTTTGATATGCATCCCGTCGCATCTCTGTTGTGTAAGATGTCTTCGAGTGGGAAGTCTATCACCACTATGATCTGGTGGCTTTCAAAATAGTGGCAAAGCTTGCGTGAAGTGATCAATAGGGTGTAGAGTAGTTTTTGCACATGCGGGTACCGTATTTTTGATTCAGATAATACTTCATTGATGTAGTATATGGGTCGTTGTACTTTATACACGCGTCCTTCTTCTTCTCTTTCTACGACTATTGCCGTGCTGACCATAGCAGTAGTCGCCGCAATGTATAGCATCATATCGTCTTTCCTTGGTGGTGTGAGAATTGGTGAGGATGTGAGGTATGCCTTAAGTTTCTTGAAAGCTTCATTGGCTTCTTTTGTCCATTCGAACTTATCTGTCTTCTTTATTAGTTTAAAAAAAGGTAGTCCTTTTTCACCGAGCCTTGAAATGAAATGATTGAGTGCCACCATGCAGCCCGTTAGCTTTTGCACATCTTTGATGTTTCTAGGTGGGCCCATTTCTGTTATAGCTCGAATTTGCTTGGTGCTGGCTTCAATCCCGCGCTGACTGACCAAAAATCTAAGTAGTTGTCCTGAGGGAACTCCGAATACACATTTATTTGGGTTCAACTTCTATCTCCATCTCTTTAAGTTTTCGAAGGTTTGCTTCAAATCTTCAATCAGAGTGTCTGGGTTCTTTGTCTTCACCACTACATCATCCACGTATGCCTCCATATTTTCACCGATTTGATCCCCAAGGCAAGTTTGGATAGCTCTTTGGTATGTGGCGCCATCGTTCTTTAGTCCAAACGACATGGTCTTGTAACAGTAAGCACCGAACGGAGTAATGAAAGACGTCTTGCTCTGGTCTTGTTCTTTTAATGCGATCTGGTGATACCCCGAATAGTAATCGAGAAAGGATAATAGTGCAGACCCTGCTGTTGAGTCAACTATCTAGTCAATGCGTGGTAGCCCGAATGGATCTTTTGGGCAATGTTTGTTGAGATCTGTGTAGTCAACGCACATGTGCCACTCATCCATGTTCTTCTTCTGCACAAGGACTGGGTTTGCTAGCCAATCTGGATGAAGAATTTCTCTAATGAATCCGGTCGCCATTAGCTTTGTGATTTCTTTTTTAATTGCTTCCTTCTTGACAGGTGAGAATCGTCATAGCCGTTGCTTTACAGGCTTGGAGCTTTCATTAACTTTGATTCTGTGCTCAGCCAACTCTCTTGGGACACCTGGCATGTCGACCGGCTTCCAAGCAAAGATATCTTTGTTGTCCCGAAGAAAGTTGGTGAGCGCGAGTTCCTATTTTGCCGAGAGGTGAGCACTGATGGTTGCTGTCTTGGAGGTATCGCCAGTGCCCAAGTCGATTTGCTTGACGTCGGCTTCTTTTGGTGGTGCGATGATGCTGGGCTTTTTAGCCGGTATTTCTAATTCTTCTTGGCTCATCTCTACAGCAATTGTGGCCATTTCTTTTCTACTTTGGTCATCTTGTGCTCTGGCTGCAATCTGGATTGCTTGAACATCGCAGTCAAAAGCGCGTTTCAAGTCACTTCGAAGGGAAAGTACTTCATTAGGTCCTAGCATCTTGAGCAGCAAATACGGGTAATGCGGTATCGCCATGAATTTTGCTAGTGCTGGTCGTCCGAGAATTGCGTGGTACGATGACTCAAAGTCCGCCACCTCGAATTTGATGAATTCTATTCAGTAGTTCGAGGGTGTTCCAAAAGTGACTAGTAGAGTAATTTGTCCGAGCGGCATGGCTGCTTTGCCGGGTACTATTCCATAAAAAGGTGTGCTTGTTGGTGTGATCATCCCGGTGAGTTGTAGTCCCATCTTCCTTAGTGTTTCTGAAAAGATAATGTTGAGTCCGGCTCCCCCATCGATTAATACTTTGGTGACAGTCATACCAGCAATAGTTGGATCTAGAACCAGTGGATAATGGCCTACGTTTCCCACACTAGTCCATTGGTCTTCTCTGGTAAATTGGATAGGATACTGTGACCAATTGAGATATCTTGGTGTAGCCGGTTCTGCTGTCATGATAGTCCGTAGGGCTAGTTTTTCTTGATGTTTGCTTCTGCAATCTGGAGCCCCTGAGAAGATCACTGCTACTGTTCCCCTAGGTTTTTGGAATCCTTTGTCCTCGTGGTTGTCTTCATCTTTTTTCTGATTGTCCTCTTTGGTGTTCTCCTTACTATCTTTTCTTGTGTATCGATCATTGAAAGTGTAGCAATTTCCGATGGTGTGTCTCCCATTGGGGTGCAATGGGCAACGTATGTTTTCAATGTCATCATATCTTCTGGGTTTGGAAAGCTTCTTTGATTTGTCGGCCATTGCCACGGTATTGTCTGGTCTACGTTTTCTTTCTTGATGTCTGCTATTTTGATGATTTTGCTTATCCGGGTTGTCCTGGTTGCTTCTATCTGGGAACCTCTCTCGTGTTTTTTCTTCTGCAGTAATCATCTTTTCTACTGTTCATCTGAACTCTTCATTGTTTCTCAGATTTTCTTTGCAGAAGTCTTGAAATTGCCACCTAGCCATGATTCCGTGAGAGAAAGCTTCAATTACTTCTCGTTCGGTGATGTCATGCACTTGAGCTCGTAGTTCGCCGAATCGTCGATAGTAATTTCTGAGACTTTCGCCTCCCTTTTGCTTGAGTCCTTTCAGTTCTACATGAGTGATCGGTTGTGTGATGATACCCGCGAAATTTTCATAGAAAGCTCTTTGCAAGTCCTCCCAATTTTTGATCGACCCTGGGTTCAATTTATCGAACCATTGGAGGGGCATAGTTTCTAGAGCCATGGGAAAGAACAGGGTCTTGATATCGTCGTCTCCTCCGGCTAGTTCAATTGATTGTGAATATATTCTGAGCCATTGCCTTGGTTCAGTTTTGCCATCATACTTAGAGTGGTTAGATGGTTTGAACTTGTGAGGTAATCGTACCAACGCAAGCCTGTTCGCGAAGCAGGGAAATCTATCGTGTGTTCTGGCTTCTTTGCATTTGGATTTGGCACCTCCTTCTGGCCAATTGTTGTTTTGATGGGAATAATTCTACGAGGCTATCTGGGTAGGCACCTTACTCCTGGTCTTTCTTGGTTGTTCAAATTGGTGACCTTGATTATGTTCCTTCCTACTTCCTCCATTATGGCTTCCACCTGGCCCAAGTCTTTCGAAAGCGGACTTCCTTTGATTTTGATCTTCTTGCCTATGGGTTGTTGATCTGGCGGGTAGTTTTGATTGGTCTCTCTCTTCATGCATTCTCGGGATCGTTGACCGAAGCAAGTCTTGGAGCTGTTCATACTTCTCACCGGGATGTGAAGTTGCTCTGAGTTCTTCTAATGCTTCTCGAATCTTATCGTAAGGCGTATTCACCATGCGTCTTCCTTCGACTTCTCGTTGTGATTTTCTTCTGTCGTATTCAGCCAAATCTGACTCATATCTGATCTAGGCTTCCCTACGCTGCCTAGCACGGTGTTGGCACCTTTGCTTCAACTTGTTTTTCCTTTCTCTAGCTTGTTTCTGACTCTCAGTTTCTCCATCGTAGCCCTGGGCAAAGGGTGATATGTTGGATTCTGATTCATCTAATGACCTGACATTGGGTGCTTCTGGGGGATTTAATGGTGACTAAGGACGTCGAACCATGAGCACTTCCTGTGCGTGAGCCGTTCTGTTATTGGTGTTAGTTTTCATACTGTCGGAGTTGCTGATGACTTCAGTAGATGCCTCGATGTCGCAGATCGAGTCTCCTTCTTGGTAAGGTAGAATAGCTATTGTTGTGCTGACTAGTTGGGTTCCGCTATCTTCAGGAATGGAACCTGGCCAGTGGATAATGCAGTCTTGCAATGTTATCGTTAGCACGAGACCCTCCTGGGCTCCTGTCAGTGGTATCCCAAGCATTGGATTGAAGGATCTTTCGAACTGTCCCTGATAAGATGTCGCCATGTTTTGGAGTCCAAGTGGAGGAAGATCTGACTTCTTGAAGGGATTCTGCGCGTACTCCAAGTTGTATTCTTGATAGGTCAAGGCCACATTCTTAAGTCCCATTGGAAAAGAACTTGGTTTCCCGAAAGGACTCGGATAAGACTCCAACTCGAATGCGGAGCTTGAATTTGAGTCGGATGCACAAAGTTGTGGAACCTGAGTTGAATCAGACACTATGAGCTATGTGAATCCTTCGGAGATTTGATCTGTCGTGGTCGTCAGAATATAATCATCTTCATGGTGTTTTGAACCTTCGAGGAGACGACTTTGGAGCTTGCCATTGTTGTCCGCCTCGTAGATCCATGAGCCGAAGATGAAAGTGGATCCCGTTGAGAAGATCATGTTGTTGAGGTCCATCGAACTCTCGGATGCAAATTCGCCGAAATCCCCTACCTGGCGCGCCAGCTATCGATGTTTTACCACCGATAGACTGCCACGGGGGTACCCGGGGCAGTATGTTCGGGCTTCGGCGTATGCCGAACTCGATGGTTAACACAAGAGACAGTCAATTTATCCTGGTTCAGGCCCTCGATCATGGATCGAGTAACAACCCTACATCCAGTCTGTTGACACCGTTTTTTGCACGTGTCAGAATAATCGGAGTAGACTAATCGGCAAGGGGAAAGTTATTGAATACTTTGATAGCCAATGAAAGCCAGTTTGTAAAGATGGTTGCCGATAGCTGGTGATGGTCGATGTAAAGGTTGATTTGGACTCGGGCGTTGCCGATGAGGTTGGAGGTGTTATTGTCGATGCCGATGAAGGAAGACTTGAAGACTACTGCCGATGAAACAGGGAGTATGCCGATGAAGGAAGACTTGAAGACTACTGCCGATGAAACAGGGAGTATGCCGATGAAGGAAGACTTGAAGACTACTGCCGATGAAATAGGGAGTATGCCGATGGGAAGGAGGACAGTGAGATTTCCATCGTAATTGAGGCGGACAGGGAAATAGATAGGAGTTGATTTCCTTTTCTGTATTTGTTAGGTTATGATTCATGTAAGAGTCACGTGTTTCCTTAGATATGGGATTGGTGTCCTAGTTGTGTTTGGTTGTGTCTCTTTAGATCAGGGTATAAATATGGAGTAAGGGGCAATGTAATAGAAATATATCAATCAACATCAAAACCAATTTTTACTCCTATTTGCATCTACTTACTTTTCGGCGACTTCGTCAATTTGCATATTTTTCCTTTTTACGAGTTCTCATTGATTCGGCGAGCTGCATCGCTTCAGTGCGACCTTCGGCGATTCTCGAGTTCTGCGTGAGCACCTCTTGGCCGTGACTTCCTGGGCGTATCGCTGTTGTCAGGACCAAAGTGTTCGTATCTTCATCCTTGTCGATTAACAGGTCAAATCGACTGGCACGCTTTGGATATCGATTCGGGTATTAGCCCTTTGTGTTTGCAGATCACTTTTGCATCAACACATCTTTTGGCACGCTCGGTGGGACAAATCAATCAATATGTTCAATTCCGAGATCGATCCAGGGAACATTATCGCAGTATCAGAAGAAGATCTCAAGGAAGAACAGAGGCAGGCTATGGAAAAGGCTGTAGAAGAATACAAGCAGCTTTGTCTGAGATCGTTTAGCTTGAACAAGAGTGGACAAGTCATCCAGAAGCAAGATTTGCCGTTGCCTCGGCAGGTTACCTTTGACTCCAATCCTGGTAAACTTCAAGAGATGGTTAATTCTGCAGTAAATCATGCTTTGATTAATCATTCCAATGTGCTGTCCAATACTGTTCATAATGCTATGGTTCGAACTCTCAAAGAAGGACAAGCGGCACCACATTACGTTGGGCCTGCCTATCATCAACCAGAGCCGGCATCTGTCAAAACTCCATCGGCTCCTTCGGCCGTTGTGGGTACAGAAGTTACTTCCCTTCCAGTATAGGCAGGCTCACCTAATATTCAATCTACACCGATACAATTAGATCAGGTATTACCAGGAGGGCGAGTTCAGCTTAATACAGATCTATCGGCATCAGCTATGTCAGGCCCTGTGTCTCAGAATAGCCAGATTCCTACTAATTGGTGGGGATATGGCATGCCTCCAGAGTCCTCTGCTTTCAATCCTAGATTACCTCAAGTGTTTGATGCAGTAGGAAGAGCGCCTATACCATCGGCCGTTTCGCCGATGGCTCAAGTGCCTCAATATGCCGCGACTACTTCTGCGCAACCAACTCCAGGAGGTTTCCAGATGCCTATGGTTCAAACATTCAATTCAAGTCCATCGGCGAGCTTACTGCCGATGCAGCAGAAAGCCCCTACTATGAATCAAACTGGGGTTCAGTTCATGCCTCAAACCAGTTATAATTATCCAACAATATCAGCAAATTACCAGCCATCGGTAAGTTTTGTGCCGATGAGTTCTAATAATGATTGGTCAGGACAGTTACCTGCTCAACATACAGTTCAGCGAAATCAGCAGGTTGCAGGGATTCAACAAGGTCATATGCAAGCTGGTTTCCAGAATCAAGCATCGGCAGCCCAGCCGTTGAATCCTTTCCAACAGGCTAATGGAACACAAGTAACGGCAAATATGCCGATTGCTGGAGATCGTGGGCCACAAAGATATGTGGAGGGATGTCAGCAGGCACCTCCTGTAGAAATTCAACCAATTCGTCAGCAGGAGGCTGATGCTTTTTGGGCCGATAAGATAGCAGAAATTATGAAGGATCAGTTTGGGATAAAGCCCAAGGTCAATACTTATTCTTATCGGACTCCATACCCTCCTGCATACGATTTAATTCCTCTCCCAAATCGGTACAAGGTACCGGATTTCACTAAATTCTCTGGGCAAGATGATACATCAACAATGGAACATGTCAATCGCTTCATTATTCAATGTGGAGAGGCAGCTAACAGAGATGAATTAAGAGTTCGATTATTTTCATCATCTTTGTCTGGATCAGCATTTACATGGTTCATTTCATTACCACCAAACTCTATTATTACTTGGGTTGATCTAGAAAAACAATTTCATAAGTATTTCTTTGCTAGAATCCATGAAAAGAAGCTTACCGATTTAGTAAAATTGAGACAGCGTAATGATGAATCGGTAGAGAGCTTTGTACAAAGGCTACAAGATGTAAAAAATAAGTGCTACAGCCTGGTGCTGGATGATCGGCAGCTTGCCGATCTGGCTTTCCAAGGGTTATTGCCACATCTTAAGGACAGATATGCTTCTCAGGAGTTTGAAAGTCTCAGTCATCTTGTGCAAAGGATCTCTGATCAAGATACTAGGGTTTTTGAACCAAAAAAGAACTGGAGTAAAAAGGTATCATTTGTTGAAGAAGTAGGAGATTCTGACTCTGATGAAGAACCAGTTATCGGCTTAGCTGAGTGGGTTAAGAATAAAAAGCCGATATCATGTCCCTTTGGTCAAAAAGAGCCAGAAAAGTTTACCTTTGATATCACCAAGGCCGATAAAATATTTGATCTTCTGCTTCAAGAGGGCCAAATTAAGCTGTCACCTAATCATGTGATCCCATCGGCAGAAGAGTTGAAGAAGATTTTGTACTGCAAATGGCACAATGCAACTTCACACAGTACAAATGAGTGCAAGGTATTCAGGTAGCAGTTACAATCGGCTATTGAATCTGGGAGAATTAAGTTTGGTACTTCCAAGGCCCAGAAGCCGATGAAAATTGATCAACACCCTTTTCCAGCAAATATGTTGGATGCCAAAGGAAAGACCAAGGTATTGACGTCAGAGGCTGCTGAGAAAAACGCGTCAGTGGACCCCCAACATCGAATAACTACCGATGATGCAAAGAGTAAGGGTTTGCTAGGAGAAAGCAGTAGTTCCAAAAATCCTCCTCGACCTGGCATTGTGATTACTCATCGAAGGCAGCAGGAGGGTTGGCGTCAACGTAATGACCGATATCGACAACAGCAAGAAATGAGACGTCAGGAAGAGTGGAATCGACATAAAGATCATTGGAGATGTCCGTTTTTCATCCATTGCTGGGAAGAAGGTATTAAATTGCCAACTGTTGAAAATTGCCCTGAGTGTAATGGTTATTACGGAGTCAATCGTTCAGAAAGGAGGTTTCAACGTGGTAATCAGGGTTTGTCTATCAATGAGCCGATCAGAGGCAGAGCATCAGTGCATGATCGGCTGGGGGGCAGACTTAGTGTACATGAGAGGCTTGGTAAACGCGCTGGATATTTTCCAAGGAATCAAGAGGAGCTTGAGGAGATGGCAAACGCAAGAGTTCCCGATGAGGAAATATTCTACAGGGACCCTAATATACGTCGTGTAGAACCAACTAGGACTTGTTATCAGCCGGTTTGGAAAACCAAGTTTCCTCGATGGTGCCCAGAGGGTCTGACAAAGACGCAGAGAAGGAGGATGCAACGTGAGCGTCAGGAGGATTTATACCAAGAGGAAAATTCCTCCAATGAAAGGTCTGGTCATCAGCAGTGGCAGGTAAAACACAAAAATAAGGGTCCATCGGCAGATGTCAATATGGTATTCATGTTGCCGATGGAGTTTTTGGCACTATCTGATAATGAGGAAGAAGTTGTTCTCTCTGATCAAGTAGCTCAGTTAACACTAGATCCAATGATGGCTGTTTTTGAGAAACCTACCGATGACGAGAGACAGCATCTTAAGGCTTTATTTGTGAAGGGCAGAGTTGATGGGCAGCCTGTGTCTAAGGTACTTATTGATGGAGGGGCTACGATTAATATTATGCCTTACGTGATGTATCGGAAACTTGGTAAGGGAGATCAAGACTTGACCAAAACCGATATGATGTTGAAAGATTTTGAAGGCAATGTGTCACCGGCTAAAGGGGCAGTGTGCGTTGAATTGACCATCGGCAGCAAAACCTTGCCAACAACGTTCTTTGTTATTAACGGCAAGGGTGCATATAATCTGCTTCTAGGGAGGGATTGGATTCATGCTAATTGTTGTGTTCCTTCTACAATGCATCAATGCCTCGTACAGTGGATTGGGGATAAGATTGAGGTCGTCCCTGGTGATTCTTCTTATATCATCGCATCGGCAGAATCAGATACTTATGAGCGAACTAAATGCATATCAGGAGAAGCTTGGGAAAAAGAGTTCCTTAGAGTTGCTGATTATGAAATTCCACCGATCCAAGCAGTCGGTTCTGAAGAGGAGTTTTAATGGATAGGTTTGCCGATGATGGAAAATTAGGTCAAGGGTTCACATCGGCAGATGATTTAGTAGAAGTAGATATCGGTGATGGTGATAGGTTAAGACCTACTTTTATTAGTGCTAAGTTAGATTCCAAGTGTAAGCAGCGAATAACAGATTTGTTAAAAGAATATAAAGATTGTTTTGCTTGGGATTATACTGAGATGCCTGGATTAGACCGATCGATAGTTGAACATCGGTTACCTATCAAATCTGGATTTTGGCCACATCAGCAGCCAGCGCGCCGATGCAACCCTAATGTACTTCCTGACATTAAGGCCGAAATAACTAAATTAATTGAAGCAAAGTTTATTCGGCAATGTCGATACGCAGAGTGGATCTCTAATGTGGTTCCTGTTTATAAGAAAAATGGAAAACTTCGTGTTTGTATTGATTTCAGGAATCTCAACAAAGCCACACCGATGGATGGCTATCCAATGCCGATTGCTGATTTGTTGATTGATGCTGCGGCTGGACATCAAATTATCAGCTTCATGGATGGTAATGCAGGTTACAATCAAATATTCATGGCTGAGGAAGATATTCCCAAGACTGCTTTCAGATGTCCAGGACATGTGGGGTTGTTCGAGTGGATAGTCATGACGTTTGGTTTGAAAAATGCCGGTGCTACTTATCAAAGGGCTATGAACTTTATTTTTCATGAGTACATCGGCACATTAGTGGAGATCTACATTGATGACGTAGTGATTAAGTCTGGAGATATCACAGCACATTTAGCCGATCTGCGAAAGATACTGGAGTGCACAAGGAAGCATGGATTGAAGATGAATCCTAATAAATGTGCATTCGGTGTATCGGCAGGACAATTCTTGGGTTTTATGGTGCATCAGCGGGGCATTGAAATCAGTAGGAAGTCTATTGATGCAATTAACAAGGTGATTGCTCCTGCCAATAAGACTGAATTGCAATCTTTGATCGGTAAGATTAATTTCATTAGAAGATTCATATCTAATCTATCGGGTAAGATCAAGGCTTTCAGCCCACTACTTAAATTGAAAGCTGATCAGGAATTTGTATGGGGAGTTGAACAGCAATTAGCCCTTGATGAAATTAAGAAATATTTATCAAATCCTCCAGTGCTAGTTCCACCTCAACATGGGAAGCCTTTCAGGTTATATTTGTCAGCTGATGATGCAGTTATCGGTTCAGCTCTTATTCAAGAATTTGAAGGGAAAGAACGTGTTATTTATTATTTGAGCAGAAGATTAGTGGATGCTGAGACGAGGTATTCGGCTATCGAAAAATTGTGTCTGTGCTTATACTTTTCTTGTGTCAAATTAAGGCATTATTTGTTATCTGCCGAATGTACGGTCATATGCAAAGACGATGTGGTCAAGTATATGCTGTCGATGCCGATATTAAGTGGTAGAATCGGCAAATGGATTTTAGCATTATCAGAATTTGAACTACGCTACAAATCAACTAAGGCAGTTAAAGGGCAAGTGATGGCTGATTTTGTCACTCAGCATTGTAATACGGTGGATTCTCTGGGGATTGCTCCCTGGACACTTTTCTTCGATGGGTCCACATGTGGTGAAGGAGCAGGTATCGGCATTGTGTTAATTTCACCTCAAGGAAAGAAGTATGAGTTTTCATTGCCGATTGTTGCTACAGCGACAAATAATCAAGCTGAATACCAAGCCTTGATAAAGGGGTTAGAATTGCTGAAGGAGATACGTGCCGATGTTGTTGAAATCTTTGGTGATTCTATGCTAGTTATAAATCAATTGGCTGGAATTTATGAATGCCGAAGTGAAGCTTTGATTTCGTATTATGAAAGGTGTTTGCAATTATTGAAAGGATTTAGAGATTTTTGTCTTGAACATATCTCTCGATTGCATAATGAGGAAGCTAATCGACTAGCTCAGCATGCTTCCGGGTATCAGCCTATTCAGGAAGTGCTAACATCGGCAGTTGATACCGATGACTGGAGGAAGGAGATTGTCGATTATTTAAAGGATCCATATAGAAAGGTTGAGAGACGTATAAGGTTCCAAGCTACCAAATATGTGCTCCTCGATGATGAATTATATTATCAAACTATAGATGGAGTTTTACTCAGATGTGTTAGCAATGATGAATCGAAAAGCTTGATGGGTGAAATTCATGAAGGAGTATGTGGGGCACATCAATCGGCTTTCAAGATGAAATGGATGATCAGAAGGAATGGGTACTATTGGCCGACTATTCTTGAAGATTGTTTTAAATATTTTAAGGGATGCCAGGGGTGTCAAAAGTTTGGTAATATTCAAAGAGCGCCTGCATCGGCTATGAATCCTATAATCAAACCATGGCCGTTCCGGGGATGGGCTATTGATCTCATTGGTCAGATTTATCCGCCATCGAGTAAAGGACATAAATTTATTATGGTTGCTACCAATTATTTCACAAAGTGGGTTGAGGCGATTCCTTTAAAAAAGGTGACATCGGTCAATATGATTGATTTTGTGAAAGAGCATATTGTTTACCGATTTGGTATTCCTCAGACTATCACTACCGATCAGGGTACTATGTTTACATCAGGAGAATTTGATGAGTTTGCTGTAGGTATGGGAATTAAAATTTTAAATTCTTCTCCATATTATGCTCAAGCTAATGGTCAAGCTGAGGCTTCTAACAAAGGGATCATCAAACTCATTAAGCGCAAAATTGAAGAAAATCCTAGGAGGTGGCATACAGTATTAAATGAAGCCTTGTGGTCATATCGGATGTCATATCATGGTGCAACCAAAGTAACGCCTTATTAGTTAGTATATGGACACGATGCAGTATTGCCTTGGGAAATTAAGGTTGGCTCTAGACGAATACATTCTCAAAATCAGCTGACAGCTGATGATTATAATACTCTTATGAAGGATGAGTTGGAAGATGTGGCGGGTCATCGGTTAAGGGCTTTAGTTAGTATCGAAGAAAATAAGAAAAGAGTAGCTAGATGGTATGACAAGAAGGTGAAAGTAAAAGAGTTTGCCGATGGAGATCTGGTCTGGAAATTGATTTTACCGATTGGGACTAAAAGTTCAAAGTTTGGAAAGTGGTCTCCCAATTGGGAAGGTCCATATCGGATAAATCAGTCTGTTCCTGGTAATGCATATATTCTAGAAACCCTCGAAGGGGTTGTGTTTCCCAGAGCGTTAAATGGAAAATATTTAAAGAAATATTACCCTAGTATCTGGATAGATGCATAAAAGTACAAGTGCCGATAACAGTACTATCGGCTAGAATTATGCAAGGATGTCAATGTCTCATAAAGTGCCGATACAATAAATAAGATTACACGTTCAACAAGGATTGGATAGCTGATATCGCACGCAGGCGAATCTGGTCGGCTTCCTCCATTTCTTTGATATCGTCATCGGCAGTACCCTCCACAGGCTTGAGTTTTTTCTTCATGGCTAAAGCCTTGCGAGCTTGGATATCTCTTTCTTGCTGAAGGGCTTTGACGGCATTAGGTAGCTGGCTTTCTTCTTGTTGAGCATGAGTTAAGGCTGCATCGATTTCTTTCAATTCAGCCAATAGAGCTGCCTTCCTTACTGATAGATCCAAGATTTTCTGCTTAAGTGCAGCACCCGAAGTCTGCAAGTTGACGATGCCCTTGTGCTTCTCATCAGCGATTTGTTTCAGTTGTAGCATCTCTTCTTTAAGTTGAGCTTGAGCTGCTCTATCGGCAATGCGCTGAGCAGCCCGTTGATATTGCAGTTGGCGGCTTTCTAAGTGAGCTGCTGGGAAGAGTACTTCTTCAACATCGGCAGGGACCTGGCCACGAATTGTTTTGAAAATTGCCTTTGCGGGGTCCGAGTCATCTACCAGTTGGGCGGTACCTTGCTGTAGCAAGTTCAGGAGGGTTTCCAACTTGGATTTAGTCTCTACCGATATTGTTCCCAGTGCAAGGGAAGAACTTGTCTCCTCTCCATCGTCGTCAGAAATGTCAATGGCAAAGGAAAATAGGCTGTTCGGAGAATCTTGTTCCTGAGAGAAAGAAAAGGAGATCAGTCAGGGGTAAGTATGAGTATTGTAAAATCAGATAGGTTGATTGGTTTACCTGTTTCAAAGCAATTTCCTGTGCTTGACTGGAGGAAGCAACCTGGAGTATGTCGTGTGGATCGGCTGAGCTTGCCGATGGGATATCCTCTGTGACTTCATCGGTGGTGGGCTCTTGAGGTATGATGACCGATGACATTGGGGCAGATGTAGGGATTGGCATAGACCTTTGTCGTTTTGGCTGTGCTTCAGTATCTGTTGAAGCTTTGCGCTTGGCTTGGGCATCGGCAACGATTGGCTAGGGGGCATCGACACTTGTTGGTTGTGAAGCTTGGACGTCTGGTACGTTTGCCGATGTACCCAATTGTTGCTGCAAAACAAGTGTAAGATATGATATTTAATAGATAAAATGTAAAGTCAAGAAGCTACCTCTGAAGGTTCATCGAAAGAAGTAGTGCTTGATATCGGCGGAATTGCCGATGACGATCCAGTAGCAGCTCTTACCCCCTGATGATTAAGGTTAATACAGTTTGTGATCGGCATAGGTGAAAATAAACAAGGTTGTTACCTTAAAGGCTTTGACCAAGGTTGTAGCAGCGGCCGATGGAGTAGCCCTGGATGTAGCCAATTTGGACTTAGAAGTGATGGTCTTGGTACGAATCTTCTGGTGGGTCAAAGCGGCTAAGGTGGGAGCGTTGTAGCCGATCGGCGATGTTGGGGAAACAGGCCGGAGATTGAAGGGTTTCCCACTTTTGCTCACCGATGGTGCTGGGTTGTTAACCTGTTACAAGAGAATCAGTTACTGATGTATGAAGGGAAAAGCAGAAGGGAGTTAAAGGAAACTTACCGCGTCGTCAGGGATGGCATATTCAGGGTCGATCATGTGCCGATATGTGTGAGCAGAAGTTGCGAACAGTTGTTCTTTCCACTCTCGCCACCATTGCTTGTATAACTCGGTGATGAAAGATATTGGTGTCCAGGTGGATATATCAACATCTGTAGTATCGGCATCAGGAGAGAGTTGTACTACCTTGTTCCAGTCTGTTCCGCAGGTAATTGTTTCCCTGGGTTTGATCACATCGGCAAAGCAGAGTTTGATTGGCAGTTGCCCAAAAGCCAATTGGCGGGATACTGCCGATGGGTTGTAAAATTCATATGTAATGTTGGTGTTTTTCCCGCTGCCGAATGTGTTTACTGGAATTGCCCTGGGAGTGATGATAGCCATCATGAGCTCATTATCTTGATTCAGAGTGTCATCGGCAAAGTTGAAAAGAAGGGGGAATCTGTTTTCTTCGTCGATATAAGGCACCCAGGCCCTATGATCACGAGAAAGACCATTGTAGAAGCTTTGAAAGAATCTGCCGATTTGGTCTTCATTGGCTTCTGTTCCAGGAAGGACAATTATGGCTTCACCAAAATTGAGGGGTGAGCGTGTTGCCGATTCATCATCCCCGAGCACATAATCCTCAGCAATTTCTCGTGGGAATTGTTGAGCAAAAAAGTCCCATTGCAAACGTTTGTGCATATGGGCATTCAGCCACATGTTGATAAACCACCACGGGCCTCCCAGGTTGCCGATGGGTTCGCCAAGCAAAAGTTTCTGAGACACTTGGTGAAGAAGATGATAAGTGGAGCTCAGAAGGTATCGGCCAAGAGGAAACCTTACGCCATTAGCCAAAAGTTCAGCTGCAGGGAGGAAGGCGTTGGTTGGTCCTACTGATCGACCACAGAAGATAAATTTTTCTAACCACATATTCAGGAATATGGCATGTTCCCTCTGGCTAAGTGTCCCGGTTTTCTGGTATTCTTGAATATATCCTGTCCAACCGCCGATGTTACAGGTATTCACTCTATATTCAGGCTTTCTACCATAGATGGAGCCTTCATCGGCAGTTGAGATGTCCAAGCCAGTAAGCATGTGGACATCGGCAAGGGTAGGAGTAGCTGGGCCATGTCCAAACATAAAAGTATTGGTCGTGTCTGACCAGAAATAAGCAGCTGCAATTATCATTGATTCATTTTTCTGCATATCGGCAATAGAGAGCCTGATACATTGGTCTAACCTTCGTTCTGCCCAGTATACTTGCATCGATCTATTAACCCTCAAATACCAATCTTTCCACCCTTTGGTGGTTTTGGGCCAAGATCGGAATGTGTCTTTCCACAAATTCAGAGAGAAATTTTGGGCTCTAAAGGGGATTCTGTTAACCTCTGCGTTGATCAGATCGGTTGGATCTGGGTTGCCCATTGGTCCAAGGCATTGGACGTGCGGCTGATCGGTTGGGATAATTAATTTGTTGCGCAGTTCCTAAGGTTATGGAATCCAGAAGACAGAAGAAAGGAAAAATCACCAACTGAATGAATTTGCGAAAAGATCAAAGTAAAAGGTAATGGAAGTGGAGCGAACCGCGGGGACGTCAAAATTGATGGCCATTGTCTTGAGGAAGGTGGAGGTACGAGCCGGAAACTTGAAGTTAGCGCCGGAGAAGGGTTCTTGTTGGTTGAGGTCACGCGGTTGTTCGTCGGAGTCGCCGCCGGAGAGAGAGAATGCTAAGGATTGGAGGCTGAAGATAGAAAATGAGGGTTCCGGAGAAATCTATTTATAAGCCGCCCAGAATAAGGGTATTTTGGACTTATCTCTATGTCGCGCGCATATAGGTCAAGGCGGTTCAGAGGGATATGGTAACTGTTCGCGCGATAATCAGGGGATTGTACAGATGAGTTGATAACAAGTAATCGTGACTTGGAAGGGATATCGATACATGATATTTTAATTCTGAAAATGGCAGCATTATCATGTTAAGATCTTGCCGATGGGTTATTGTTTTGGTATCTCAACCATAATCAAGGCAAGAGTGGTTGGCGATTGTGCGATATTTACTGAAGTGCGTGAATCAAGATGAGATTTGATTGGATTTGATAGCAAATCAAGTTTTGGCTTGGAGAATGAGTTACGGTAATCGGGCAAAGGCAAGCGTTATCTGGAGTAAATTTCGGAGCATTAATGGTTTTATACTTCGAAATTGGGGGGCATGTGTTGACACCATTTTTTGCACGTGTCAAAATAATCGGAGTAGACTAATCGGCAAGGGGAAAGTTATTGAATACTTTGATAGCCAATGAAAGCCAGTTTGTAAAGATGGTTGCCGATAGCTGGTGATGGTCGATGTAAAGGTTGATTTGGACTCGGGCGTTGCCGATGAGGTTGGAGGTGTTATTATCGATGCCGATGAAGGAAGACTTGAAGACTACTGCCGATGAAACAGGGAGTATGCCGATGAAGGAAGACTTGAAGACTACTGCCGATGAAACAGGGAGTATGCCGATGAAGGAAGACTTGAAGACTACTGCCGATGAAATAGGGAGTATGCCGATGGGAAGGAGGACAGTGAGATTTCCATCGTAATTGAGGCGGACAGGGAAATAGATAGGAGTTGATTTCCTTTTCTGTATTTGTTAGGTTATGATTCATGTAAGAGTCACGTGTTTCCTTAGATATGGGATTGGTGTCCTAGTTGTGTTTGGTTGTGTCTCTTTAGATCAGGGTATAAATATGGAGTAAGGGGCAATGTAATAGAAATATATCAATCAACATCAAAACCAATTTTTACTCCTATTTGCATCTACTTACTTTTCGGCGACTTCGTCAATTTGCATATTTTTCCTTTTTACGAGTTCTCATTGATTCGGCGAGCTGCATCGCTTCAGTGCGACCTTCGGCGATTCTCGAGTTCCGCGTGAGCACCTCTTGGCCGTGACTTCCGGGCGTATCGCTGTTGTCAGGACCAAAGTGTTCGTATCTTCATCCTTGTCGATTAACAGGTCAAATCGACTGGCACGCTTTGGATATCGATTCGGGTATTAGCCCTTTGTGTTTGCAGATCACTTTTGCATCAACACAGTCGGCGTTAGCCTTTGCGTTGGATTGATTGTAAAGTGTTGTGTTGTACCATTGTTGTTTTTTCCCTAGGAGCCCTGCCCTCCTTTATATAGTCAGGAGGCCAGAGTCCTAGTCGGTTTACAATGAGAGATCCTAGTAGGATTACTGAATAGTACTACTACTAAGATCACATGGGAAGAATCCTAGTTGGACTAGATCTTCTCTTTCCCTTGTGGGGTATCCTATGGGTCCCACATCAACAGAGTTGTGGCTCCATCTATTTCGGGCAGGGCACACCACTAAGCCGACGGGCACGTTGGGTATGAGGAAAGCGACGAGGGCCGGTGGCTACACTCTCCAAGTGCACCAGGACCGCCAGCACCTCTACATCCCGGCCCAGCTCATGTCATCCAATCGCCAATGGTACACGAGCTGGTTCTACCTTTGTAACGATGACGGAGGACTTCCCCCTACACTGGGTGGATTGTGGGGAGCTGCCCAAAGAGATGGAAGTATGGCGTCTTGAAGGACGACCAGCCCAAGCTGCAGCCGCTTCTAGATGGGCTGGAGAGGCTATGGGGCCATGGCCTTACCGTGGCTGTGGTCATGGCTGCCTTCCACCGCCAGAGGGTGCTGCCGCTGATGGCTCGGTAGCGGCGGCTATTCGAGATGAAGCCGGGTGAGCCCATTGAGGGCATTCGGATGTCCTCCTCCTCCCTTTTCGATGAGGAAATTGTTCGTCGGGTGGGGGAGATGGTAGAGGCAAAGCTGAGGGGTGGCAACTTGACCCCCATCGCGATGCGACCGTCGCGGGGGTTCCTCTCACTGGTAAGTCATGTGCCGCTATAGCCCCCGAGCCTCCTCTATTTCCCCCTACTTCTTGTTCCCTTATGCGTGTTCATCATTCCTGTAGGGGATGAGGGACATGTGCTCCTCTCCACCGCTCGTTCCCGAGGATGCGAGGTGGCGGGCGATCAACCGGGCGCACGCCAACGCGTAGAAAAAATGGAAAGACGCCAAGGCGGTGAAGCGCACAAAGAAGATCCTCGCGCGCGAGTAGCTAGACAAGCATCGCCGTCAACAAAGGAAGGATGGCCTCCCGTTGGAGGAATCCCCATCGCCGTCGCTGTCAACGGAGGCCTCGGATGGGGATGACGAGGGCGAGGTGGGGCAAGGTCCCCTAGACCATCTCCCTGATGTAGTGGAGGTGGTGCCCGGGGCGTTGGCAAGCAGCTCGGCACTCCCGGGAGGAGGAGGAGAAGCGGACCCGGGGTCGGCGGTTGCCCGCTCCGGGGCCAAGGCCGACACGCCTGAGGCGCGGGCATTGGGCAAATGCGCCGTCAGCCCGGTGGGCTCAACGGCGATGGTGGAACAAGTGGCGGCGGAGGTGACGCAACCGCCCCCACAGAGGACCGATGGGGCACCGGGGTCCTTTGAGGATCGGCCGGTGCCGATGGACACGAAGGCGATGCCTCTATCGCCGCCACCGCCTTTGTGGACGAGGGTCGCCGTGGCGAAGCGGTTGCCGCCCCGTTTGAGGTAGGTGTATTTTTGGTGGGGTCGCAGTGCCTTCCATTCACTCTTTGGTCTCGTGCTGACCCTGTAGGTGATTTTTCCTTAGTCGAAAGTGTCCTGCGGACGAGCTTCCCTTAGCACCCCTTAAGGCACTCAAGGTGAGCCCCGGCTCCTCCGCCCACTGGGTGGTGGAGGCACAAACCGCTATACAACGTGGCGCGCGTCGACGAGGGCCGACCCGAAGGAACCAGCCACCCAAGGAGGGGCTACCGAGGCGACCCCAACACAGATGGGGGAGGAAGCGCTTCTGCCCTATGAGGGCGAGGCTCATGAGTCAGATGGGGCTGGGTGCCCTTAGTTACTGAGGCCCCTAGGGTCTCCAAGGCTAAGGCGACAGAGCCTAGGGTGCCCAAGACCGCTGAGACCACAGCAGCGGTGGTCGGTGTTTCTGTGACCACCGAGGCCACGATGGTGGAGGCCGGAGCCCCCAAGACCATCGAGGCCATAATTGCGGAGGCCGGAGCCCCCAAGATCGCCAAGGCCGATGTGATGGCGGCGAGGCCGTCTGTCCAGGAGGCGGAGATGAAGGCAGTGGAGGCCTCGGTGGCGCCCTTGGTTCAGGGCCCGCCGTTGTTACGAGAGAGCGCCCGGGAGGCGGAGGTCTATCCGATCTCCTCCAACGATACTTCTCGGGCGTGGGAGGTGGTTGACGCCGAGGAGACTGGTGCTGTGGAATAGTTGGCTCCGATCTTGGGCAATGGAAGCTCGACCCTCATGCGGGCACAACCCGAGCATCATGGGTGGGATCACCCGCGGGTACTGTGGCGGAGCCGGGACAACCCTGAGGGGGAGCCTCTGTTCGCCCTCGAGGACACAGCTGAGGGCGGGTGCTGGGGCACCTTTGAGCAATACCACCAACTGGTGGAGCGGTCGCTACGGACGGCGCTGTCCGTGGTGGCCGACGAACTACCCGGAGTTGCCTAGGTTCGTGTTTTCTTTTCTCGCATGATGTTGTTGTTTTCTAAGTTTTGTTGCAATCAATGACCCCTGTTCTGCTTCCCTAGGAGGCTCGAGACCCGGTCCCTTGGGAAGTTGGTCTTTCTTCGGTGGGAGAGGGACGTCTAGGACTAGCTCCAGTGGCAAAAGGGCCTTCTTGCGGGTGCCAACGAGCTTCTGGCGGCGCGGAGCATGGAGGTAGAGGACCTCCGCCTCCGTTGTGCCGACGCGAAGGTCGAGGCAGCCATGGCCCAGGAGCAGCTCGTCCCTCTGGCGGCGCAGGTCAAGGAGTTGGAGGAGGAGCTTGCTCGCGTGGCCAGTGATCAGGATGCCTTCAGGGCTCGAGCCATTGAAGCTATGGCCTCGGCCACCGCTCTTGTGGGGCAGCTAGGGGTGGAACAGAATGCGCACCAGCTAACGAAAGGTGCCTCGGATGAGGCCCTTGCTGTAGCTAAGGCCTCGCAAACCGAGGCAGTGGTTTGGAGGGGGATGGTCGAGGGTGAGTTTTAGTCCCCTCGTTTTGTTTTCTTTTCCTTATGTTCGCTCCCTAACTTCCTTGTGTGACGCAGAGCTAGGGAGTGAAGCTTCTAGGGCGGTCGAGGCTTCTTGGGTCGAGGCCCAGCGCTTGAAGGAGAAGGTCGAGGCTTCCTGGGCCGAGGCCCTACGCTAGGAAGGAGAAAACCGAGGCCTATCAGGTCGAGACCCGATGCTGGGAGCAGAAGGCCAAGGGTGAGTTCCATGGGCTTCTGCCCCTAATTTAGGTTGTTTTTTTCTCGCTCAACCTCATTCCATTTTCTATGGTGTAGAGTCAGAGGCGAAGGTTACTCGGGCAGCTGAGGCTTCCAGCGTGGTGCAGACAGTGCCCAAGACTGAGATCGAGGAGCATGAGGCACTGAAACGTGCCACCCTTTCCACCTACGAGGCCTTAGAGGTCGAAGGGGTTTAGTCAGGCAGCTCCCTTGGGAGCCATCTGAACGCGTTGAGCAGCCAGATGCGCGAGTGGCTCCGAGGAGCGCTGCACATGGGTGTCAAGCGCGCGTTGGCCGTCATCTCCTCTCACTACATTGGCGTCGACCTCCTGGCCATCAATGATGGCTATGTCCTACCTGATGATGACGAGGAGGCCGACGTGGCGGTCATGAAGCTGATGGAGGCGGCGGAAGGCCCTGGCATGGCGCTAGCGATGCTCTTCGAAGAGGAGGTGGTCCCTCCCCTACCATCTGCTGATGCTGGAGGCCCTGAGCCTTGACCTGGGCCCAAGGGGCCATGTAAAAATAGAGTAGGAATTATCTTTGTATTGTAACGCTTGTGGCCGTCGAGGCCTTTCTTTTTAAAGTATTTATGTTTCTTAGTTGTTTTTCTCATGTTTCCGAGCCTCTGCCCTCTGTTGCTTCTCATCAGATTTCTTTTGCAAAATAGCTCCTTGGAGCCTAAGCCATCCCTTGGGTGAGAGGTAGTGAGGGAGTGCCGTAGCCAGGAGGCGTAGGCCGTCTCGCGACTCTTTCGGCCTCTTGCTTAGGAAACAGACTTTGGTCCGAGGGGTTTTTACAATCGATTTGTCAGAGCATGCTAGAGACTTGGCATAGGAATTTTTTCGAAAAACAACTGAAGAATGGTGCATGGGACTTAGGGGGAGTCCCCCATCTAGCCCCCGAGGGAGGCTTGGTTCTACCGAGGCAGAGCCGAGTCTCCCTTACCATGTTATCGTATTGCCGAGACCCACGATGGGCTTGGGGGGGTTCTCGAAAAATTAGACCAACTAAAGAACGCTTTTTAATTGTATTCCGAGAAACAATATATACAATGCTTGGAAATTTAAGGATAAAAGCGACGTAGCTGTTCTATGTTCCAAGCATTGGTGAAGATTTCGCCCTTCTCGTTGGCCAGCTTGTAGGTCCCGAGCTTCAGTACTTGGGCGATGATGTACGGTCCTTCCCATGGCGGGGTCAACTTGTGGTGGCCCTTGTTGCTCTGTGCTAGTCTCAACACCAGGTTGCCTACCTTCAAGTCTCGGCCTCGGACGCGCCGAGCCTGATAGCACCGTAGGGTCTGCTGGTATTTAGCCAAGTGTAGTAGCGCGACGTCTCGGGCTTCCTCTAGTTGATCAAGAGCGTCCTCTCGGGTGGTGCGGTTACTTTGTTCGTTATAGGCTTGTAGCCTTGGGGAACCATATTCCAAATCAGTGGGGAGGATGGCCTTAGCCCCACAGACCAGGAAGAAAGGCGTGAACCCCGTGGCTTGGCTTGGAGTGTTCCTCAGGCTCCAGATGACCGACGGGAGTTTGGCGAGCCATTTCTTGCCAAACTTTTTCAACCGGTTGTAGATTCTTGGCTTGAGGCCTTGTAGGATCATGCCGTTGGCACGTTCTACTTGGCCGTTGGTCCTTGGGTGTCCTATGGCCAATCAGGCCACACGGATGTGGTGGTCATCACAAAATGTCAGGAACTTTTTGCCGGTGAACTGTGTCCCGTTGTCGGTGATGATGGTGTTAGGAACCCCAAATCTGTGGATAATGTCAGTGAAGAACAGCACTGCCTGCTTGGATTTGATTCGATTGATCGGATGAGCCTCGATCCATTTGGAGAACTTGTTGATTGATACCAGTAGATGGGTGTAGCCTCCAGGGGCCTTTTGCAGAGGCCCGACCATGTCAAGCCCCCATACGGCAAATGGCCACATGATGGGGATGGTTTGGAGGGCCAGGGCCGGGAGATGTGTTTGTCGAGCATAGTACTGACATCCTTCGTAGGAGCGTACTAGCTTGGTGGCATCGGTGACCGCCATTGGCTAGTAAAATCCTTGGTGGAAAGCATTTCCTACAAGCGTCCGAGGTGCCGCATGGTGCCCGCAGGCGCCTGCGTGCAAGTCCCAAAGCAGGGCTCGGCCTGCCTCGGCAGTGATACATTGTTCGAGGACACCGGACGAACTTCGCCTGTACAATTTGTCATTGCAGAGGACATAAGTCTTGGCTCAGCGCGCAAGCCATCGGGCTTCGGTCCTGTCGCTAGGAAGCTCCCCCCGATCAAGCCAATCGAGGAATGGGATTGGCCAATCCACGTCCTGGTCAGTCTGCAGAGGCTCGGTGTTGACTTCCATGACCTCGGGTTCGGTCGAGGGGGTCTCAGTAGTAGAGGGGGCATCGAGCCTCATCGTGGTTTCCATAGGTGGGCCCTCCTCTATTACCAAGGTGTAGCCAATGGAAGGTTTGTGAAGGTCCCTGGCAAAGACGTTCAGGGGGACCGGAGCCCATGCCGAGGCTATCTTTGCCAATTCATCGGTGGCCTCATTGTACTTCCGTGCGATGTGGTTTAGTTCGAGACCGTCGAACTTGTCTTCTAGGCGACGCACCAACTTGCAGTAAGCCTCCATTTTGGGGTCGAGGCAATTTGACTCATTCATGACTTGATCGACGATGAGCTGCGAGTCGCCCCGGACGTTGAGACGTCGTACCCCAAGTTCGATGGCGACTTGCAAGCCATTGACGAGGGCCTCATACTCGGCCACGTTGTTGGAGGCGGCGAAGTGGAGCCGCACCATGTAGCACATGTGTACTCCGAGGGGCGAGACGAAGAGGAGTCCCACGCCTGCCCCGGTCTTCATCAGAGACCCGTCGAAGTACATGGTCCAGCATTCTGTCTGGACTTGGGCAGGTGGTAATTGGGTGTCGGTCCACTCAGCCACAAAATCGGCCAAGACCTGAGACTTAATCGCTTTTCGAGGCACAAAAGTCAAGGTTTCCCCCATAAGCTCGATGGCCCACTTGGCTATCCTGCCTGAGGCCTCCCGGTTATGGGCTATCTCTCCCAAGGGGAAAGATGATACCACGGTCACTAGGTGAGACTCGAAGTAGTGACGCAGCTTGCGCCGGGCTAGGACTATGGCATAGACCAGCTTCTGGATGTGGGAGTAACGCATTTTGGTCTCGGAGAGCACTTCGCTGATGAAGTAAACAGGTCGTTGGGTGGGTAGAGCATGCCCCTCTTCCTACCTTTCTACTACTACGGCAGCGCTGACCACTTGGGTCATTGCGGCGACGTAGAGTAAGAGGGCCTTGTCCCCGACTGGGGGTACCAGGACGGGAGGATTTGTGAGCAGTGCTTTGAGTCTGTCGAGGGCTTCTTCGGCCTCAGGGGTTCAAGAAAAACGCTTGGATTTTCTCAAGAGTCGGTACAGAGGCAAGCCTTTTTCGCCGAGGCGTGAGATGAAGCGGCTCAAGGCCGCAAGGCATCCCATGACCCTCTATACTCCCTTGAGGTCTCTAATTGGTCCTATGCTAGTTATGGCCGAGACCTTCTATGGGTTGGCTTCGATGCCGCGTTTCGAGACTATGAATCCCAAGAGCATGCCTCGGGGGACCCCGAACACACACTTCTCAGGATTAAGCTTGATGCCCTTCTCTCTAAGGCATTTGAAGGCTACCCTTAAGTCATCGACGAGATCCTCGGCCTATCTGGTCTTGACCATGATGTCATCCACATAGGCCTCGATGGTCCGCCCAATGTGGTCGCCAAAGACCTGGGTCATGCACCGCTGGTACATGGCCCCTGCGTTTCTGAGGCCAAAAGGCATAGTCACGTAGTAGTACATGCCAAATGGGGTGATGAAAGAAGTCACAAGCTGGTCGGACTCTTTCATCTTGATTTGATGGTAACTAGAATACACATCAAGGAAAGATAGGGTCTCGCACCCTACAGTGGAGTCAACAATCTGATCGATTTGGGGTAATGGGAAGGGGACTTTTGGACAGGCTTTGTTCAAACCGGTGTAGTCTACACACATCCTCCATTTCCCATTTTTCTTCCTAACTAACACAGGGTTAGCCAACCACTCTAGGTGGGACACTTCCTTGATGAACCCAGCCGCCAAGAGTTTCTGCACCTCCTCACCGATGGCCCTACGCTTTTCCTCATCGAAGTGGCGTAGGCGTTGCT
Source organism: Miscanthus floridulus (assembly GCF_019320115.1). Lineage (NCBI taxonomy): Eukaryota > Viridiplantae > Streptophyta > Magnoliopsida > Poales > Poaceae > Miscanthus > Miscanthus floridulus. The sequence goes on along the minus strand of NC_089592.1, from coordinate 28,486,601 downwards.
TCACCGGTCTAGAGCCGGCATGGATGTCCAAGGCGTGCTCAGCAACCTCCCTCGGTATGCCTAGCATGTCTGAGGGACTCCATGCGAATATGTTGGCATTTGCACGGAGGAAGTTGACGAGCATGGCTTCCTATTTGATGTCGAGGGTGGCGCTAATCCTCAGCGCCTGGTCATTGGGGGAGGCGGGGTCGACCGGGATGAGCTTGATGGCCTCCGTGGGCTCGAATGCCCCTACGCAACGCTTGGAGTCAGGCGCCTCGCCACTGAGTTGATCGAGGTTAGCGATGAGGGTCTCGGCCTCGGTGAGAGCCTCGGTGTACTCGATGCACTCGATGTCGTAGCCATATGCATGTTCGTATGTGGACTCAATCGTGATGATACCGCTGGGGCCTGGCATCTTGAGCTTGAGGTAGGTGTAGTTGGGGACTGCCATGAACTTGGCATAGCACGGCCGCCCTAGGATGGCATGGTAGGTTCCCCTAAACCCGACCACCTCGAAGGTAAGAACCTCCTTGCGGTAGTTGGAGGGGGTGCCGAAGCAAATGGGAAGGTCGATGCGCCCAAGGGGTCATGTGCGTTTCCCTGGCACGATGTCGTGGAAGGGTGCGATGTCGCCTTGGAGCATCGATCGATCTCCAAGAGCTCTAGGGTGTTGGCGTATAGGATATTGAGGCTGCTGCCTCCATCCATCAACACCTTGGAGAGTCAGGTGTTGCCGATGATTGGGTCGACAACAAGTGGGTACTGCCCGGGATTTAGAACATGGTCGGGGTGGTCGTCTCGATCAAAGGTGATCATCTCCCGAGACAAGTCGAGGTACCGGGGAGTGGTCATCTTGACCGAGAAAACCTCTCGGCGTTCCCTCTTTCGTTGCCGCACCGTAAGGCATGCCGAGGGTTCGCCGAAGATCATGAAGGCATTGTGTACCTCAAGGAACCCGTCGTCCTTGTCATCATCCCAGTCGTCGGTGCCCTTCTGCTTGGCGTCGTCGTCGGGGGCCTGAGCCTGGCGTAGTAACGCCGCAGCATGGAGCAATCCTCGAGGGCATGCTTGACCGGGTCTTGGTGGTAAGGGTAGGGTTTCTTAAGCATGTCGTCGAAGGGTCTGGGGCCCCTGGGGCCTCGAAGATTCTTGCGTTCTACGGCCGCAACCATATCGGTCTCGAGGACGGACCGCTTCCCCTAGCAATCCTTCTTCTTCCTTTTGGGGAGGTGGGGAACCGAGGCCTCGGGGGCCTCATCCCTCTGCTTCCCCTTGGCATCGTCCATGGGGAAGATGGCCCCTACAGCCACCTCGCCTAAGGCGAAGTTGGTGGCGATGTCAAGGAGCACAGCGGCCAAACGCGGCACGTTCTGGCCTAATTCTCGGACCAAGTCTCGGCAGGTGGTGCCAGAGAGAAAAGCCTGGACAATCTCTGAGTTGCCGACGCTGGGCAACTCAGTACATTGTTTTGAGAAGCATCAGATGAAGTCTCAGAGAGACTCGTCTAGTTTCTGGCAACAACTCTTAAGGTCCCAGGAGTTTCTAGGGCGCACGTATGTGCCCTGGAAATTCCCAACGAAGATCTGAACCAAGTCGCGCCAGTCATGGATCTGAGAGGGAGGAAGGTGCTCAAGCTAGGCTTGTGTCGAGTCTGACAAAGCAGGGGGAGGTTGCGGATGATGAGCAGGTCATCATCCATGCCGCCAAGCTGACAAGCCAGGCGGTAATCAGCGAGCCAGAGCTCGGGGTTGGTCTCACCACTATACTTTGTGAGGTTGGCTGGCTGGCGAAACCAGGCTAGAAACTGAGCATTGCAGATGGCTCTGCTGAAGACTCAGGGGCCAGGTGGTTCAGGAGAAGGACTGCGGTCTTCCTCGCTGTCATAACGGCTGCCCCGATGCGGATGGTAGCCTCGGGTAGGCCCCTCACTGTTGTGGCGTTGTCGTCAGCCGACCACCTCGTGGTCACCCTATGCCTCGCGTTGGTTATCGAGGCAATCATGGACCGGGGGGGCCTATTGATTGCCGGCACCTGAGCAGGCTCGGGACGAACCGCGGCCTCCCTATTTTGTCAATGTGGTGCTGAGGGGAGGTCCGAGGTGGCTCCGCATCGCCGAGAGGCAAAACTCTCTGCCTGTTGCACCGCAGCGGTCATGAGGAGATCCCAGAGCTCACCATGGACCCATCGTCCCTCCATGGTGGAGGGCTCGGGCATCGCGTGCACTAGCATTGCCGCAGCCGTGACATTCTAGCTAGCGCGATTGAAGATTGGGGGACGATCGTCCCCTTCATCGTTGTTGATGCGGTGGTGCACATCGTGAGCCCGTCGCCGGGCTCCTCTGTCGTCACCGTGGCCTTGCTGCTCCTGCTCGAGAGTGCTTCGGAGCTATTGCAGAAGGAGTCGATCTTGCTCGACCTTGGCCTGAAGCTCGTGGAGTTGTTCTAGGTCTGAGCGCCAGAATTGTCCGAGGGCAAAGTTCTCATTCCGTGCTGCGGGTGGGACAATGCACGAAGGCGTAGCATCGCCTGTTCCCTGATGAAGCGGAGTGCAATCGTCTACCCCCTCATCCTCGTCGCCCGTGCTTGGCATCCCAAGTCCGACATGGAAGCACTCACGAGTGGGATCGTAAGTATCTCCATCGTCAGAATCAGAGTAGCCAAAGCAATAGTCGCTTGCGGCCAAGAAGCGATGCATAGTTTTGTGGTCACGGAGGTCGGAGAAATCCGCTCTGGCCCACGCCTCGTCCTCCTCCGAGGAGTCGATGTGGGCGTGAGTCGACGCTGTGAGCGGAAGCGTAGGCGTAAGCATAAGATGCGGCGGCATTTCTCAACCTGAAGGGGTATGGAGATAGTGCCGTCGCTGGGCTCTGTTCTGCCGAAGATAGCTCCTCAAGGGTTGGTGGAGCGGAGCTTGATGTCGGGGCGTCGCCAGGTGCCACCGGCATTTTTCCCTTGTCCATGCTCAGGCTAGACAGATCCCCAACCAGGGACCCTACGCCAATAGCTGGTCATGGGGTGCCGGCAGAGAGCGGCGAGTCGCCCTGGGTTTGTGTGGCATCAGGATGATCTTGCTCACGTCGTGCCTGGCGAGCGCGGTGAGAACGGCCGCCTGCGCCTGGGCTGCCGATGCGTGACATCGTCATCAGTAGGCAGGGCTCGGGGTGTGAGAAGTACCATGTCCTACTCATGCCCTAGGGACATGACCTCTAGGCTCCCAAACCACACCACCATGCCGAGACGCAGTGGTCGTACAGGGTCTGCCATCCAGAACCTGTTGGGATAATGAAGCTGACACGTAGATTCCCCTACTTGGCGCGCCAACTGTCGGTGTTTCGAACCAGGGGGTCCTCAACCAACTAGTGAATTTATCCTGCGTGTTCTCGATTCTAGATGGTGATGCAAAGAGACACAAGGTTTATACTGGTTCGGGCAATTCGGGCCCTACGTCCAGTCTGGGAGATCGATCTTGTATTCCTTGCACCAAAATGCTTGTTGTAGGGGGTTACAAGCTAGGTGAGAGAGGGAGTTAGTCCCAGGTCTCGACGAGGTGTGGTGTGGGCTACTTGAGACGTTGCTCTCAAGCGGCTGGGAAGTGTGTGTTACAGGGCGTTGTTCTTTGTCGGTCCCTGTCCTCTAGAAATAGCCCAAGTCCTTTCCTTTTATAGTTTGAAGGGAGGACAAGGGTAGTACATGAGCTAACTATATGGTGTCGTGCAAACAGAGGCGGCGTGTCCGAGCCCTATGGCCTATTTCTGTGGTGGTGTAGTCGTCGGAGTGGTCCGTCCTTGGAGCACTGGGGCGGCATGCTAGTCACATCCGATCTTGTGCGTCGTGGGAGCTCTAGGGCTGCCTCGGAGTGGGTGCGGTAGTCAGCATGCGAGTTGCTGTGGACTGACTGTGCGTGAGGCTGAGGCTCGGTAGGTGCCGAGGCTGCATCGCAGTGGGGGGTCTCGGTAGACATGAATCCCGAGATAGCTGAGACCCTGGTGCATAGTGCCGAGGCTCAGAGAGAGCGGTTGATCTGGTGTGCTGGCTTGGAGGTAGTAATGACCCGGGCCAGGCTGTCCATGTCATGTTGTTTTCGAGGCAGGGATCGCGGGGCACAGTGTAGTGCGGGCGCTGATTGTGCAGCGTCAGAATACAGTGACCGGTAATCCTCGCCGTGCCCTGACTCAACTGGTATGGCGCTGATGCGACCTCACGTCTCGTCGGCCATTCCGTGGTGTCGAGTCGTCGTCCAGCTGAGATTGCAGGAGTGGTTGACGTATTAATGGGACATGATGTGCTGTTGGGAAGATCGGTCGAGGCGGGGGCGACAAGCTATGGACAAGCCGGCCTCGAGCAATATGGAGAATGAGGCCTCGCGCAAGACAGAGATTGGGCTCCTTGCCGAGGCCTTCCGTGAGAGGCCTCGTGCGAGGCGGAAATTGCGTCAGGATGCCGAGACCTCCCGTGAGAGGCCTAAGACGATGTGGAGAGCCGGGTGGGCTCGGCCGGGGCTAGTTATGAGCCCATGGCTTACCCTCTAACTTTGTTGTCGATGGGATTTCAGTGCTTCTTTTGGTGTACGCTCGAGGTACCCCGTTTTATGGTACCCGACACCATGTGCCAAACATGGTCATATGCATGAGTGTCATGTCCTCATCATCCTCCCCTTCTTGATGAAAAGCCATCCTCGGTGTCGTTTGTGCTTGAAACTGATCCTGCACAACATAAAGGAGAACGGGGTTACAAAAACAAAGGGAACTAAAATAATTGTGAGAAGGAACGTGACCATGTTTCCAAGTTTGTAGCATGTCATCTCACATAAAAGTTTCAGCAAGCATGTAGACTCCATGATCTGAATGCACACGATGTATATCAACACTATCCTGCAAAAGATTAGAACTAACCAAAGACAATGCAGGAATAGATGATCTAGCAGACATAGGTAGCAACCAACAATGCTCCCCTTCTTGGAAGTGAACTTGTTTCTTTGAGGAACGTGAGAAAATATTTGTATTATTATGGCTGCCCTCTAAATGATCATAATCTTGTACAACAAAAGGAGAATTCATATTACTACGAATGTATACTCGATGTATCATATATTGTCCCTTGTTGTTATATTTGCCAATAACATGATATGTATGTTTAGAAAACCAAGGCAAATCAACATATTTAAATAGGCTCTCCTCCAAACAATCTAGGTTATATAAAACATCAAATTCAATGTAACCCAAAGTATGTAAAGAAGATAACAGTTTGAACTCATTAGTTTTAGTAGCAATATGAATAACATGTTTATTTTTAGCACAAGTGACTAGTTCCAAAACATATAAAACTGAGGCATCATCAACCAATTCATCTTTATCATAAGGAACTTCAAGTAAATTATCATAGGACAGAGATAAATCAAGAGAGGGTTCCACTAATAATTGCTCTATGATAGCATGGTTTATGGAAGAATTTAGTACATTAAAACTATTCTCACCTTTCATGAGTGTAGCACCATAGGCATTACCTGTGTTCTCAGCAGGAGTAATAGGTGCATTGTGAAGTGATGGTTCTGAATTTGCATATGAGGTTGTGAGTTCCTCATTTTCTTCCATGTCATCCTCTCGCTTATGTACATTATCCTACAGAAGGTTAGTCATAGCAAGAGGAATAACAATAGACTCATCCTCTAAATGGTGCACCTCAGCATATGAAGTCAAAACAGGAGGTGGATTAACAAAGGTTTCTCGCATAAGAAGTTTCATATTATTCCAAGTTTGAGGTTTATCAAAAGGATCTAAAGACTCCCACCAAGATAAAGCAGAATGTCATAAAACACTAGCTGCATTTGTTACCTTTCTCCTTGGACACATAAAGCGAGTAGCAAATGTGTTATCTATGGCAATTTTCCACTTCATGTACTCATCAGCACCTATACCATTATAAGTCGGTGGATATGAACAACCTGTCATTGTTAGAAGACAGCAAAAGACAACACAAAAATATTATCCCTATCAACTACTTAGGTTGTGGACAAGGAAAAAACAAGGTACTCAACTCTCAAGTGTCTTACCATAGTCTTACAAGTGTTCTTACCAAAGCAACAGGCGGTGCAACCGGTCGGTGACTGTGATACCATTGTAGCTTGAGTGTAACAGTTGCAAGGCGAACCTGTACTTGGTTAGAAGAAAGTGGAGCTTGGATATGCACAATATAGTAGTAAGGAATAGCAAAATTCACAACTGAATAGCAAAGCTGAATAAGTATCCCAAGTACTTGTCTTAGTTGCTGGCCTACTCACGTTCCAAGTACCAGATGTATCAAGTGATGTGAACAGCAAGAATATGATTAGGAACAAGATAGAAATCAGCACACGCAAACACAGCTCAAATGGCGCTCTCTATGTGCTCGTCTAGATATTGTTCCTCTTTTGCCTCTCTCTTTTTTCTATTTTTTGGGTTGTCGTTATTTTTTTGAGAAATTTCAACTTTTTCTTTTTATTTTTTTTGATATTTTTTCTTCACTTAGGAGCACAAAAGAAGTAACCACATAAAATATGAGCTTAAACAAGTGAAAGACGTGGCCTGTGGAATTTTCAGAAGACGTGCTCAAAATCGACAAAAACCTTGTGACTATGAAAAGAGGATCTTGTGACCACTTCTTGATCAAAATAAAAATCTTTGACCCCAATAAATCGGGGGATGGACGGATTCAAAAAAAAATTCTAATAGGTTTTGATATATAGAACGTCGAAATTCGAGTTCGTATGCAAAAACTAGACCAGTTTTACGAACGCACTCCGAATTAGAGGACAAAACAGAAACCATGCACGTAAAATTGGTCACGGCAGCAAGGATTTGATGAAAACAGTAAAGACAAGTGTAACAAATAAGATGGCATGGACTAAGGTTTGATGAATACAAAGGAATCACAGCAAAACTTGAAGGTGTTCACGGATTATGATGAAAAACAAAGGAAAAAAAACAAATTAGACTAAAAACGATCTAAAACCAGCAACAAGAACTTGACCTAGGGCACAAACTCAACAAAGCGAAATAGAGACGAAATTGCACGGCACAATGAGGCTATAGGACAAGGAATATGTGACGATGTGTATTTTTTGGCTTTTTGTGGACTATAGGTAATGCAAAAATAGTAACAATCTAAAGGGGGAAACAAAGTTATACCTAACGGGCAACAAGATCTCTAATACCATTTGATGTAGACTAGGCCCAATCTTCTAAAAGGTATTATAGCGTCGATTGGTGGAGACTCAACGTTCACGATCTAGGCTTCGAACCAAGACTGATTCGGACCCCTGCAACCATTACACCACTGCTCCATTGGTTATCAACCACGCGAATGCGATTGACCTCGCCGAGAAGGCTTTCCTGCAAGCGAATCGAGAACACAAGCAAGAACGAGATAAATGCAATCTGAAATTGCAAATAAATATGAGGCTTATGATAACAAGAATAAGTTCAAGTCTTTATTCGAAAGGACTAATCGCTATAGGCGAACAAGATCAAGAACTGGGGCCCTGGTTCACAACAAGCAGCCTTGGCGGCACAGTTGTAGCAAAGCGATGTCTGTTTCATGAGGAAATCAAGAACTAAACAAAACACAAACCCTAAGGAGAGCGATTGCTTCTATTTATAGAGTTTTGGGTGTCACCCCCCTGGACGTGCCCCCTAATGGGCCCAAACACGATACACGGTCCAACGGACCAAAAGATGGTGTCGCAGCACCCTGGCAGATTCTGGATGCTGACTTATTTTGATTATTCCTGTTGATTACAAAGGTATTTTGATGTGAAACCACTTGGATTGACTTCCTTATCAAATTAGCTTTCCAACCATATGTGTACCGTTGAAAACGGAGTCTGGATGCATCTTGGGTGACCAGTTTAAGGCAGACTGGTCCTGGAGGCCGAGGCAGACTCGAACTTGAGTTGCTTTAGGCCTCCACCTTGGGGACTCGAACCGAATTAGCCTTGGACCTCCTTCTTGACTTGGACACCCTTGATGGCCTCTTACCCCTCCATTCCATGTGCCAAACATGGTCATATGTATGGGTGTCATGTCCTCATCATGTAGGGTCCAATTACGAAGGAATGGTAAGCTCCGTTCTTAATCTTCCTTAGTAATATCACTTATGTGTAGATATGAGCATGATCTTAGCAATGACTACTAGGTGTAATTACACTAATCAATGTATGCTTGGACTTGTAATTAAGAATAACTTAGGAATTATTCCTCTAATATTCTACGTAACCATGCTAATGCCATAAAAAAGGAGTACTCTGAGTGATTTATCGTTATTAATACTTATCATATATCTTATCCTTTGACTCACCCCTATTATGAGTAGAACATTGGTTATGGTTTATTTCTCCTTCAATATTATAAGTTATCAATACATGTCCATACTAGACCTTCCCTGTGGTAAAAATATAAATAACGATACCTGGAATACTCTCGGGTAAAGTGCTACAATGGTATATTATATGTGCGCTTGCAGATCCTTTTTAATCATATATTTATATATTCTTTCTAGTCACATAAAATGATAAAGAACTACTTACTATTATTCTAGTAGTAATGTTATGTAGTACCAACAAGCATCTCTAGCATCATCACTAGAGATGACAACCTACTAAAGTAATGTTAGGAGATATAGGTTTATAATAGGTGGCTACTTAAAACAAGTGATACGTTAATAAATACCAACAGTGGGGCAGCATGAACGGCAGCAATTAGGAGAGGTGCACTCGGAACTCGGAAGCACCATCATAGGGAACTCGGGAGACCATCACACGTGTGGGATTGCGTGCAGGAGCAGAGCAGCAGGAGAGGAGCGGAGGAGCGTAGGAGTGGATAGTGGTCCGTGGAGTGGGATGTGCTCTGGAACGAATGGGAGGAGAGTAGGAGCAGAGGGCCACATTGGAGCCTTTGGAGGGGCTTGGCGGCACATGAGCGCAACAGATATTGTACAATAGTGATGGAAATGAGGAGTCCCCTCCACCCTCCCAATGCTAATAAATCACCAATTTGCTCGTGCATATGTTTGAGAGCTGAATTGGTTTCTAATATGATAAATAACTTCTTCATCTCTTCTTTTTTACTAACCTTCTACATCAGCAAAAGGGTGCACTACAAAAATCATCCTGGTTTTTGGGTTGGAATTGGGTTAAGTGGCAAAATGGTGCAAAACTTCCTAGACATCTCTGACTCTTTGAGTATCCATTAAATAAGAACTCAAAATGAACCTATTTGCCATTTGGTGGGCATAGAATCATATGCAAGTTCTTAATGTTATGAAAAATATGGTGAAAACAAGATTCTGTATATGTTCCTTCCTATCAATAGAAAAAAACATAACTTTGCTTGTTTGGCCAAAACAAGAAATCATAATTTTACCCTTTAAATAATGTTAGAAATGAGTTGAGTGCTCTTGTTTGTAGTGGATGGTTTCATATAAAAATCAAAATCTTTTATGTTGATACATCTCGCAACTACTATCGATAAAAATAAGGAACTAACATATTTGACAAATGAACTCAACATAAAGACATAAAAAGAAAGACAACCCCTAAGTTCTAGTCTAGGCTAGGTTTGCTAATGTGTCTTCATAGAGTCTCAAAATAGGCCTTGAGTCCATTAGAATCCAAAAATTGAGCGTGGCCTATGCATGCCCACACTAGGCCCTCTTTGGGGCCACTCTTGTGTTTGGGTATCTAATATCTAGTTGGCTCATCCCCTTCCATATGTGGCATGTAGTCATATAATGACAACTTAGGAAGCCAAAATTTATTAAATTTTAGACCCTGTGATCTGGATCGGACATCGTGGATTAAGATCACCATCACCATATAAGAAATCAAACCCTAGAGCCTAAACCTCATCCCACTCGCCAACGCAATCTCCCCGAGAGCGCTACTCCCTGACCCCTCACCATCACCCTTTCCCCTTGCCTTCATCATCCCCATTGTCAGCGTAGCCACCGATGAGAACCTAGTCGCCCTCCTCCCTCAACTCCAATGGCTTCCATCATTAGATCCACGCACCACCACTTTCCATCTCCGTGCTAACCCCTCTAGCACCCTTGATCACCGTAGTCGTCATTCCCCTCTCATCCACCGCTCACCCACCACCAAGGCGGTTGTCGCAACCACCTCAAATCAATAACAGGAAGCTCCAAACCGTAACCCTAACACCATCTTTTCCAAGAAAGTAGTCACCGAAGGAAGATAAGGCTTGGACTAGCCAGTAGGCACTGTGAGATGTCAGAAATAGATGCCATGAGGGTGGATGCTTGCCTCCCAGACCTCCCAGATGATGTTGTTCGTGAGATCCTTAAGTGGGTGTCGGACGTGGTGTCACTCTTCTGCTACACCCTTGTGTGCAAGAAGTGGGGTCACATCATGGCCGATCGACAATTCCTTGGGAGCTATAGATTGTCGGTGGGTGACCAATCTTCGCTCCTTGGGTTCTTCGTCTAGTGCCACCAACTGAGGGCTAACACGAGGAGGAAGAAGGTACCTTGGATCAGCAAGTCCAGGGCGCCAGCCATTGTTCTGGCACCAGATTCACCATTAGGCCTGAACGTCGACTTCTCACCTCCTCGTGATGATGTGGGCTTCCTCAACGATGCCAAGCCACTGGTAATCCATGATAGCCTCCTCCTCATTCGCATCCCCCTAAGCCTAGGGACAAGAACATTTTTCTCTGCTTATTATGCGTGTGCAACATGAACACTAGCAAGCAAGATATCCTCCCTTGCATTAACTCTAGTGTTTTCGGTGATGATGGCCCTATGGGGTATGCCATGCTCACAGCCAACGATCACATTACTGGTCAGCACCATCCAGCGGATGGATATTCCACCTTCTTTCGGGTGCTAGTCATCGGCATCCATCACATCAATCGAAGAGTGTACTTGGGCGACTTCTCCTCGGATGCCCCTACAAATAAACCCAATTGGAGAATCATACAGGAACATTTGGATGACAGCCTCCACAGATGCCACACCATGACCATATTTAAAGGTGGCACATACTGGCTCTTCCATGGTGACGCTAATCATAATGGTCCGAATGGGCAAAGGTTCTTCACCTTTGATGTAAGCATCAACACTATTGTAGGGCACCAAATAGCTGATGTCGTTCGCAACAACCAAGTACGGTGGAGTGCTTGGTTGTGCACGAGATTCATCAATGGAGATGTAAAGCTATGTCTTCTTCTTGTACATGATAGACGCTTAGAAATTTGGGGCAATGGTGAAAAGGTGGATGGCAAGGCAAGATTGATCTGTGGCCATGCTGTCCATGTCGGCAGTGGGGAGCCAGGGTTATTTGGGATAGAACTAGTGTGCCTTGCAGAGAAGAGTGGCACTATGCTTGTGCTCTACAATTCAAATCTCGACCATGCTTACCTGCTTGATATCCATTTAGGGTCAACAACAATGGTAGCTGGCTGGAGATCGTCATTGAACTACAGGACGGTTGTGCCCTATGAGATCAATTGGCTAGAGTTCTTTATGTCTAGGCTTGGTGTCCAACAACAACAGTAGTTGTGTTGTATGTGAACTATGGTTCACTTGGAGGTTGTTCGATCATAACTATTTTCTCATGTCATCACTTGTTAATTAACTAGATCATATAAGTATGTGTGTTCAACTTGTGGTTGTATCATGTCCTAGGGATGTACTAGAGAAGTGAATTTATTCTATTAAACTATTTAAGTGCATTGTTATATTAAGCTATGAACTTTAAACTATAGCCACATGTTTGTCTGGTCAGCATATTCATCTATTCAGGTAAGATAAAGTGGTGTTAATGATTATACCTTCTTGGTGATGATATGGCGGTGGCATATTTGTCAGTTCATGTACACCCTCCCGCAAACTTGTTGTAGATACCACTTACCAAATGTGCCTCATCCATCACTAGCTAGCAAGGGGGAGAAACAAGATGTATGTTTCTAGTACTTGCATTTTTACAACAACATAAATAAATGACCATTTGACATGGTTGGTTCTTGATTTGAACTAGCTATCTTTTAGTGTTTAGTTCCTCCTCGTTTAATCATCATATGTATTTTCTATCAAACATATTAGTAAGTCCTCATCCTTGATCATTAAGGTAGGCTTGAGCTGATAGTTGACAAAGTATTTTGTGACTAATAGGTGATTTCTTACATCAAAAGTAATTGTTTTGCTAGTTTTCATACATACTGCCATGTAAATAACCAGCAAAATATGTATGTTTAATTTGTTGTTTCATTTGTAATAAGTTACTTGGTGTAAAAACATTGAAAATGTATAGTAGTTGCTACAGGTGGCGATCGAGTTTCCTTAAACTAGATATTTCTTAATCATCTTAGTCCTTGTAGATTCTTTTATTTGTGGGCTACTCATTCTTTTGGTTTGTACCAAGGCTTGGAGTTTGAAGTCCCTGTTCGCTTGAACTTATTAGCCTGGCTTATCAGTTATGGTACAATATTTTTCTCTCACAACAAAACAGCATCAGAAGACTTATCAGCCGTAGAAACCATCAACCGAACAACCAAGATTGTGCAGTCGTGCATTTCCATCGACTATTCTTTTGTCTGGCTGAGAAATCAGTAACACCATCCAAAATTTGCTTTGGGTCCAGTTCCCACATGGAAAAAAAACCCATATGCAATGTATCTATTTTATACTTCCATCCCCTTTTTGTGTAAATGAGTTAATCAAAGATGTTATATTTAGAACCATAAGGATTACAAATTTTCCTGACAAAATTTACAATAATCATTGTCTTAGTAGACCGTTACAACAATTTTGGTAGCCTCTAGTTTTGAGAATAGCAGGGTGCTACAAAATCTCAACTCTTCCATTCTCAAGCAACACCAGTGACCTGATGCAGTTTTCCATTACGGGCTTGGAAATAACATAAAAGGAAATAAGATACAATGTGTGTTGGCAACATTTTGGACTGTAGCCTTGCCTAAACTAAAACTTTTCTAATAAAGGAAGGATTTTATTAACTCATAATCATTCCAATCGTGAACCCACTTCCAACCTTTGAAGAAAAGGAACTGCCTAAAAAACAAAAGGAGAGCACAACACTCTAATGACCATCAATTCTAAGACTAGATCACCATCTATGTGTGCCATGAAAAAAAACATCATGACCGCTTGTGCCAAATGTTCCAATGCTGCCGCAACCAAAGCCTATAAAAAAGCTTATGGAGGATAACCATGTGTGAAGCCAATAGATGAGTGAACATACCACCTACAAAGAGGAATAAACATGTTTTTTCTCAAATATACCAAATTATTTTTTCATAACTAAACAACAAAAAAGAGTAGTTGCCGCCCACAAACGGAAGATTTTAAATCCTACCTAAACCTCTGGAGATACGTTTACTACAAGAAACCTGTTAATCCATGATGAAAAATTTTCATCACGGATCATCAAAAAACCATCACTATACAACATCTGTGATGGTTTCACATATCGTCATGGATTGAGCTTCATGGATTAACCTCCATGACGATTTACCAAAACCCATCACGGATTAGTGGAATCGGTGACGGTCTTAGATCGTCACGGTAGAGCCTAAGGCCTAGTTAGCCCAGCCCAAGCCCATTTTCTATGACGAAAAATAACTGTCATGGATGAATTGCCACATCATTATGAATGCTTACATGGCTACTTACGAGAACGATGACATGGGTGATGACATCACCATCCCAGCCCATTTATTAACAACCCAACATAAAAATTAGGTTATTTTTTAGCTTGTTTTCAGCCCATTTGCAATCTATTTTATGCCCATTTGCATTTTGGTTTCAGCCCATTTTAAATTTATTTCTTCAACCAATTATTACGCCTAATATAACAAACGGCCCATTATTACAGCACATACAGCGAACAGCTCATTTTCAATTGCATAAGAACTCAATCTAGCAGCACATAATATCACATAAGATGAGATACAGAGTTACATCAAGCACCACATCATGCAATCCACCATTGATGAGGACATGTCACCCATGAAAGTTGAAGACAAGGTGAGCTCGTTCCTATGTTTGTATAATGATAAAACTAAAAATTTGTTACTACCTAGTATTGGTATTTCAAATGTGTTTAGGAACGATGACGATGATGATACAGTATGGATATGTCATGAACAAGACCGATCTTGGAGTGCAAGCTCATCAAAGTCCAACATTTGGAGCTTCGAAGGCTTAAAATATGGTAGCAAAGAATAGCAATAATTTAATTCAGAAATTGCAAGATTGAAAAGTAGTCCCAAGCTAGTCTAAACTCGTCCTGGACATAGTTCAAACAAGCAAGAATACAACTCGGCACGATGACTCAAATCATGCAAGCACTTCTAAATTTTTTTTCACTTTTTTTTTGGGTGCGGCTCTTTTTTAGTACCTCTTTGCCTTTTGTATTTTTTTTCTTTGGTGCGGCTCTTTTTCCGGCATCTGTTGCCTTTTTCTATGTTATTTTTAATCAGAAAGTACCGCAATATATGAGCTGATAAGATAGATGATTAGCACTAGGAACCGTGGCACAGAGGGAAAAAAAGACAAATAGCAGCAACAGATTGGCACTACCCTCTCAAGTTTTGTTGCCGCAAGCTAGACACAAAGCACAAGATGCTTGAGCAGAAAAATATGGTGTATAGTGCAGGAAGCAAGCGGACTAAAGATTAGATTTATTTCTTGTTTGTCTACCGCACGACAAATCAAAGATGGAATATTTTACTCATATAAACTAAAACATGCCTTTCCTTCCTTTCATCGTGAAGCTACTTTGCTCTAGACAAGGAAAAACGATCCTAGTGAAAAATACCAATCGGAGAGGGATATAGGAACTGACCACTGGTGGCCAACTTTAGGTGCTCAACTAGACTCAAACAAGACCGACTCAGATTAAACACAGCAACACCATGACCTATGAGGGACAACCATTCAATAAAGCAAACTGAATTTAAAAATATTACAACGGCACAATAGGTGATGGGATAGGAGAAAATCAATGACGAACACAAATATTTTGTGGGACAATTTTCTCAATTTAAGGGACAAAGGGAAACACAACTAATCTAGGATAAATGCGAACAAGATGGTATACCTAAAGCTCTGAATACCACTTGATGGAGACATGATTCCTGATCTTCCGTCAGGTTTAAGATAACTATTGATTTGTGCGAAAAACAGCACACCGATCCGACTTCAGATCACAAAAACTCAACCCTGCAACCTTAGCACCACGTCTCCTTTGGTTATCAACCGTGTCACAATCCGATTGACCTCACCAAAAAGGCTAATCCCTACTACGAATCAAAGAGCACAAGCAAAAACAAGATAAAACGCAACTCAATTGAAGTAACAATTACGGATATATGATTAAACACTCAAAGTTAGGGTCTCGCAATCCGATAACAATAACGGCAACTATTCAATGATAGATTGATCTAAAGCAAAACTCCTAAACCCTCACGATGGCAACGACGACTGAATATAAGGTCTAATAGTCATCGCTCCCCCTAGACATACCCCCTAACGGGCTCAAAGACGATACACGGCCCAACAGACCAAAAGCGGTGGCGCAGCACCTGACAGATTTTGGACGTTAACTTGTTTCGACGATTCTTATTAACTCCGATGGAATTTTGGCCTCAAACCAAAACCAATGGTTAGCTTTTGAAATTATCTTTCCATCCATATGTGGATCATCGAAAACAAAATCCACATGCGTCCTGAGCATCCGTTTTATTGCAGACGGGTCCTAATGGCTAAGGCTGACTCAAACTCGAGTTGGACTAGGCCTCTAGCTTGGCTTGGACGCCCTTGCTGGCCTCCTAAGGAGGTCGCAGGAGGACGTTCTTGGGAAACTCTTAGGTGTTCTCCATCTTCTTGGAGCGTGCTCCAACTTGGGCCTAGGTCCCAAGTGTGAATAACAACCCCACGACGATGTCGTAGCACACGACAGAAACAACGACAAAATATCTTAATGATTTGAAGACCTTGCCGACATGATATTGAGATAGGATCAAATCTATTTGAAAGCTTATCAAATAATCTTTCCATAAGTGCTCGTTGACCTCAATCGCACTCCGGATGGACGAGTTATGACCTTCGCAATGAAGCACTGTTGGGCTGCCGACGAACCGATATTGGACTTTGATGAGCTTGCACTCTAAGATCGGTCTTGTTCATGGCATATCCATACTCTATCATCATCGTCATCGTTCCTAGGCACATTTGAAATACCGATATTAGGTAGTAACAAATTCTTAGTTTTATCACTATACAAACATAGGAACGAGCTCACCTTGTCTTCAACTTTCATGGTGTATCCATAAGTAACATGTCCTTGTCAACCATCAAGCACCACATCGTGCAACACAAGTAGAAAGAAAAGATGGATCCCAAGAATGATTTTCCCATAAACAAATATGATACATGATAACAGCACACTACTACTAGTTCCTCCCATCATGGTTCCAAGTCAAGGTTCCACAATAAGCTTCAGTAACTGGAAAAAAAATCTTTTCAGTCATGGTTCCTGCAAGTCATGAGTCATAAATCAGCTCATATTTCTTAACATTAAAGTAACTAGAACTAGTTAGTCATATGCTTAGATAGTCTAAATAGTGCAAAAAATCTCATACATTTAGCTTCAGATCAGAGCCAATAAAGATAAATGGCACCAGTAGCAGTTAGTAGTACTTTCTCCTTCTTAACATGGAACTCAGCACGCTTTTGCTGAAACTAGTTTGTGTGACTGCTAGCTCTGGTTCAGGTTGTGAACCTATCTAGATTGCTACTCTGAAACTTTTCAGAATACTACTCTGAAACTACAGATATGAAACTAATTAAGCATGCAGTTTGCTATCAAAATTCATGACACCCTCTGATTTAATAGGTACATTGTATCTCACTAAATGTTGCAAACTGAATTACTGAGTGTTCCTATGCAATATAGTTTCTGTCAAACTAGTCTTTGGTTAAAATTGGCACCTATGTATGCAAGACATCAACTATTCCACCATTTTAGATAACCATATTTAGCATCTTCTAATTAGCTAGGACAGGAAATGTAAGTCATAGAGTAAGTGGACATATGCACAAGATCTTTAAGGCATTCAGATATATACAGATACAATGTGTGGCAGTACTAAACAACAAAACATATCTCATAAATGGTTTAAGCATGGAGAAGCATTAATGTGTGGATGAATACAATAAAAGTTTGTAACTTGTAAGCATAAACAGACAATTTCGTTACTTTTTTCTAAGGGTTATTTGGATTCACACCATTACAGTTTTCGTTCTTCTGATATGTACCATTACAATTCACCTATTTGGAAACTTGCCATTACAATTGTTCCCATACCCGGTTCATGCCATTTTCTACTCTTGGAACAACACCAGACCCACTTGCAGACTGCCGTATTTTCATATAGCCAAAAATACCCCTCTAACTACCCTTTCCCCCACTCAATGACATGTGGGCCCGCACAGTCATCCCCTTCCTCTCACCGGTCACCACTTCCCACCTACGCGTCTTCATGCGCTTCAGCTGACCAAGGGCTCAACGGAGCAGCGGATTCAAGTTCCTCCCAGCCGCGCGCCCAGATCTGCCCACAGCTGCGGCGGGCTGACATGTCCGCACGCTGAACAAGCTCCTCGACCGTCCTAGGAGAGCTCCGCCCACGCTGCTCCGAGCCGCCACGGTCACCGCCGACGACGTTGCCGCCGCCGCCCATGTCCTCACCAGCGTGCAGCCCTTGGCCCTACCATGTTGCCGCTGCTGGCCGGCCCAGAGCTCGTGGCGCACCTCCGTATCACCTGCCATCTGTCGCGGGGCGGACTACGACACGGCCGCGACCACCAGCTCGCCCAAGCTGTGGCTACGCTCGCCAAGCCGTCCCCGAGGCACTGACGACAAGTGGAAGGAGGTCTGCCCTGATGTCGTGGACTGAGATGAAGGGAAAAGGCGGGGGGCTCTGGGCGGACATGGGCGCGCTGGTGGCAAGGGCCATCTCCGGCGAGGTGTAGATGGGGGCAGGGTAGGGCGGGCAAGGGAAGAGCTCTGGCCCTCCATGGTCACGTGGGAGCTCCTCCCTGCCATGGCCGAGGGGCACGACGGCTACCAGCGCCCACTGGTCGCCATGGGAGTTGGGGAAGAAGCTGTCATGGAGAAGACAGGGAAGGAAGGAGGAAGAAGATGACTAGTAGGGTCCACACGTAAGTGACATAGAGAGTAAGGTGGAAGGGGTTGTTTTGTCCATGCGAAAATACAATGATGTCGTGTACGCCTGTAGCTGGGCCCAAGGCCTCTCTAGACGTATACCGTGGCATATTTCAAACATACGAAGAATTGTAATAGTGAGGTTCAGAATAGGTGAATAGTAATGGTATTTCTCCAAACTTCGAAAATTGGAATGGTATCAATAAAAAAAACCTTTTTCTAAAGGAAAAATACTTTGTATCTCAGATTAATAGACTGCAACCCAATCAGGATATTTTCATTGCTGATTGACATCCAGATCACTGATGGCCATAAATTGAATAAGAGATCAGAGATCTGGACTAGCAGATACGAGAAATAAAGAGCTACCATTCAGAGCATACACAATGAAATGAGGAAAGAGTATTTTATACTGAGTACATTTGAGCCTGAAGCTTGGTTCTTACCCCAGAATGTCTGAACAGAATCAAACATAAAAAGACAAGTAAATTCTTCGGAAATTAATCTGATAGATTGAAACAATACTCACTACCATTTTGCTGGGCATGTGTACACACACAACCTGCGGCCAGCAAGCAGGGCTAGATACGTCATCAGAGTACACGATATACACTCTCCTCCCTCTACTGCTACATGTAAAAACAAACAAATCGATGGTGCCAACACCGACGACCATATATCAGGAACGGAAGGGGAAGGGGAATGGAGGAGTGGGATACCTGGCTGATGGGACCGTCATCGTCCAGACCAGCTTGCGCGGATACCTGCCGGATAGGGATGCCAAGCAGCGGTCCTCGGAGACCCGTGCCTCAAGCCTGTAGGAGATCCGTCGCCTCCGCTGGTGTCCCAAACCTAGGAGAATGAGTGAACGAGGGCGAACATAGAAGAGAGGAAGGATAGAAGGGATGAGGGGCTCACCATCCCCCGCAAGCCGGATCTACCACGGATCTAATGGATCAACCCCGGCTCCGCCAGGATTGGCCTCTCGTTCGCCGGATCCGCCACTTCTTGACGAGCCGTACGTGGTGTCATCACCGGCGGCCTGCATGGCTACGCCTCGTCTAGACCGCACCACGGGACGCAGGCGCATCCCCGACCAGCCAGGGTGTGGCCAGGTTGCGGCCTCCTGCTGACCGGCCATCACCACCTCCCGGGCGAGACTGCGTGGCTGCCGCCGCCTCCTAGACCGGAGCCTGAGCGCCCGTCGCCGCCTGTGGCCTCCAGCCAGGGCAAGCAAGTGCGGTCGCAGCCACCGCCGCCTGCGACCTCCAGCCAAATCGCGGCCTCCAGCCAGGCCGGATCTGCCGGCTAACAGCCAGTCCGAGCCAGCTATGGACGCGAATTTGGAAGGGACGCGCTACCGGAGTTAAGGGGTGTTCGAATACTGTGACTAAAATTGAGTAGGTGTCAGGGTATCCTACGGGGTGTCTCCAAATATTAATAAAAAAATAAATTACAGAATCCGTCAAATCCATAAGACGAATTTATTAAGCCTAATTAATTTGTTACTAGTACATATTTACTGTAGCACCACATTGTCAAATCATGGACTAATTAGGCTTAAAAGATTCGTCTTACAAATTAGTCAGAAACTGTGCAATTAGTTTCGTAATTAATCTATATTTAATACTTCATGCATATATTCAAACATCCGATGTGACAGTGACTAAAGTTTAGGAGAAACCACACACCCCCTTAGAGCGTGGTGCCGGATATGGGAGTGACAGGGAGAGACAAGAGAGAGAGGCAGAGAGGGAACAAGACTAGGGTTTCAAGCCAACACCGGGTATTTATCCGTCGTAGGATTAATCTGGACCGCTCGGCTTATCAGATGGCTGTGGATGAGGAGGGTAGTTTTGGGGCCTACTCATATTTGGACCGGATGCTTATTTTGGGCTGATTATAAACATTATTTTCAAGCTCAACATGCATAATTTTTTTTCTTTTTTTCTTTTTCTAGGCAAAATATGTTTAAATCTAAAATGCAAATTATAATTGTTGGGTTCATAAACCCGGGGTTCCTCGCAGACCGGTTTCCCAACAAAGGCTCGGCCCAAGAAGATAGCAAGCAACTCATGGGCCGACCCAAGTATCCAGACAACAGGCCAGAAGGACGATCCAATCACCGGAGGAGGAGCGGCACCCGTTTTTTGACTCCGGCCCACCTCTCCGACCGGAGCGCTTGCTCCGACTCCAGACGCCTCTGGACAGCCTCTCCGACTAGAAGGCCTGGCCAGAGCACTACTTTCGACTCTGACCCCACGCCTCCGACCAGGGTATATAGAAGCCCTGCTCACCGCTCTTCTCCGACCGGCGTAACCAAAGCTGACTGGCACCAACCGACCGGGGACGCCCGCTTGGAAAGGACCAGGGAACGAACGAAGAAAGCAAGGCAAGGCGCTCTAGTCAAACCATGATACCAGGGACCGTACCCTATACACCTACAGGAACAGTACTCTGCAACCGCCCTGACACAAATAGTATTGTAGGCGCCGATATTTTCCTCTACAGTATTGTGGGCACCGTTAACTCCCATACGGTAAGGCCCCCCACATGCCTCTGGGCATCGATAGTGTTGTGGGCATCGGGATTTACCGTACCGAGTGAACATGGTGAAACTCCTCACATGCCTCTGGCATCAACAATATATGTAGGTACCAACATCTACCATACCCAAACAAAGACGACGTAACCTCCCACGTGCATCTGACATCCAACAATGTTGTGGGCGCCTACCGTCATCCTGTACCTACCGGTGTGGGCAACAAGACTTAGAAGCATACGAAACTCTCTCCCTCTCACTTGTAAGGCCATCCCCTTCATCTATAAAAGGGGATGTGCTCTCTCCCAACATTCAGGTGATTCAGATCCATTAGATCGATCAAGTTCACTAGCTCGCAACCACAGAACCACCAGGTTCGGACCTCAAGCACACGCTTGAACACTTAGCTCATAGCGGAGCTCCTGTCGCTCTCGGCCCTTCCGACCGGACCTCTTGTACACCTCATCTTTCTCCTTCTTATTTGTAACCCCACTACAAACTTTGAGCACCTAGGCTCAGGAATAAAGTCACCGACCGACCTAGACTGGACATAGGGTACGTTGCCTACACTAGTATAAACCCTATGTCATTGAGTGCTAGGCCACCTCTAATCACAACGTACGACAAAACTACAAATATTTACTTGTTGGTCACTTTCTGCACCGACAGTTGGCGCCGTCCGTGGGGAAGACACTGAACGTTCAACACTTTTTTATCATCAGATGGCCCACTTTTCCGCCACCCTCGCTGTGGCGGGCTCAGGCGATATGATTCGCTTCGGCTCGCTGGAGTTTCTCGCACTCTCACATGTTGGGATGTGGGTTCCACCCGTCTTTGAGCTATCCCAAGCCTTCCTCTTCAGAAGCCTGGACTTCATTGCCGACTAGCTCGGCGTACTACACCTCCACGAGGAGGCACTCGTTCTGGCACCCGTCGGTGGGGCGCCCTCCATCGACTCTAGGATGCACGACTTCGAAGACGCGACATCTGCGCTTTATTTTGAGTAAACTCTCTACTCAAACCCCACTATAAGTAAT
The DNA here is from genome assembly GCF_019320115.1 of Miscanthus floridulus. Classification (NCBI taxonomy): domain Eukaryota; kingdom Viridiplantae; phylum Streptophyta; class Magnoliopsida; order Poales; family Poaceae; genus Miscanthus; species Miscanthus floridulus. The sequence continues at coordinate 28,464,806 of NC_089592.1, read as the reverse complement.
ATGCGTACTGTTATTTACTCTTTATCTACTATATCTCGCCGATCATCCGGAGGGACCATACTGCCCGTGCCACGAACACCGTACGATCGGTTCCCCTATGGCCTCGCGTCCCCCGCGGATGCGTACACTCGAGGGCTCCAAAGGATGCTGGCGCCATCCCCCCTCACGTCCAAATTCGTAGGAATGGTGAGCTACGCTCCTGCCACTCTCCACAAACTCCTAGATGACGAGGGTGAGAGCGATGGCTCCAGCATCAACGGTGTGGCACCTCGCCATCGTCTGTCCCGGGAGTGTGCTATGGCGGACGCTCTGAGATAGCAGCCGATGGTTGTGGAATCTACACAGACTCACACCCCTCTAGACCCGCGTGCGGGGGCCCTCATGTCTACGTAAGCACACATTGAGGAATTATGACAACAGTGGTAGAACCAGCCACCGCCTGCGCCGGCGCATTCGGTACAGCACGTTGCGCCCTATGCGCATGGCCCGGCAAGTGGCACTCGGGGTCACGCCCGTCAGGTCCAACACAACATCATGAACAAGGGAAACGATCTCCCACAGTTCGCTCGGGCTAGCCAGAACATCGCTGCTATGGCAATGCTTCTATGCGATGTTTCCGAGCTCGTCGACCCCTAGGAGCAGGCAGTCTACCGGAACCTCCGGGTTCTAGTAGAAGCCGCTGCTGTTCAACGGGCGAAAAGCTCTGCATCGCAACTCCAACATGCACCCTCTCTCCCCACCAAGGGAATGGGGATGCGCTTGACAGATCGCTCCATCCGCTCGCCGCTACAGCCACCAAGTTCAGCTCGGGGGCGGTAGCCGCACCTCGGTCTGACCTGGCACCTGCTCCACATCAACCGTCGGTACACGAGTGGCTCAGTCGGCACTAGGACGCTCGCAGCATCATCAGCAACCAGCATTGGGCCTGGCACGATGATGACGTCCACCAAGCGGCAGCAAGAGCAGGCGACATGGATCCTAGCTGAACCATCGAGGGGAGCGGTGAAACACACCCCAGGCACGATCACCGACTGGACGATCGGAGTCCTAGCCTTGAGGGTCCAGGGCCACGAGCCTTTGACCAGCATATCCGGAGAGTGCCATTCCCACAGCGCTTCCGACCACCCCCAACATCACCAAGTACACCGAGGAGACAAACCTTGGTATTTGGCTCAAAGATTTCTGGCTCACCTGCTGAGCCGGAGGGGTGGATGATGACTATTTCATCATTCAGTATCTCCCCATCTGCATGGGGGAACATGTTCAGGCATGGCTTGAATTCCTCCCACACAATAGCATTTGTGACTTGCGGACCTCAAGAGGGTCTTTGTCAGGAATTTCTAGGGGACATATGTCCGCCCTAGGAACTCCTAGGACCTCAAGAGTTGCCAGTAGGAGCCCAGCGAGTCCCTATAGGACTATATCCGTAGGTTCTCCCAATGATGCAACTCCCTCCCTAATGTCGTCGATGCGGACGTCATCAACGCATTCCTCTCTAGGACGACCTACGAGTCCCTCATCCACAAGCTTGGATGCCTGAAGCCCCGTACCACCCGTGACCTACTCGATGTTGCCACTAACCATGCCTCTGGCGAGGTAGCAGATGGAGCGGTCTTCAACGGGGGCTGGGACAAAGGCAAGGCCAAGCTCACGAACCAAGACAAGGGCCCCTCCTCACAAAGGGGGAAGAAAAACAAAAAGGACCGGCGCCAACCGGACAACACTGCGTTGGTCGCCGTAACTGACCGCATAGGCAAGCAACCCCAACAAGGCCTCCCTGACCACTTCAACAAACTCATGGATAGCTCATGCACCAACCACGCCTACCTCATCAAACACCTCTACAAGGACTACGAGCTCCTCAAACATTTCCTACGACAGGCCGGTGGGCCAAAAGAAGGGGAGGCAAAGAGGCGGTAGCCAAGAAAGGAGTCACGACGGGCATGGATAGAGATGGTTTCCCTAATGCTGATGAATGCATCATAATCTTTGGTGGATCCAACATCGTCTGGTCCAAGCGCCAGCACAAGGTACGCTATAGGGAGGCATGCGCCGCTGAGACCGCCGTCTCCTCCTTCCTTAGCTGGTCAGAATCTCTGATCACCTTCAATCAGAGGGACCATCCGTCCCATGTCACGAGACTAGGACACTACCCACTCATCGTCAATCCCGTCATTTGCAAGAAGCGCCTCACCAAGGTACTGATGGACGGAGGCAGCGGCCTCAACATCCTCTACGTCGACACCCTCAACGCCATGCGCATCCCCCGATCAGAGCTCCGCCTGCCGGGCTCTCCCTTCTATGGGGTGATCCCAGGAGCATAGGCATACCCGCTCGGGCAGATCGACCTGTCCATCACATTCAGCAACCGAGCCAACTTCCACTCGAAGGTCCTCACCTTCGAAGTGGTGGACTTTATAGGGTCCTACCATGCCATCTTAGGGCAGCCATGCTATGCCAAATTCATGGCAATCCCCAACTACACCTACCTCAAGCTAAAGATGCTAGGACCGAATGGCGTCATCACCATGAGCAGCGCCTTCTCACACGCCTTCACATGTGACCATGAGCACTATGAGCTCGCCACTACGGTCGTCAATTCAATCGAACTCCTACGGCTCAGGGAATCAACAATCTTGGCAGTCCCAAACTACAACAAACCAACCTCCTCAACGGCCTTCCATCTGCTCGAGGAAACTAAGATGGTGGGGGTCGACCCCACCGACCCAACCAAGATGGTTCGGATTAGGACCCAGCTCTCGGCCAAATAGGAACACGAGCTCATCGACTTCCTACGCGACAACCGCGATGTCTTCGCATGGCATCCTTCTGACATGCCGGGCATACCATGAGAGCTCACCGAGCATGCACTGCACCTCATCCCGGGCTTGAAGCCCGCTAAGCAGCGCCTGTGTCATTTTGACGATGAGAGGTGCAGAGTGAAAGGATCAAGATGCACAAGAAGGGGGGTAAATTGGGCTAATTCTAAATTTCTTTGCAATAATTAAATCCTATTGTTAGCCCAATTAACCCCTTATGCCTAGAAAGTGTTTCTAATGTTCTATCACACAAAAAGTCTTGCAACCTAAGTTCTAATCCTACTCTAGCATAGCAATTCTATGAATGTAAAGACAAGTATTGAATTGCTCAAAGTAAATGCTCAAGGTAAATGCTCAAAGTAAAGAGAGAAGGAGGAATGTGGCAATGTTTTGTTGAGGTATCAGAGAGTCACCACTCTCCACTAGTCCTTGTTGGAGCACCTATGCAAGGGTGTAGCTCCCCCTTGATCCGCGCAAGGATCAAGTGCTCTCTACGGATTGATTCTTCGACACTCCATCGCGGTGAATCACCCACAACCACTTACAACTTGAGTTGGGTCATCCACAAGCTCCGCCGGATGATCACCAAGCTCCCAATCACCACCAAGCCTTCTAGGTGATAGTGATCACCAAGAGTAACAAGCACAAACTCTCACTTGACCACAACAAGACTAATGAGAAGGGTTGATGCACACTTTGCTACTCTTGATCTCACTAATGACGGCTCTCTTTGGGATTCTCAAATCTCAATCACCTCACTAGAACCTTGCTCTTCTTAGCAATCTCAAAGGTGTTTCTTAGCTATTGAAATGAGCAAAAGTCCCTCCACACACAAATGGAGGAAGTATTTATAACATAGGCTAAAAAACGAACCGTTATGTGCCTTTACGGGTTGACCAGACGCTCCGGTCATGTTGACCGGATGCGCCGGTCAGTTTACCCCAAACTCTAGTGTTTAAAGTGTGATTGGACACTGGCCAGCATCCGGTCACCACTAACGGGACACGTTTGGTAGTGATTTTCCCTCTCTAGAACCTTACTGGAGTCGATCGGACGCTGGCCCTCAGCGTTCGATCACTTCACCTCTTAGCGTCTGGTCACTTCCAGATGACTTCACCTTGATCAAATGAGCTGACTGGACTCCGCACCAGCGTCTGATCACACTGAAGCCAGCGTCTGGTCAGTATTTGACCCTCCATTCACTTCTAACTTTCGATCATACATGAATGAAGTTTGCTCCAATGGATCTAAGGGCTTTTTAGGAGCTACCTAGTGCTAGGTTTAGCAAGTGTGCACCACACCTAACCCACTAGACTCACCTAGGTCAAGCTACCCGTCCATACCCCCTTAATAGTATGGTCAAAGAAAAAACAAAGTCCTAAACTATTATAAGTGTCTCTTCAACTCCAATCGACACTTAGAACTAGTCCATGCTTAACCTTGTCGTTCATCCTTTGAAAACCAAAACAATTTCTATCGTAGGGGCATGAGCACCATGATAGCCCAATCGATCTCCATTACCATGACCTAACTTAATTGCCTCTACAAAACACACGTTAGTCATAGTAATCACGTTTTGTCATTAATCACCGAAACCCAACTAGGGGCCTAGATGCTTTTAATCTCCCCCTTTTTGGTGATTGATGACAATACTACCTTGAGTATGTGAATGAGTTGAGGTTTTTAACATGCTTGGTTCATATAAGCTTTTGACAATAAGAACAAAAGAGTTAGGCAAGCTTATATGACCCAAGCCAATATGATGTACTCAAAAGATATGAAATAAGCATGAGTACAAGTAATAAAGCTCATTTGCATCGGAGTGAAACGCGGAAGCAAAGCAAATGAGCATAGCACAAGTGATATGACATATAAATAATTCAAAGTAGAGAGCACACATGTCATATATCACGATTACGTAGATATCACTATCACATAGATATAGTTTGATGCATAAAAGTAAACACATGAATGCACACACGAATGCATAAACACATGAATGCATAATAGTGTATCACACATAAAAACAAAATATAATAGATAGTCTAATAGATAAACTAAACTCCCCCTAAGTCTAGCATACTTGATCACTCTCCCCCTTTGGTGTCAAACACCAAAACCTAAGGGTCGGTCAGCGGGGATGCAGTGGATGAGTCAGGCGCTGAGGTACGAGGAGCAAGTTGGAACTGAGTGCCATCATCATCTAAACCAGAGCTCTGAGATGTTTGACCCTCTATAGCTAGAAGCGACGCTGAAGCGGTCTGGGTCGGATCGACAACTAGAGCTGCTGTAGACTATGTAGGTATGACTGGAGCAACTGGATCTGATGATGCCACTCAGGAAAGGAGCATCTCTGTAGTCCTGGTAATAGGTGCAACTATAGAAGGACATGGGACATGCAAATATGGTGGAGTAGGCTACCCTGTCAACTCACTAAAAGTTGCTCCAAGACTCCTGGAGACTGATGTGTCTAGCACTAGTAGCGAGGAAGTCTGAGCTGGTGTGAAACCCGTCTGGAGAGGTGTGAACTATGGGGCTAACACAGGCGAAGCAAACCACTAGGACACCTGCTCTGTAGGTGAAGCAAACTATGCTGGTGGCTATCCCTGACTCTAAAGCCCACTAGGCTATAATGCTGGAGTCATAGAAGTGGTGGCAGTCCGACCAAGCTGGGGTGAAGGTTGTGGCGGTGGAACCCCAATAGCTGACACAACATGCTACATAAACCCAAGTAGTTGCTGCTGCATGAGAAGCTATTGTTGATGCATGGCCTGCTGCTGCCGCTGAAACTCATCCTATCGAGTCTGGAACTGTGCAAAAGTAGCGGCGGTCTCTTAAGCCTGATGAGCCTGATCCTGCCTCATCCGCTCAAGTATGGCAAGTAGAGTGGGATTTGTCTGTGGTGTAGATGATCATGTCATTGAGGAGGCATCTGAGGGATATCGTGGTCGTCCTCATCTAAGCTATCACTAGGGTCGCTCTCGACCATCCCCTGCTACTGAGTGTCAAGCTACTCCTCCTCTATAGCTGCTATGCCCCTGATAGTATCATCCTGCTGGGCTATAGTCTCTGGCATCTCTAAACGACGATGCGGCTGGCTAGGTGCACTTGGTGTACTATGGCGGATCATTTGAGTCAGGTTATATGCAGGAAACTCTATAGTAGCACCACTGTACTCAGCTAGCATCTTAGGCAGCCTCACTATAACTACCCTGTGGATCAAGAATGTAATCCAGTGAGCATACGGCAACTGCCTATGACCCCTAAACCCCTCTACAATAGTATCTTCCATCTCTGATAGAAGAAGATCCCAAATATCAAACATTGTCTGCTGCATTAGATAGTTCAGTAACCACAACTATATGCGAGTCAAGCCCTCACGATACCCCATTCTTGAAAGTAGTGTCCTCCTCATAATGGCATCAAGCACTCTAGCAGTGGGAGTGAGATCATTGGGTGTCCTACTAGACCCTTCGCTGAATGGCTCTGTGAACCAGTGGTGGACTAGATCTGTAGAGCGCACCATACCACCATGAGGGTGTCTGAGAGGCATTGTCTGTCCATAGCAAACCTCTTGTAGCCAGACGGGCTGCTCCTGATGCCTGAGTATCTCTCTAACCCTAGTGCTCATCAGCCTGTAATCTCTGCCACTGAATACAAAGTGTATGAATCTGTGCTGTGGGTCAATCCAGAGAGAAGCATAGAACTGATGGGCCCAAGATGGAACATATAAGCCTGTCTGTCTAAGTAAATCTATCAGCCTTGGCAGGTAAGATAGGTAGGGGCGAATGTGCTCTCTAGCTGCTGCTACAATGGTCTCAATGTTACACACCCTCTGAGATCTGAATACAGCCCCACTGTTAAGATATGCATTATAGAAATCTTCCTGTAGAGGTGTGTAGAAACCCTCTAAAGCACGCTCATCCCACCTTGGTGGAAACCACTGCTCAAAATCCACAAATCTGAGCTGCTGAACCTGCTTGGCCGTGGCGGCCCCCAAATCCAAGTGGGTCACTGGAGGCAGACCCTATGGTCTAGGCGGTGGATGTGAACCCCTCCGCTGAGTCTTGGACCTCAGAGTAACTGGCACATGGGTACGTCCAGAGCAGTGAAGCTAAGGCTGAGGAGCCTGCTCTATCTCCATGGCCTGCTCTCCCTCCTGAGTCTATGCTGCTGGCTGTGGCTCCTACTATGACCCCCCTTGAGGCTAACTCTCATCCAAGACAACTCGTCGTCCTGCAATAATGACAGTCCCAGCTAGACCACTATGACGGCGCTCAACCTGCTCTAGTACGACCCTCGTAGATGGAGAGAGCTAATCTATGATCTGGACTCCACTCCTAGCACCTCCTACCTCCACATGCTCTACTACTGCTGCAACTACGGCTGCTCTAGCTATATCTGCATCTAGATACTTCCGCTTCTTTGTTGCAAGCTTCTTCGTCGCCTTGCCTTTTGGATCTACAGGCAAGCGAGGTGGGTGTCTCGGATCCTCATCATCGGGACCACCTCCAACATTCTTGACATGAACCATCTGATGGATCTAAAAAGAACAACTGTCAACTGTCACTTCCGAGGCTTGGCCTCAATCCATACTCACGAGTTTGGCCCTAAGTTGACTGACAACTGCAAATAGGACCTCAACGGCACCGACTCGCTGCACGATAGAATAGAGGATATACAGATAATTATAATTATTCATCTACAGATACGAAACCCTAGGAAGCAAGCAATTAGGTACGAAATTGGAAACAAGGGCTTGCTACCTGGCGAACCGATGAAATGACGAGGAGAGGAATGGAATGGGGAACCAACAGGTTGGCAACTAGAGATTAGGGTTTGTTGGTCGACGAGGATCAGTGGCAGGGACTCCAACGCTTAAACAGAGCAGGAAGGCGGTGCTGGCGTGGGAGCTATGCTAGGGAAACAGCAGCGTGGTGGCTCAGCTCGAGTGCGGCGACACTTGCAGGTTGCAGCGGCATGGGGTGATGCTTGCAGCGCGCGGCGTGGAGCGGAGGGCGGTGGCACAGGCAGGGTGCACGGAGCGGCGATGTCGGCATGGCACGGGGCGCGGTGGCGTGGCAGAGAGGCGGTGGTTCTAGGGCAAGGTCATGGTGTTGTATGGTTATAAGGGGTCCCCGACCGTGATAGAAATGGAAACAAGATAAGAGATTGAATCCCGCACATTTTCTACTAACCGGACGCTCCGGTGTTAGTGACCGGACGCTGCCACCCAGCGTTCGATCGATTCTAGAGAGGTCCAAATCCCCTAGAATCATGACCGAATGCGTCTGGTGAACACTGACTGGACACAGCCAGAGTCCGGTGTAAGCTGCCTTCATCGTCTTCGATCGACTGGAGGCTGGATTGCCACCTAACCGGATGCTGGGAGAACACTATTTCAGCGTCTAGTCACTCCTTTGCAGCAAGTTCACCTCTTATGAACTGACCAGACGCTGGACATCAGAGTCCGGTGCAGCGTCCGATCACTCTTTTTCTAGCAAATCTTCAAAGTTCTTCGTGCTGCCTGTTCCAATCGAGTCCCAACTCCAATAAGATCCAAATAAACATCAATTGGGACTGATATGAGTGACCTCTCTCAAACCCTTAAGTTTTTTCAAAATATTTTTCCTTAGGCTATAATTTTTTTAGGAAAATAGGCAATAAGAGGGCAATTGAAGATAAACAACAAAATAACATTCATGCATATGCAATGCAATACTTGAAGATAAATCTAGTTACTTGTTAAGTTTGATCTAAGGTTAAGCTTCTTCACACGCTTTACGGCGGTTATCTTAACCATGTTAGACAAGCCCTATATGCATTACCAAAAATTAAACATGTTGTATATTACAATGCAATGCAAGGGACAACACAAGCTCATTTTTTGTGAAGTTACTAAAATAAAAAGCATTGAGCTCATTTCGCAATCGACAAAAAGTCGCCTCATCTAGCGGTTTAGTGAAGATATCCGCCAATTGATACTCGGTCCTTACACCTTCTAATGATATATTATTTTTAGCAACATGATCTCTAAGAAAGTGATGGTGGATATCTATGTGCTTGGTGTGAGAGTATTGAACTGGATTATTTGCAAGTTTTACCGCACTTTCATTGTCGCACAAAAGAGGTACTTTTTCTAGAACTACACTATAGTCTAGCAAAGTTTGTTTCATGTAAAGTATTTGTGCACAACAAGCACCCGCGGCAATGTATTCTGCTTTGGCTGTGGACAAGGCCACACTATTTTGTTTCTTAGAGGACCAAGACACAAGTGATCTACCAAGCAAATGACACCCTCCGTATGTGCTTTTTCTATCAACTTTACAACCAGTATAATCCGAATTGGAATAGCCAACTAATTCAAATATAGCTCCTTTGGGATACCAAAGGCCAATGTTTGGTGTGTGCTTGAGATACCTAAGGATTCTTTTAATGGCTATCAAATGAGTTTCCTTAGGATTAGCTTGAAATCTAGCACACATACACACACTAAACATGACATCAGGCCTAGATGCGGTTAAATATAGCAAGCTACCAATCATAGAGTGGTAGAGAGTTTGATCAACCATGTTACCTCCCTTATCTAGGTCGAGATGTCCATTAGTTGGCATTGGTGTCTTGATTGGCTTACATTCATCCATCTTGAATCTCTTGAGAAGATCATTTGTATATTTCTCTTGAGAGATGAAAATCCCTTCTCTCATTTGCTTAACTTGAAAACCAAGAAAGAACGTAAGCTCTCCAATCATTGACATCTCAAACTCCTTTGACATCAAATTACCAAACTCTTTACAAAAATCTTCATTTGATGATCCAAAGATGATATCATCAACGTACACTTGACAAATGAAGATGTGCCCATCAAGCCTCTTGATGAATAGTGTGGTGCCGACCTTCCCGATGGTGAAGCCCTTCTCAATGAGGAAGTCCTGAAGGCGCTCATACCAAGCTCTTGGGGCTTGCTTAAGCCCATATAATGCCTTGGACAACCTATAAACATGATTAGGATATCTAGGGTCTTTAAACCCAGGAGGTTGATCAACATAGACTAGTTCATTAATAAAGCCATTTAAAAATGCACTTTTCACATCTATTTGATATAGTTTCATTTCATGATGTGATGCATATGCAAGGAGGATACGAATGGCTTCTAGTCTTGTAACCAATGCAAAGGTCTCTCCAAAATCCAATCCTTCAACTTGAGAGAACCCCTTTGCAACTAGTCTTGCCTTGTTCCTCACAACTACGCCTTGATCATCTTGCTTGTTGCGGAACACCCACTTTGTTCCAATGACTCTTGCACCTTTTGGCCGCTCTTCAAGAGTCCAAACTTCATTGCGGGTGAAGTAGTTCAACTCTTCATGCATGGCATTTATCCAATCCAGATCTTGATGAGCTTCTTCTACCTTGGTAGGCTCATAGCAAGAGACAAAAGAGTGATGAGCAATAAATAAAGCAAGTTTTTGTGAGCGAGTCATTACACCCTTTGATAGACTCCCTGTGATGAGATCTTGTGGATGATCTTGTAGTAGAGGTGTATTTCTTCTATTGACCACTTGAGGAGGAGGTTGTGGAGCATCAACATCTTGTGATTGTACCACCATTTGATCATGGGAGACATGAGTATCTTCATTTTCTACTCTCCCATCTTTATCACCATCTTGTGGCACACTTGATGAAGAAGGTGGATCAATCACTTGTACATCATCTTCATCATCTTTAGGCTTGATGTCTCCAACCAGAATGTTCTTCATGGCCTCCCTCAATGGTTCATCACCTACATCATCAAGATTCTCATGTGCTCCTTGGGAGCCATTAGATTCATCAAATTCCGCATCATATATTTCTTCAATCAAGCCGGTGGCATGATTAAATACTCTATATGCTTTGGACTTTGATGAGTAACCAATAAGAAAACCAATATCACAATGTCTTTGAAACTTCCCTAGGTGTTGCTGCTTCTTGTAGATGTAGCATTTATAACCAAACACCCTAAAGAAGGAGACGGTCGGCTTCTTTTCATTGAGCAACTCATAAGGTGTCTTGCCAAGGAACTTTTGAAGGAATAGGTGGTTGGATGCATAGCATGCGGTGTTGATAGCTTCTGCCCATAGAGCTTTGGGGGTGTTGTACTCATCTAGCATTGTTCTTGCAAGAGTGATCAATGTCGAGTTCTTTCTCTCAACTACACCATTTTGTTGAGGAGTATATGTTGCGGAGACCTCATGCTTGATCCCAACTTTATCACAATAGGCTTCTATGTTTGTGTTGTCAAATTCCTTCCCATTGTTACTTCTAATCTTCTTGAGCTTTACTTCAAATTCATTTTGTGCTCTCTTGGCAAACTTCTTGAAGCAAGATGCAACTTCGGATTTGTCATGAAGGAAGAATACCCATGTATATATTGAATAGTCATCAACAATCATAAGACAGTAAAGATTTCCTCCCAAACTCTTGTATGTTGTTGGTCTAAATAAATCCATATGAAGGAGTTCTAGCACTCTTGTGGTTGACATGAAGGCTTTGGTTAGATGAGTATTTGCAACTTGCTTGCTGGCTTGACATGCACTACAAAGTTTGTCCTTCTCAAACATCACATCCTTCAACCCTCTCACCAAATCATTCTTCATTAGCTTCTTGAGTGAGCTCATCCCAACATGAGCAAGTCTTCTATGCCATAGCCACCCAAGTGTTGTTTTGGTGAATAGGCAAGTCTTCAAATTTGTATCTTTGGAGGTGAAATCCACTAGATATAGGTTGTTGTATCTAAATCCTTTGAATATCACTTGATCATCATCCTTCTTAGATACAACAACTTCCTTCTCAGTGAACAAGCATGGAAAGCCAAGATCACATAATTGTCCAACGGATAGCAAGTTGAAGCTCAATGAAGCAACATATAGCACATTTGAGATAGAATGATCATTTGATATTGCCACTTTGCCCAATCCTTTAACCTTGCCCTTTGAGTTATCTCCAAATGTGATTCTTTCTTGTCCATCTACTTCTTCATCTAGTGAGGTGAACATACGAGGATCACCGGTCATATGTTGTGTGCAACCACTATCAATAACCCAATGACTTCCACTGGTCTTGTAGTTCACCTACACACAAGAGATCAAGCTTTAGGAACCCAAACTTGTTGAGGGCCCTTCACATTTTCAACAAGTGACTTTGCAACCCAAATTTTCTTAGGCCTATTCTTGTTTGGAGGTCCTAAGAATATGACTTTCATCTTTCCACTAGAATCCTTTCTAAGCATGTAGTGAGCATTGAAGTCAAAAGGTCTAGCATACTTGGGCAAGGGTTGTGGTGGTGGAGTTTGGCACTCATGGGCAAAGTGACCTTCTTGTCCACACTCAAAACATCTCTTTGGCTTTGACTTATGTTGTTGTTGAGCTTGAGCCTTCTTCTCTTGGTTTGTCAAATACCCAATGCCACTTCTATCCATCTTCATGATGGTGTTCATAAGTAGCTCACTTTGTAGATACTTGCCTCTTGTGAATTTGCTCAATCCAATCTTGAGATGCTCTTTCTCCAATTTGAGCTTCTTGTTTTCTTCCTTGAGAGCATCGTTGTTTTTCTCTTCCTTGAGCTTCTTTTTCTCTTCTTTGAGCTTCTCATTCTCAAGGATCAAGTCAACATCATGATCAAGAGTTTCTTGCACAATAGTGTTGTGGCTTTTGATCTCTTAAAGATCTTTCTTAAGCTTTTCATTGTCATTCTTGAGCTTGACAAACTCATCATAATCATCGGCCTCAACCACTTGCTTGCCCTTGCTACTAGAACTTTGCTCAATGCTCTCAATGATCAAATCATCATATGATGTAGCTATATCAATCTTAACAACATCGTTAGTAGCATCATGTGGCTCATTGGATAAGAACTCTTGAGCAATAACAAGATTATCATGATTGATTTTTAGAGTTGTATATTCTTCTTTTAGCTTGTAATGGCTAGTGATGAGCTCATTGTGTATCCTCTCAAGTTTATCATGTTTATCTCTAAGCTCTTTCTTAGAAGATTTTAGCTCCTTGAGTTTGGATGATATAGCATCATTTACTTCTCTAAGCTCAATACTAGCCTTTTGCGCCATATCACATTTTGCTAAAAGTGAATCATTCTTAGCTTCTAGCTTTTCATTCTTAGCTCTAGTCTTTATAATGATCTTAGTGTATTGTTTTAGCAATCTAGCAAGATCATCATAAGAAGGTGATTTATATTCATCATCATCACTATCGCTATCATCATTACTAGCATATTCATCAACACTACTATCATCATCATTTGATACCTTGTGATCACCCTTGCCCATAAGGCATAGGTGTGTAGAGGATGATGGCGGTGGTGGCGGTGAAGATGATGAAGAGTCAATTACAATGGCGGCCACCTTCTCGTTGTCACTATCATCATCGGATGAGCCACTAGATGAATCAATGTCCATGAGCCAATCATCGATGATGTATGCCTTTCCACTCTTCTTCTTCTTGTGGAAGTCCTTCTTGCCATCTCTCCTCTTGTATGGCTTGTTTTTCTTCTTCTCATCTTTTTCTTCATTACTTGAGTCATCTTTCTTGCCCTTGTACTTGTTCTTGAGCTTGTCTTTCTTGGGCTTGGCACATTGGTGTGCTAGATGGCCAAGTTCTCCATAATTGTAGAAATCCATCTTAGAGATTGCTTTTCTTCTAGAGCTAGTGAAGAACTTCTTCTTCTTGCCATCGAACTTGATGCCACTCTTGTTGAGCTTCTTTAGCATCTTGGCATTTTTTCTCACCATGAGGGCAAGACTTGCATCATCAACTTCATCATCACTTGAGCTCTCATACTCAAGTCTTGCTTTGCCCTTCTCTTGGCTACCTTTAAATGCTAAGTCCTTGTCTTTCTTCTTGGTAGAGGATGAACCATCTTGTGGTGTGATGTGCATATACATCTCATGAGCATTGATCTTTCCCAAGATTTGTGTCGGTGTAGCGGTGGAAAGATCACCTTGATGAAGCACGATCACAATATGCCCATATTTGTCTATGGGGAGGACACTCAAGATCTTTCTTACAACATTGGATGGTTGCATTTGAGTGAGTCCAAGCCCATTGACTTCCTCTACAAGAACATTCAAGTGTGAGTACATTTCATTAGCACATTCTTTAGGAAGCATCTCAAAAGAGTTAAGCTTTTTCATGACAAGATGATAGCATTCCTCATGCTTACTCTTTGTTCCCTCATGGAGCGCACAAACGTCTGACCATAGTGCATGGGCGTCTTTGTGGTTCCTCACCCAGTTAAACACATCCTTGCAAAGGCCTCTAAAGATGGTGTTTCAAGCCTTTGCATTCCATTTCTCATAATTTACCTCATCGCCTTGTAGGTGCGTAGCATCCCAAGGTTTTGGGAAGCCATGTGAGGCGGCTCTAAGTATTCCAACACCTAGAGCTTCTAAGTATGCCTCCATGCGAATTTTCCAATATGTAAAATCATCCCCCTCAAAGATAGGAGGAGGTCCATCCCCGTGAGACAAGATGCCCAAGAGGGGGGGGGGTGAATTGGGCTAATTCTAAATTTCTTTGCAATAATTAAATCCTATTGTTAGCCCAATCAACTCCTTGTGCCTAGAAAGTGTTTCTAATGTTTTATCACACAAAAAATCTTGCAACCTAAGTTCCAATCCTACTCTAGCATGGCAATTCTATGAATGTAAAGACAAGTATTGAATTGCTCAAAGTAAATGCTCAAGGTAAATGCTCAAAGTAAATAGAGAATGAGGAACACGGCTATGTTTTGCTGAGGTATCGGAGAGTCGCCACTCTCCACTAGTCCTTGTTGGAGCACCCGCGCAAGGGTGTAGCTCCCCCTTGATCCGCGCAAGGATCAAGTGTTCTCTACGGGTTGATTCTTCGATACTCTGTCACAGTGAATCACCCACAACCGCTCACAACTTGAGTTGGGTCATCCACAAGCTCTGCCGGATGATCACCAAGCTCCCAATCACCACCAAGCCGTCTAGGTGATGGCGATCACTAAGAGTAACAAGCATGAACTCTCACTTGACCACAACAAGCCTAATGAGAAGGGTGGATACACACTTTGCTACTCTTGATCTCACTAATGAGGGCTCTCTTTGGGATTCTCAAATCTCAATGACGTCACTAGGACCTTGCTCTTCTTAGCACTCTCAAAGGTGTTTCTCAGCTGTTGAAATGAGCAAAAGTCCCTCCACACACGAATGGAGGAAGTATTTATAACATGGGCTGAAAAACAAACCGTTATGTGCCTTTCTGGGGTGACCGGACGCTCCGATCATGTTGACCGGATGCATCAGTCAGTTCACCCCAAACTCCAGTGTTTAAAGTGTGACTGGACGCTGGTCAGCGTCTGGTCAGCACTGACTAGATGCGTCCGGTCATGATTTCCCTCTCTGGAACCTTACTGGAGTCGACTAGACGCTGACCCTTAATGTCTGATCACTTCACCTCTCAGTGTCCGATCACTTCCAAATGACTTCACCTTGATCAAATGAGCTGACCAGACTCTACGCCAGTGTCCGGTCACACCGAAGCCAGCGTCCAGTCAGTATTTGACCCTCCATTCACTTCCAAATTTCGATCATATGTGAATGAAGTTTGCTCCAATGGATCTAAGGGCTTTTTAGGAGCTACCTAGTGCTAGGTTTAGCAAGTGTGCACCACACCTAACCCACTAGACTCACCTAGGTCAAGCTACCCATCCATACCCCCCTTAATAGTATGGCCAAAGAAAAAACAAAGTCCTAAACTTTTATAAGTGTCTCTTTAACTCCAATTGACACTTAGAACTAGTCCATACTTAACCTTGTCGTTCATCCTTTGAAAACCGAAATAATTTCCATCATAGGGGCATGAGCATCATGATAGCCCAATCGATCTCCATTACCATGACCTAACTTAATTGCCTCTGCAAAACACACATTAGTCATAGTAATCGTGTATTGTCATTAATCACTGAAACCCAACTAGGGGCCTAGATGCTTTCATAGGGCCATAGGCGAAGAAATCGCCAAACTCCTGGTAGCCGGATTCATCAGAGAGGTATTCTACTCTGACTGGCTTGCCAATCTCGTTCTTGTTAAAAAGAAGACCAGAAAGTAGAGAATGTGTGTTGATTATACTGGCCTCAGCAAAGCATGTCCAAAGGATCACTTTCCTTTGCTGCGCAAAGACCAGATAGTCGAATCCACCTCGAGTTGTGAGATCCTCTCCTTTCTGGATGCCTACTCAGGCTATCACTAGATCGCAATGAAAGAGTCTGATCAGCTCGTGACCTCATTCATCACCCCGTATGGGTCATATTGCTATGTAACCATGCCATTCAGTTTGAAGAACATTGGTGCCACCTACCAAAGGTGCATGCAGCACTACTTCACCGACCAAATCGACATGCTTGATCAGCCTGACCAGACCAAGCGGCTAAGGCCAATGATCGTCGTCTATGTTGATGACATAGTGGTCAAAACAGCTCAAGCCTATGACCTGATCACAAACTTGGTCACAACATTCATGAACATTCAAAGGTTCAACATCAGGTTGAATCCTAAAAAATGTGTTTTCGGGGTTCCAAAGGGGAAGCTGCTAGGATACATTTTGTCTGAGCACAGCATCAAGGCCAACCCTAAAAAAATCATAGCCATCTCCAACATAGGTCCCATACACAACGTTAAGGGCGTGCAAAGGCTCACCGGCTGTCTAGCTACCCTAAGTCGATTCATCTCCTAGCTCGGCGAATGGGGGATGCCACTCTACAAGCTCCTCAAAAAGATGAACACTTTTGTCTAGACTGAGGAAGCCTAGCAGGCCCTAGAGAACCTCAAAGCATCCCTGACATCAGCCCTGATCCTCGTCGCTCCCAAATGGGGAGAACTCCTTCTCCTCTACATCGCGGCCAGCAACCATGTGGTAAGCGCTGTGCTGGTCGTCGAAAGGGAGGAGCCGAGACACCAACTTAAGGTCCAACAGCCCGTATACTTCATCGATGAAGTACTCACCAACCCTAATGTTTGGTACCCCCTAGGTGTAGAAACTCCTATACACCGTGCTGATGGTGACCTAGAAGCTCCTGCACTACTTCACCGACCACGAAGTCATGGTCGTCACTTCATACCCACTTGGGGACATCATCTGCAACCGCAATGCTACGGGATAATCTCTAAGTGGGCACTCAAACTCATGGGCCACGACATGAGGTACATTCCTCGTATCGCCATTAAATCTCAGGCTCTCACGGATTTTATCACCAAATGGACAGAGGTACAGCTACCGACCCCGGACATCACCCATGAGTACTGGACAATGTACTTCGACAGGTCTGTAATGGCGCTTGGCTTGGGGGCTGGAGTGGCTCTGATCTCCCCGGATAGGAGTAGGCTCCACTATGCCATCTGCCTCCACTTTTCAGCCTCAAACAATGCCGCGGAGTATGAGGCCCTCATCAACGGACTATGCATCACCATCGAGCTTAGTGGTACGTGACTCTATGTTCATGATGACTTGAAGCTAGTCGTTGATCAGGTCATGAAAGAGTCCTCCTGCAAAAGCCCCCTCATGGCAGCATACTACAAAAGAGGTGCGCAAGCTCAAGGACAAATTCTAGGGGATCGAGCTACATCACGTCCCTCGAAGGGACAACAATGTCGCCGATTTTCTAGCGAAATTAGCCAGTAGGTAGGATCCATCCCCAAGCGGGGTCTTCATCAATGACATCCATAAGCCATCCGCCCGCATCCTAGAAGGTCCAATCTAGACACACCCCAACGCCTAGCCAGCGCTTGGGGACTCCGAACCTGACGCTAAGCCAGCACCCCGGGGCTCCGACCCCAGCACCAAGCCGGCGCTCGTGGGCTCTGATCCCTGTACCTCCATGACGATGTCACCCACAAATGTCGCCGTATTGGCACTCAATCAAACCGACTGGCGAGCGTTGCTACTCACCTACCTCCTCGAGGAGGTTCTCCTGTCCAAAAGGACTGAAGCCCAACGGATCACTCGATGTGCCAAGACCTTCGTCGCGCTCAGTGATGAGCTCTACAAATGGAGTCCATCAGGGGTACTCATGAAGTGCATCCCCACTAACCAAGGGAAGCAACTCCTCCTCGAGGTCCATGCTAGGATTTGTGGACATCACGTGGCCCCAAGGTCACTGGCCAAAAAAAGCCTTTCACCAAGGTTTTTACTGGCCCACTGCTCTATAAGATGTTGAGGAGGTTGTCTGCAGGTGTGAAGGATGCCAGTTCTATGCTCAACAAACCCATTTGCCGGCATAAGAGCTCTGAACCATCCCCGTCATCTAGCTATTCATGGTCTGGGGCCTCGACAAGGTGGGACCCCTCAAAAAGGGCCCAAGCAGCTTCACTCACCTACTCATAGCAGTCGACAAGTTCACCAAGTGGATAGAGGCCAAGCCCATTACCAACATCTGTTCGGAAGAGGCAGTCAAATTCTTCCTCGACATCATCTACCGGTTCAACATTCCTAACTATATCATCACCGACCATGGGACTAACTTCACCAGAAAGAAGTTTCTAGACTTTAGTGATGAATACATCATTAGGATTGACTGGGCCTCGGTCGGACATCCATGAACTAATGGTCAGGTCAAATGTTCCAATGGCATGGTCCTCCAAGGACTTAAGTCACACATCTTTGACTGACTCAACAAGTTCACCGGGCGATGGGCTGCAAAGGTCCCAGCGATCCTTTGGAGCCTGAGAATGACCCCAAACCGATCCACTGGGTTCACACCCTTCTTCCTAGCCTACGAAGCTGAGGTAGTGCTGCCCTCCGACCTCAACCATGGCGCCCCAAGAGTGAAAGCTTTCGACAGCGACCGAGCTGTGGAGGCTCAACAAGATGTAGCCAACCTGCTCAAAGAGGCCCGCGAGACGACCATCATCCATTCCGCTCGCTACCAACAAACCCTGTGTAGGTACCACGAAAGGAAGATCAGGGGGAGGATACTCGAAGTCGGCGATCTCGTACTCTAGAGGACCCAATCAACAAAGGAAAAACACAAACTCTCTCCACCATGGGAAGGGCCCTATATGGTAACCGAAGAAATCCGACCAGGCACCTACCGACTAGAGGATAATAATGGCAACGTTCTCACCAACACTTGGAACATTAAACAACCATGTTGTTTTTCCCCTAAATTCGGTCTTACCGCTTTTTAGTCAACACTTGCCTCTGTAAAGCACCCCAGCCCAAACACTTTTAGCCCGGGTCACTCAGGGGCTCCATAAGGGTACAATACTAAATACTACCTCTCTTTTTTACTGTCACATGGTAAAACAACTTCGTCCCCGAACAGAAGCGCTTTCCTTTTCCTTTAATCGTCCTACGTAACTTTGTTCTTACTCCTAAACTGAATGCACCCTACCACGACCTACGGTTACGAGCAGCCGAGCCCCGTGGGCCATGCCTAGGCCCTTAAAAAAGCTATAGCCTATGAAACTAACGGGCAGGTGTGAAAAAGAAAGGACAAAAACAATAGCTATGCTAGGATAAAAACAAGGATTGGATAGCAATTCTATCACAAGAGCAGTACTGATGTATTCATCGATACAAAAAAACTATTCACATGGGGACTCACCCAAGAACTCAACTATTACATTTTCTACTACTCCAAATACTACTACGGTCGCTCAACGACATCGCCTGAACGCCACCGGACATAATCACCGCTGCTAGGGCCCTGCTCGGTTCTGCTCCCTCGACTTCGACGAACGCAGCGGATACCTCAAGGGACCTGTCTAGTTTCGCTCCCTCGACTTTGGCGAGCATAATAGGTACCTCAAGGGACCTACCTGGTTCCGCTCCCTCAACTTCAGTGTGCGCAATGGGTACCTCAAGGGCGTCGCACCCATAGATGCTCAGTAGAAGAGCATGGACCTGCTGACCTTCTCATGCAGTCGAGGCAGCTCCTAGTCAGGGACGCCGCTACCAAAGTATGGCCGCCATGGCTGGAAGAAATCTCATCAAACTTTATGAACTAGCCAACCTGAGCAGTTGTAGGCGTGGATCCCTCCACCAGCATGATCTGGAGCGACCTCCCCTCCGACAAGGCTCGCCCGGTGAAGATCCATCGGAGAAAGTCCACACACGGCTCCATCCCAAAGAAGGCCTCACAGATGAATCCACTATGCCACCCATTCATCAGAAGCCACCCCTTCTTAGGCAAAGACGACTAACATTGCCTCAGGCAGCCTCTAGCTCAACATCGCACTCTGGATTCAAGAAAGGATTTGTAAGTCCTCCCCCTCGCTTACCCTCTCTCTCACTCAAGAACCACCGTGGCATACAGGCACTCTCGGTGAGGAGGAAGTAGGAGGAAAGACAATAGTTGGAGAATAGGCAAAAGGACTATGATGGAGAGCCCTCTCCCTCCCCCTATTTAAGGAGAAAACAAGACAGGTTGAAGAGGGGCAAAAGATCAGAGTGAAAAACTCTCTCCCTTCCCCCATTCAATGCGGATGGGAAATGATGGGATACACCCTGACCGATGGGACGCACGCTGACCGATGGAATGACGCCTAGTTAGGTCGAACGCCGCCTGATGAGACGAGATGTGGCCTAGGTATGGCCCACCACTATCGCACAACCGAGCACGAAAACGGAAGCATCACCACACATAGGCAGCTCTCCGCATCCCCAGGCAGGACATGGAAAGACCCAAAGTGGGATCTCCATCGGGAGAGACCATCGGGCTTCCTAAGTTGATCGAATGGCTCAGAAAAACACACAGAGAGATAGGTCGGGAGTGAAGGGATGCCCCATGTAGGTCATGCCAACTCCATCATGAACAATGAGCACGGGTCCTGGTCGGACATTTCTGATTAGAGCTCACCAAACCCCGTCACTCGAGTCATCAAGGCAACACTACCAAACCCCCTCTATTTCTTTATAAATCATTTCATACATCCATATGCATATTCATTCCATATGACTGTGCCTCCTAGATGATTCGTTCCTTGAACCGCTCGGGGGCTCGAGAACTAAGCATCGCACGTGCAGCGAAATGCATCACAATGCTCCGTGTTGCGTCATGAAGCGATAGTTGCCTCATTCGACATGAGCAACCAATAGAGCCAGGGGAGAAAATGCTGATGAGCCTCATGCGACCCTCGCCTAGTCTGGCAGATAGGTTTATCTCAACCTTCTCGTTCAATCCTAAACCTCTTACCAAGCCCATAGAATCTCCATCGAGGGGAGGCCGTTAGGCCACCTGGGTCGGTCTTCGAAATGACCCAGGCATCTACCGGGTTATAGGTAAAGAAGCAGTAGAATGTCACAAGAGGGCTATGCCAACCCCATCATGAATGACAGACCCGGATTCCACTCGATTATACCCGTTAGCGAACTCACCGAGCGCGTCACTCGAGCCCGAGCGATCGGGACAAGTGACAAAACTCAGCCCCTCTAGTTGTGAGGAATCGAGGATGGGGTAATGCACATGACTCACACTGACCCCCTATTAAGGCCCAATAGGGCTCGGGGGCTCAAGACACAAAATGCCTAGGTCTACGACCCTGAGCTCGCCCCATTTGGCTATGCTCCGACTGCACTCCAAACACCTAGGTCTACGACCCCAAACTCGCCCCATCTGGCTATGCTTCAACTGCACTCCATAAAATACCTGGGTCTGCGACCCTGAACTTGCCCCATCTATCTACGCTTCGACTGCACTCCAAAAACACCTGGGTCTACGACCCTGAACTCGCCCCATCCGGCTATGCTTCGACTGCACTCTAAAAACACCTGGGTCTGTGACTCCAAACTCGCCCCATCCGGCTACGCTTCGACCGCGCTCTAAAACACCTGGGTCTGTGACCCCAAACTCGCCCCACCAGGATCCACGACTCTGACTCGCCCAATCCCATGGCGCGCACCGACGCTAGGATCAGCGAGCTCCATCTTGTCTGATCCCTAAGCTAACTAAACTAACTGCCTCAGTTGTGCGGACCACACCAAGGCCAGGATCCATGACTCCGACTCACCCGATCCTACGGCGTGCACTGACGCTAGGATCCGCAAGCTCTGTCTTGTTCAATCCCTAAAAAACTAAACTGCCTCACCTGATCCCACAGCATGCATCGACATCAGGATCCGCGAGCTTTGTCTCACCCGATCCTTAAAACAACTAAACCGCCTCGGCTGCACAATGATGCCATGGTTAAACTACTCTGCCTCGACTGAAAAATCACGCACACACGCCCTATAAATAAACACCCCTAGACGGTTCTGCCCGAACCACCTAGGGGGGCTTGGGGGCTACACCCATGGGTGCGCTCACGCACACCTGCCGACAAAACAAAAACCTCCCCCACTGACAACACAAAAAACCCCCTAGACGGTTCTGCCCGAACCGCCCGGGGGCTCGGGGGCTACACCTGCGTGTGCGCTCGCGCGCACCCGCCATCAAGACAAAAAATCCCTCGGATGACTCTGCCCGAATCGCCGGGGGCTCGGGGGCTCCTATCGGGTTCATAAACTCGGGGTCCCTCGTAGACCAGTTTCCCAACAAAGGCTCGGCCTAAGAAGACAGCAAGCAACTCATGGGCTGGCCCAAGTATCCGGACAATAGGCCAGAAGGACGATCCAATCACCGACCAGAAAGTCTGGCCAAGGAGGAGCGGCACCCGTTTTTCGACTCTGGCCCACCTCTCTGACCAGAGCGCTCGCTCCGACTCTAGCCACCTTTGGACAGCCTCTCCAACCGAAAGGCCTAGCCAGAGCACTACTTCTGACTCTGACCCCACACCTCCGACCGGGGTATGTAGAAGCCCTGCTCACCGCTCTTCTTCGACTGGTGCAACCAGAGCCGACTAGGACCAATCGACCAGAGACGCCCACCCAGAAAGGACTAGGGAACGAACGGAGAAAGCAAAGCAAGGCGCTCAAGTAAAACCATGATACTAGGGACCGTACCCTATACATCTGCAGGAACAGTACTCTACAACCGCCCTAACGTAAACAGTATTATCGGCACCGACATTTTCCTCTACATTATTATGGGTGCCATTAACTCCCATACGGTAAGGCCCCCCACATGCCTCTGGGCATCGACAATGTTGTGGGCACCGGGATTTACCGTACCGAGTGAACATGGTGAAACTTCTCACATGTCTCTGGGCATCAACAGTATATGCAGGTACCGACATCTGCCATACCCAAACAAAGACGACGTAACCTCCCACGTGCATCTGACATCCAACAGTGTTGTGGACGCCTACCATCATCCTATGCCCACCGGCGTGGGCAACAAGACTTAGAAGCATATGAAACTCTCTCTCTCATACTTGTAAGACCATCTCCTTCATCTATAAATTGTAAGACCATCTCCTTCATCTATAAAAGGGGATGTGCTCTCTCCCAATATTCAGGTGATTCAGATTCATTAGATCAATCAAGTTCACTAGCTCACAGCTACAAAACCGTCAGGTTTGGACCTCAAGCACACGCTTGAACACTTAGCTCATAGCGGAGCTCCTGTCGCTCTCGGCCCTTCCGACCGGACCTCTTGTACACCCCATCTTTCTCCTTCTTGTTTGTAACCCCACTACAAACTTCGAGCACCTGGGCTGAGGAATAAAGTCATCGACCGACCCAGACTGGACGCTGGGCACGTTGCCTGAACCAGTATAAACCCTGTGTCATTGAGTGCTAGGCCACCTTCGATCATAACGTATGATAAAACTATAAATATTTACTTGTTGGTCACTTTCTGCACCGACAATAATAGTTTTGGTTTACATGATCTTTATGCGCCCCAACATAATTTTAACATGTACTAGACTATCTAAGGTTTAAGTGATTTTTTTGCACGGTGTTGAAAATAAATCCAACTTAAACTACATGCGATGCCAACCAATATCCAAAAATTAGATAAAAATATATATAAGAAGTGCTCAATTTGACCTCATATCATGAAAATTGATGGAAATGAAGTGTTTTGTTAGGGATTACTCGTACTTGTACTTTGGTGGCTCCGATGAAAAATTATTTGCATATTCATATATCTCTCACGTAGTTACTTATGAATATGTGAGAGATGTGCTCATTGGTGAACAATGTGCAGTACTATTTTGCTAGAATCATTTGAAATTTTCATGTGATGATTATACACCAAAATCATGTTTTCATGGGATGATTTTTCTAACCGATTTTTTGATATTATTACATTTATTATATGATAATTCAACAAATAATTACAATAATAACTAAATTTGGTCAGAAAAATCTTCAAATTGACACAGTACCATATTTAAGGTCCATAAGCGTTTCATAAAAATTTCAGACAATTTTAATAAAGTGAGACTATACATCCTTCACAAATAGATGCACCTCTCACTTAGCCACTTAACAAAGTGTGAGATGTATCAATTTTGGCATAGTAAATGATTTTGGTATAATAAACGACTTTAAACAAAAAAGTCGCCAACAACAAAGTTGAAGGACTTATCGAGATACACAACTTTTGTTTTAGCCATTTCTTCATCAAACTTTGTTTGGACAACTCGAAATTTGAATTTCAAAATTTCATACTTCAAATATAATTTTGGGCTAGCAAATGATTTTAAATTAAAAATTCTACTACAACAAAGTTGTAGAACTCATCGAAATCTACAACTTTTGTTTTGATCATTTCTCCATACGAGTCTGTCTGAACAATTCAAAATTTTAATTTTAAAATATCACAACTTCAAACAATATTTTGAGATTGTAAATGATTTCAAATGAAAAAGTCATCAACAACAAAGTTGTAGAACTCATTTAGATCTATAAATTTTGTATTGGTTATTTCTCCATCCAATTTTGTTTGAATAATTCAAAATTCAAATTTTAAAATTTTGAGAATTTCAAACATCATTTGCTCGAATCTCAAAAGTATTTAGATTTTCATCTATATGCCAACCGAACTATTGGCTCGGTAGTTAGCCCTTCTCAGCGTGAATCCTCCCTCCATCTTTTATTTTATGTTTATTCCTATTTTTTTCTTTTCTCCTGGAGACGACCTGGGCTGGCCGAGCGGGGGAGGGGAGCTTTGCCTGGAGGCGACTGGCCGAGCGGGGGAGAGAAGTTCGTGTTCGAAGCGAGAAGGTCGATAGAGTAAAAATTACTCGTATATATAAGGAACCAAAAGAACAAAGAATCCTATTCATACACAACTAAACAACTAGTGCAGTGGTAAGTCCGATCCATCATAACCCACAGGTGCTGTAGTTAGCGCACCTTTTTTTTATTTACCATTTAAACATTTGTGCCTACCTGACAGATGGGCCACGATGACTGAGTGGATGATGGGCCAACGTGGATGTTGGTTAGCAACAGTTGCTGGGTTCAAGTCCCATGTGGTGCCGATTTTTTTTTGTTACCAAGCATTTTCCCCTTCCGCACCATATATATGCGTTTCTAAGCATTTTTCCGCTTCCACACCATATATATGCAGAATATTTTTAGTTTTATCATATGCACCATATGCATACAACAAAGTAATAAAATTATTTGGTTCAAATAATTTAACAAATCGGCTTTTGGGGTTGATTCTTTTTTGCAATCGCATTTTTTAATTTTCTTTGCACTCAATATATGATAGTGGGCCTAATGCTTTGGGCTAACTAGAGTAAGACGAATTTAAAGTCATACACTGTGACGATCCGGATAAAACCGTCACGAGTTAGCAGGTCGGAAATATCCACGGGTGCACAACCATGACGGAAAAAAAATTATCGTCACGGATTGCGTCTGTCAGTAATAGTTTGTAAATCTGTCATGGATTAACAAGTTTCTTGTAGTGTTATAAGGCCCTAGTAGAAGTTTAAAACTTCATTTAAAATAAATATATTTTAACTTGTTTTAAATCTTTTATTTTTTTTAACTTTTCAAATGCATTTGGAAAATAATTCAGAACCATTGAAACTTTATTTTGAAAATTATTTGAAACCATTTTGAATGCCAAATAACCTATTATTTTATACCAATTTTGTATACTCTATTTTTGGAAATTTTGCTATTTTTATTTTCTATGTATTCATTTAAAACCTTGTTGTTTTTTTCGTTTGTTTCGATGCCTTCCTGTTCCGAGGATGACTGAAGCCACAACATACTTTATTATTAAAAAAACAAGCACTTTTAGCCGGTTAGGAAACAATAATAATGTGTTTTATATAATCCTTAAATCACGTACTACTGCTGCTTCTCTTTGTATAAGGTAAGTAATGAAACACCTCTCACTTATCAATCACGAGCTCAGTTTTGCAGCCAAACAAACTTCACCTACATTTGTGTGGCCAAGGCAAAAAAACATCAAAGTTTTCAAACCTCTCCAACCAAATAGGCATCAAACAATTCAATTAAATAACCTTCAGAGGTATAAAAATAATTCAATCAATCGAAGTATTGTGGATTGCAAACAAAACAATGAGCAGCAGCCATCTGGAGGTTCAAAAATCAAATTAGAGCTCGCCGAGCAAGCAAGCAAGCCGACTCGGCCGTCCGAACGAAAGCGAAGCGCGGCCCAACTCGCTCGCCAGAGGCTGCTCCCGGTCTCCTCCGCCTTCGCCCGCCGGCCGGGCCCCCCTTGTAAACGACCTCGGCGCCGGCGACGCCATGGCGGCGGCGCAGCCGAAGCCGGCCAAGAGGCTGGGCGGCATGGCGGAGGCGCTCGCCATCGCCGCCGACCTCGGATTCCCCGCCCCTACCACGCAGGTCCGTCACACTCACACCCCACCGCGCCTCCCCGATCTGTCTCGCCGCCTAATCCTGCCGCCCGCCTCTGGTTCGGTTCGAATCCCCGCGCATCAGCCGGATCTAGCCCTTTTGGTCCGATCACGGTCCGTTGCGAGGCACAAAATCGTAGGGTTCAGTTCGCGGAAGCGGTGGGCATCTGGAGAGGTAAATTCGAAATGGTTGTGAAAATGCATGAGCGCACGAATTTCGTGTGTTTGGGTGGGTTTAGCATTTGGTTCGGTTAAGCGAGGTTGCGTAAGCTTGGGTCATCTTGCGAGGAGAACCTGTGGGATGTCTCTACAATTAGGATAATCGTTGTGCAGAATTGTTGACCTTATGAAACATAGCGATTTTAGAACAAAATGCGAATACAGTGAAAACTAGGCATTCCTGTGCTGTGCTATATCTGGTTCACTGTTTATTTTCTTTAGATTAGTCGTTTAAAATTTAAATTTAGGTTTCTATGCCAACAATACAGAGTCTGCACTGGGCGCACTGTACACAAGCATGCAAAAACTGAGGCGATGCTAATGAACAAATGGCCTTCTGGATTTTGCTATGCGTGGTGTGATTTGAAAAGTGTGTTTCTCAAGTCCTCACTATTCCCCTCCGTTGTTTCTCTCATTGCAGGAAGATCAGACAAGCTCTGACAAAAGCGATGATTTGGTGAAGGTTTTGAGGGAACTGACTGTTGTGCAGAGGAACATTGCCAACTTGCAAGTGGAGCTACAGGGAAGAAAGGTGATGTTTTGCTATCTAGTTGTTAGGCTTTATATGTTTGCACCAGTTACACACAATGCCAAAGCTTTCATAATTTTAATCTAAAAAAAAAGCTTTCATAATTTTTCACCTAGTGTTACATTTTTTCAGATCCTATACGACATTTCCATTTCATCATGTTTCTTAATGAAAACCCTTTAGATTCTCTATTTAAGGTGGTCAGATTATGATCCCTTTTGTGAAGTGTGCCATTTCCGGCTTGGTTGCTCATGAAATGAGATTCTAGGCAGAGACGAGACTTCCTAGTGAGTTACAGCATTTTGGGGATACAGTGTATTCATACCAGATACCTACATGTTGAGTGTTACTATGAGCTTTCCTTTACCATGAATACTTGTGGTCATATCAAAGCTATTTTTTTCCCTTTAATTCCAAAATTTATCTTGTCTTGGTAGATGGCCACACTTATTGGAACAAAGTCTGATACTCTGGTCCTTGGAGAATGATTAAAAATGTCCGCATATCCTTAAGAGCGGCTAAACCCTTTTTTAGCCTAGTAGATAATGTATGAACAGTAGGGCTGTTAGTCCGGGTGGTTCCTTGAGCCAGCCCTCAAACCAGCATCCCGGGTTCAATCCCTGGCCTTGGCACTGGGAGGCTCCTCCGTTGGCTTTCCTTGTGAAAAAAAAGATATCTATGAACATGAACGCTGTTGATGCCATAATAATATAGTAATATGTGGGAATGGGAAAGGAAAACAAGCGTTGTCATACTGTTTATTTTTGAACCCATTAACTTTCCTCCAATAGTGTGATATCCATTTCCTATCTCTTCTTTTCAGAGCTTTTCCTTCGATTCTATGGTATTATCATAGGTCATATTCATGAAGTTTTGTTTGCCACAGGATGATAAAAACATTGCTCATTTGACTCATGTGAGTGAGATGGAGAAGAAGTGTGAATCTTTGGCCAGAATAACTACTATTTTGAAAGATGTAATTCAGAACAAGGTAATATAAGCCACCTACCTGCATTTTATTATTCTTGCTTTCTTCCTTTCTTTAGCATCAAGGTTATATGTTGTTTTAGTCAGATGTATCAAGAGCAGCTGTGTATGCATTAGCCAGTTGATTTACATATCTAAAATTACAGCTATTGTCTATCAGGATCGCATTATTGCTCGGCTGCAGCAACCTTATTCCCTTGACTGCATACCAGTTGAAGCTGAATACCAGGTAATTTTTTTATGTTCTGCTGTTGCAATTTCTATAGCAAGAGAATGTTGGCCTACCTACTTTTGCATTTTCATTGCTTGTTTTGCCTGCTTAATGTGCTGATCTCTTCTCAGAAACAATTCTCGGAACTACTTCTGAAAGCAGCAAGTGACTATGGGGCATTGACAGCATCAGTCGGCGATTTCCAGTGGAGCCAAAACTTTAGGGAATCACCAGCTGTCTGGGGGGTAGGTTAAATTATTTTTTTCCTAATAGTAGTCATAGCAAATTCATCCTATGAATATGCTTTCCACTTGGACAAAATATATTCATGCTATTGTTCTCATTTGTATAGATAGCATGTGATTTATCATGAATCCATGTCAGGATAACTGTGCAGTTTGTTCTGTATTCATTGTGACTAACTGGCCTTACAACAACTCAAAATTCTTCTTGTACATATGTCCTCTGTCACTAGTCATAGGTTTAACTTCCTCTATTTCTC
This sequence comes from Miscanthus floridulus, assembly GCF_019320115.1. Classification (NCBI taxonomy): domain Eukaryota; kingdom Viridiplantae; phylum Streptophyta; class Magnoliopsida; order Poales; family Poaceae; genus Miscanthus; species Miscanthus floridulus. Next base: position 28,435,796 of record NC_089592.1, on the reverse strand, counting down.
TTAATGAAGGAAATGTTGCGACCGATTCCTGCTGCACTTGCTTCCTGCACCCGGTTCTTCGAGGCCATGTCTGCGATGAGGGAATCCTTTTCTACTCTTCAGAAACTACGTGTTGGCCATTCGTCTCTGTCACTGACCCCAAGTGGCTCCAGCGACGATTCGAAGTTCTTGACGCCGCCTCAGTGGAGAGACGGCTCGATGCTGGATAGCTGGAAGCAAGTGGAGGACATGAACCCCGAGAGCGATGGACTTGTTGACGCCATGAACCAGAGGAGGTTGTCTTGGCCCTCCAACAAGAGAGACCCGTAGGTCGCAGGTCACCCCAGCAAACTTAGGTTCCCATGTTGTATAAATAGGATTCCAGCTTGTCTAGTTGCCCTTGACTCTCTGAATCTCTGTTTTCTGTTTTCTGTTTTTGATCCCATTACTTGCACCCATTTGGCATGTTTGACCTAAGTGAGAAATGGTTTCCTTAAACCAATATTGTGGCAAAATTCAATATGTTTTATTACTGATATATACTTGTCAAGTGCCCGGAACATGTCTAATTTGACCTGGGAACATGTCTAATCTGACAACTGAGTTCCTCTCTAGAAGGAATATGACTGAAAGGAGCCCAGGATATGTGCTATGCATATAAATGCTGTAATGTACATGTTCTGTGTAAGGCATCACCTCGTTGATGTCATTAGGTGCCAAATTGCGTCAACTGTTGAGGGCGGCAGAATTAAATTTGATATGGACACCATTGAGCGCGCAAAAGAGAATTTTCTCTGTTTTCGACTTCTTCCAATCCAAGCAATAATAAAATCAACGATATATGTTTATAGGCCTAGTTATGGGTGGTAATGGGCCACAACCCATGAGCCATTTTATAATCCAACTCATCATCCTTTTTATCTATTTCTTTTTAGTTCACGATTACGGTATAGGAAAAAGTCTACTTTGTCTCCCTCAACTATCATAAAAGTCAACTTTTCCTCTGAACTAGAAAACTGGACATAACTCCTCCCTCATCTTTCCAAACTGGACATATGACCTTTTGGCTGTTTCTCTAGGTGGTTTTTCTTCGTTTTCTTTTATATTTATTTTGGCTTAATCTTTGAAAAATCATAGTAAAGTACAGGAAAATCATAAAATAAAAATCCAAATTTTTTAGACTCCCTATGAATAGATTTACATAGTAAAAATATGATATGACATGCTTTAGTAAATTTTTTTGATCTAGCCTTAGATCTATGCTTTTATGTGATTAATTCATAGCTACAGTTCTGTAGTCCTATTGTGGTGAAATTTTTATGGTGGATTAATCATTGTATGCTTGAGATGTAGCAAAAATTTCATGCTCATTGGATCTTGTATGACTTAGGTACAGCCGTACAGACTTATATAGATTTATGCTAATTAAATAGTTTAAAATAATTAAAAGTGTGTAAAAATGAGAAATGTATTTTCGGTGCAGAAAGTGACCAACACGTAAATATTTATATTTTTACCGTACGTTGTGATCGGATGTGGCCTAACACTCAATGACATAGGGTTTATACTGGTTCAGGCAACGTGCCCTACGTCCAGTTTGAGTCGGTCGGTGATTTTATTCCTGAGCCTAGGTACTCGAAGTTTGTTGTGGGGTTACAAACGGAAGGGAGTAAGATGGGAGTGCAATAGGTCCGGTCGGACTCTGGACCGAAGTGCTGAGAGAGACGGGAGCTCCTACGTGCGCTATGTATTTGAGCGTGTGCTCTGTTGGAATCGTTCAAATCGTGTGTGTTCGAACTATCATGAGATTGATCCCCCTATTGGGAGAGAGCGCATCCCCATTTATAGATGAAGGAGACGGCCTTACAAGCAAGAGAGAGAGAGTACATATGCTGCTAATTCTTGCCGCCTACATCGTCGGGTACAAGATGATGGTAGGCGCCCACAATACTGTTTGTGTCAGACACATGTGGAAGGTTTTACCGCATTTACCATGTATGGCAAATGACGGCGCCCACAACACCATCGATGCCTAGAGGCATGTGGGGGGTTTTACCGTATTCGCCTGGTATGGGAATTGATGGCACCCATAACACTATAGGGCAAAACGTCGGCGCCCACAACATTGCTTGGGTTCTGACATGCCTGTAAGGTTGCAGGGCACCCTTCTGACCTATCCTGTCAGTACTGTCCTACAAGTGTACAGGGTACAGTTCTTGGTACTGCGTTTGACTTGAGCGCCCTGTCTTACTTGCTCTGTCTGTTGCCTGGGTCCTTACTGAGCGGACGTCCCTAGTCGGTTGGTCCCCAGTCGGCTCCGACTACGTTAGTCGGAGAAGAGCTGTAAGTAGAGGTTCGGTGCATCCCCAGTCGGAGATGCGGGTCGGAGTCGAAAGCGGCGTTGACCAGGCCTTCCGGTCGGAGAAGCGGTCGGAGTCAGAAGCGAGCGGCGTTCCTCCTTGGCCAGGCCTTTCGGTCGAAGAGGCGGGATGAAGTCGGAAGCGAGCGATGTTCCTCCTTGGCCTAGCCTTCCGGTCGGAGAGGCGGGCCAAAGTCGGAAGTGGGCGCCATTCCTCCTGGCCAGGCCTTTCGGTTGGAGAGACAGGCCAGAGTCAGAAGCGAGCGCCGTTCCTCCTTGGCCAGGCCTTCTGGTTGAGATTGGATCGCCCTTCTGGCCTGTTGTTAGGTATTTGGGCCGGCCCAGGAGTTGCGTGTCATTCGCAACGTCGTTTTGCTAGGCTGAGCCTTTGCTGGGAAGCAGGTCCATGAGGGACCCTGGGTTTATGATCCCAACAGGAGCCCCCGAGTCCCCGGGCGATTCGGGTAGAATCGTCTAGGGGATTTTTCGTGTTGTAGTGGGGGAATTTTTTGTTTCGACAGCGGGTGCGCGCGAGCGCACCCATGGGTGTAGCCTCCGAGCCTCCGAGCCCTCGAGCGATTCAGGCAGAATTGCCTAGGGGGTTTTGTCAGCGGGTGTGCGTGTGTGGGATTCATGGATCCAGGGATTGGGCGAGTCGAAGTTGTTTCAACTAGGGCGTCGGGCGTGCCAAGGTATCGGTCGAGACGGACTCACGGATCCAGGCGTCGGGCGCAACCAAGGCAGTTTTAGGGATCAGGCGAGAAAAACTCACGGATCCAGGCATTGGGCATGGCCGAGGTAGTTTTAGGGATCGGGCGAGATGGACTCATGGATCCAGGCATCGGGCGTAGCCAAGGTAGTTTTAGGGATCGGGCGAGACGAACTCGCGGATCCAGGCGTTGGGCGCAGCCAAGGCAGTTTTAGGGATCGGGCGAGATGAACTCATGGATCTAGGCGTTGGGCGTGGCTTAGGCAGTTTTAGGGATCAGTCAAGACAAACTTGCGGATCTAGGTGTTGGGCGCGGCCGAGGCAGTTTTAGGGATCGGGCGAGACGGACTCGCGCATTCAGGCGTCGAGCGCAGTTGAGGCAGTTTTAGGGATCGGGCGAGACGAACTTGTGGATCCAGGCGTCGGGCACGACCGCGGTAGTTTTTTGGATCGGGCGAGACGGACTCGTGGATCCAGGCGTCGGGCGCAACCGAGGTAGTTTTTAGGGATCGGGCGAGACGAACTCGTGGATGCAGGCATCGAGCGCGGTCGAGGTAGTTTTAGGGATCGGGCGAGACGGACTCATGGATCCAGGCGTTGGGCGCAGCTGAGGCAGCTTTAGGAATCGGGTGAGATGAACTCGCAGATCCAGGCATCGGGTACGGCCGAGGCAGTTTTAGGGATCGGGTGTGACGGACTCATGGATCCAGGCGTCGACGCACGACTGAGGCAGTTTTTAGGGATCGGGTGAGATGAACTCATGGATCCAGGCATCGGGCGCGACTGAGGCAGTTTTAGGGATCAGGCGAGACAGACTCGCGGATCTAGGCGTCGGGCGAGGCCGAGGCAGTTTTAGGGATTGGGCGAGATGGACTCATGGACCCAGGCATCGGGTGCAGCCGAGGGATCGGGTGAGTCAGAGTCATGGACCCAGGCGTCGGGCGTAGCCAAGGGATCGGGCGAGTCAGAGTTGCAGACCTAGGCATCGAGCGCAGCCGAGGGATCGGGTGAGTCAAAGTCATGGACCTAGGCATTGGGCGCACCGAGGGATCGAGTGAGTCAGAGTCACGGATTTAGGCGTCGGGCGCGCCGAGGGATTAGGCGAGTCGGAGTCATGGATCATAGGTGTAGCCGAGGCATTTGGGCGTCTTGAGCCCCTAAGCCCCGTTGGGCTTGGTAGGGGTTAGGTTGTGTTTCATACATTACCCCGTCCATGGTTTCCGCAACCGGAGGGGCTGAGCTAATGTCACTTGCCTCGATGGCTCGAGTGACGCGCTCGGTGAGATCGCTAATGGGCACGTTTGAGTGAAATCCGGGTCCATCATTCATGACAGGGTTGGCATAGCCCTCATGTGGCATTCCACTGTTCCTTAACCTACGTCCTAGCAGATGCCTGGGTGATTCCAGAGACTGACCTAGGTGGCCCGCTAGCCTCCCCTCAATGGAGATTCTATGGGCATGTTTGGGGCTAGGATCGAACGAGAAGGTTGAGATGACCCTATATGCTACAGAACCGACTGGGCGAGGGCTACTCAGGACTCATCTGTGTTTTCTCCCCTGGCTCTATTTGACGCAAGGCGGCCTCGAGCCCTTCGTGGGCCAGCCTTCGAACCCCGGTTGGTTGTTGCTCATGTTTGAATGAGGCAACTACCACTTTATGATGCAACACGAAGCGTTGTGATGCATCAACTACATATGCGATGCTTTGGATGCATGGGATGAATGAATGAATGCATGGATGAATGTGTGAGATAAATGAAATAAAGGGTTTTGGTGAGGCTACCTTGATGACTCGAGTGACTGGTTTGAGGAGCTCTCATCGGATGTGTCTGACTGGGACCCTTGTTCGTCGTTCATGACAGAGTTGGCTTGGCCCACATGGGGCATCCCTCTGCTCTTTACCAGTCTCTCGGCGTTCACTTGAGCCATCCGATCGACTCAAGAAGCCCATTAGTCTCTCCTGGATGAAGATCCCGTTGTTGGACCTTTCTAAGGCTTGCCTAGGAAGGTGGAGGGCCGCCTGCGTGCGGTTGCGCCTTGTTTCCCACGCTCGACGTGCGCTAGTGGTGGGCCATGCTCAGGCCATGTCCTATCTGACTGGGTGCCATCTCATTGGCAGGGCACGTCCCATCGCATCCCATCTGCATTGAATGGGGAAGGGAGAGGGTTTTTTTGCCCCCGTCATTCGCCTTTCCCCAACCGCTACGTCTCCTCCTTAAATAGGGGAAGGGAGAGGGCTTTCGTCCTGTTCCTTCGCCTATTCCCCATCTATTGCCTCTCTTCCTTCTTCCTTCTCGCCAAGAGCGTTCATGCGCCGCGGTGGTTCCTAAGCGAGAGAGAGGGGAGAGCGAGGGAGAGGAGAAACTTACAGATCCATTTGTGAATTCATAGTGCAATGTCGAGTTGGAGGTCATCCATTGTGAGTGAGTCGGTGTTGGCCACCTTCGCCGAGAAGGGGATGCTGCCATCGAAGGAGGTGGCACACTAGAGGGCTCCTGCAGGGGAGGCCTTTCTATGGCCTCGGGCTGGCGAGGTCATCTCCTTCCTTGCCTTCCATGAGTGCGGGCTTGGATACCCCGTGCACTGGTTCCTATGCGGGCTCCTCAATGAGTGGGGCCTGGAGCTGCAGCACCTCAACCCAACTAGGGTGCTGCACATCGTCGGCTTCATCACTATCTGTGAGGCCTTCCTCGGGATGGAGCCACACATGGACTTTTTCTGGTGGCTCTTCTTCGGGTGAGCCTTGTCGGAGGGGGACCCACCTAGGATCACACCGGTGGGGGGCTTCACGCTGTAGAAGAAACCAAGTGCATTAGGCGCCTACCCCACGTACACCCCATGCGACTCCAATCAAGGGTGGCATGGGGAGTGGTTCTACATTAGGAACCTGACGGAGGCGCCATTCCCATTGTTCACTGGTAGAAGGCCAGAGAGGTAGGACAGTTGGTTATGGGTGCCAATGTGATCTCCTCCGAGGAGGAGGGAGGCTGAGAGGTCGCAACTTTGGTGGTGCATCACGAGCCTATAGCCGTATCTGCCGGTAGTGAGGCGGAGAGGCATGGCGACGTTCCCAAGACAAGGAAGCGGACGCAGTTGCCACGCTCTTCGGAGGTGTTGTCGGCCTTATCCCCACCTGCTACGGGTGCGGCGGGGTAGGCCAGGCGGTCAAAGGAGTGGGCTCACACCTACGTGTCGTCGGGCCAATGCCAGTGCGTGACCCACAATGGGGGGATGCCCTGCCTACTGCTCTGGTCGGCGCGCCCTGAGCCAGAGGTCGCGGTGATTTGTGGGTCGATCAGGAGCCGGGCAGATTGACTCCCCCCTGGTTGAAGTGAGGGGGTGCGGGTCGCAACCCATGAGTGGTCACCATCTTGCGGGCCCATTGCCGATGGGTCGGGGCTTCAGAGCCTTACCACTTGCATCCCTGTATGTATTCTTTGTTTCTTTTAATCTCATAGTTGAGTTTTTGAGCGACTGACCTCTTCCTTTTGATAGGGGCAACATGCTGATGGGGTTGAGTGTCGCCCCAACTTCCATGCAGGAGGAGTGGAGGCCCACCTTGCAGCACGCCATGATGAGTGGCGGGGAGAGCAGGGTGGTGGCGGCGCGTCCTTCCCCTTTGGGGATGGTGCCTTCATAGCCGATCGCAAGTACGGCGGCAACAACGACGGTGTTGGCAGCGATCCCAGTGACCATGGCAGAGGTTGGGTCAGAGGTGACCCTTGCACCTCCTCCCCCACCGGCTATGGTAGAAGAGGAGAGGGAGATGGGGCTCCCTGCCTCACCGGGTGGAGGGCCGCATAGCTCACCCTTCTAGTCAGAGCTGGAGGTGCCAGGGGGAGATGCGGCCGGACCAAAGGCGGAATGTCTGCCAGCGGCCCATGAGATCAAGGTGGTGGAGATCCCCTCCGATGGAGAAGCATGTGACAAGGTGGAGCCACTGGTGCCATTGTAGGAGCTAGCGGTGGTCTGGTCGTCGACCAGGCCTTCTAGCGGGTTCAGGGTGAGCCGCAATCTGGTGTGGCCCTACCCTGATGACCCGAGGAAGGCTCGGTTCATCCTCGATGATGATGAGGAGGTGGTGCTCTAGCACTTCCTAGGGGAGAGCGGACTAACGATGGAGTCCAATCTCGCCCAAACTAGGGTGAGGCTTGAGGAGGCCTTGGAGCGGGTCAAGTCCGTTCATCGGGCGATTACGATTGACCTACCCCATGTCGTAGAGGTAAGTTCTCTACGTTTGTCCTTGATTCCTTGGTTTCTTGCTGGTTGGTTCAGCATGTTAGCTCCTTGCTTTGCAGGGCTTGGAGGGGATGTCGTGCCGCAAGTCTTGTTTCTTTCGGGAGGAGCATGCCCTGATGGAGCGAGAGGCCACATCGTCACTATGGGTCGCCAAGCTCGAGCGCCAGCTGGAGTCTACTCGCCACGAGTCCCAAGACTGGGCAGCAGAGGTGGCTGAGGCACGAGTGGTGGAAGCGCTTGTGGCAGAGCGGGCGATCACCGCTGAGCTTGGGCTTGACATGGCGAAGGCCCGCCAGGCGGACACCAAGGTGGCGCTATAGAAGTCCCTGGCGAACACCGAGGCCGTGCTCTAGAGTTCCCTAGAGGCCCTAGAGTTAGAGTGGAAGGCCTAGTCAAAGGTCGACCAGGAAGTGCTCGTGCTCTAGGGGCGGGTGCTCAAGTCAAAGGAGGCGAATGCTCAGCTACGCGAGCAGGTGACTCGGCAGGAGGAGGGACTTTCCATCCTCAAGAACACCCGTCTCAGTATATACCTTTTCTGCTTCTGAGCTTGTCATCTTTCTTCTAGAGCTCGGCAGAAAGGTTGCGTCGATGGAGCAGGACCTAGAGACGACCAAGGCGATGATTGGCTGGAATGTAGAGGCGCTGGCCAAGTCCCTTGAAGCGCAATGTGCTCTTGAGGGGGAACTTGACCAGATGTGCAATGTTGCCCAACTCGTCGTCTCGGAGGTCTTCAGATCGGCACCAAGCACCAGCATGCCCTCCATCCAACTAGTAGAGGTCCTAGATGAGGTTTGGGCCCTCATCACTGATGGAATGTTCTACAGGACATCGGGGGTGCTGACCTTGGTGGCGACACACCACCCGGACCTAGACTTCGCCGCCATCTGCAGTGGGTACACCGACGACGGCTAGAGCGCGGAGGACATCCATGCGCTTTGGGAGAGCTTGCTGCCACATGCATAGTTGGTGGCCAAGCAAGTCTTTGCACAGTGGGTGATGGATGCCCGTCATGCGAACGCAGCCGAAGGCACGCGCCAGGAGGACATCGCCTAGCTTGCGGACGGAGTGGAGCCTAGGTCAGAAGTGAACGTTGCCCTACCTCTGATCAAGGCGAATGTCGTCCAACCAGATGATGAGCAGCCCCTACCCTCGCCGGTTAGGCCGTCAGCCGATGCCACCGGGCAGCCATAGTAGTATTTAGAGTAGGAAGAATAGTCAATATATGTAACAGATAAGTTCATGGGGGAGCCCCAGTGTAAATGTTTTTGTGTATTTAATGAATACAATTAGTTTCATGATGGAATCACTTTGTTTGGGGAAGCTTGTCCCATCCGTTTCTTATTTTTACCTTAGCATAGTTTTGTTTTTTATTCTTTTTTTTGCACCTGCCCATTCATCTCGTAGGCTGCAACCTTAAGAGCCCAGGCGTGGCCCGTGAGGCTCAGCTGCTCGTAACCGTAGGTAGAGGTGGGGTGCAATCGGTCAGAATATTCAAAGCAAAGTTATGTAAGGTAGTTAAAGGAATGGACTACCCTTTTATTTGGGTAAAAATGTATTTACCATAAGATAGTAAAACAAGAGAGAGGGTACCGTACCCCCATGGAGCTCCCGAGCGACTCAGGCTGAAAGTGTTTGGGCCAGGGTGCTTTGCAGGAGCGAACGTTGAATGAAAGAAAATGGTAAAGACCGAATTTTTAAGGGAAGAAGCGACATAACTCTTCTATGTTCTGAGTGTTGGTGAGAACATCACCGTTGTCATCTTTCAGTTGGTTGGCCTATTGCAGTCTGAGACTGCTAGGGTCAACAACTCCTCGAGCCACGGGCGCTCGAACGAGTTGATGACAGCAGTGGCAAGCTCGAAAGGCTCACAGTCGCATGTGAAGGCGTGAGAGAAGGTGCTACCCATAGTGATGGTGCCATTCGGTCCTAGCATCTTTGGCTTTAGGTAGGTGTAGTTAGGGACCACCATGAACTTGGCGTAGCATGGCTGCCCCAAGATGGCGTGGTAAGACCCTAAGAAGTCCACCACCTCGAAGGTAAGCACCTCCAAGCAGAAGTTGGCTCAGTCGCCAAACATGATGGGTAGGTCGATCTACCCGAGCGGGTATGCCTGCACTCCGGGGATCACGCTGTGGAAAGGTGACCTCACCGGTCAGAGCTCTAACCAAGGGATGCGCATAGCATCGAGGGTGTCGACATAGAGGATGTTGAGGTCACTGCCTCCGTCCATCAGCACCTTGGTGAGGCGCTTCTTGCGAACGATAGGGTCGACAACGAGTAGATAGCGTCCCGGTCTAGCAACATGGGATGGATGGTCCCTCTAATCGAAAGTGATCGAGGATTTCAACCAACGAAGGAAGGAGGGGACGACCGTTTCGGCGATGCACGCCTCTTTGTAGCGCACTTTGTGCTGGTGCTTGGAGTAGATAGCATCGGATCCCCCGAAGATCATGATGCATTCCTTGAGGTCGGGGAAGTCATCCCCATCCTTGCCTGCCGAACCTCCTTTCTTGGCTGCTGCCTCCTTGCCCTTTCCTTCTTTCGGCCCACCGGCTTGTTGCAGGAAGCGCTTGAGGAGCTGGTAGTCCTTGTAGAGGTGCTTGACGGGGTAAGCGTGGTTGGTGCAGGGGCTATCCATGAGCTTGCCAAAGTGGTCAAACAGGCCCTGCTAGGGGTGCTTGCCCGTGCGATTAGCCTTGCTTGACAAGGAGTTGGTCGGTCGACGTCGATCCTTCTTGTTCTTCTTGCCCCTTTGCATGGAAGGGGCTTCATCTTGGTCCTCGCGCTTAGCCTTGCCTTTGTCCCAACCTCCATTGAAGATTGCCTCCTCGCCGGAGGCATGGTTCATGGCGATGTCGAGTAGGTCATGGGTGATACAGGGCTTTAGGTCACCAAGCTTGTGGATCAGGTTCTTGTAGGTTGTCCTAGAGAGGAATGTGCTAATGACGTCTATGTCGACGACATCAGGAAGGGAGTTGCATTGCTTCGAGAACCTATGGATGTAATTCCGTATGGACTCGTTAGGCTCCTGCTGGTAGCTCTTGAGGTCCTAGGAGTTCCTAGGGCAGACATACATCCCCTAGAAGTTCCCAACGAAGGCCCTCTTGAGATCCGCCTAGTCGCGGATGCTGTCGTGCGAGAGGAATTCGAGCCACGCTCGAACATGTTCCCCCAAGCAGATGGGGAGGTACTAAATAATGAAGTGGTCATCATCCACTCCTCTGGCTCGATAGGTGAGACGGAAGTCTTCGAGCCATATACTAGGGTTCATCTCCCTGGTATACTTGGTGATGTTGGTAGGCAGTCAAAAGCGCTCTAGGAATGACGCTCTCTGGATGCGCCGACCAAAGGCCCATGGTCCCAGGCCATCCGGGCTAGGACTCCGATCGCCTGGTCGGCGACCATGCCTGGGGTGCGTCTCCTCGGTCTCCTCGATGGTCCAGTCTAAGCCCGTGTCATCTGCTCTCACTACCGCCCGATGGACGTCATCATCATGCTGGGAACGACGCCGGTTGCTGATGACGCTGCGAGCGTCTTGGATCGGCCCGAGGCATTCGCGCATATGCGGTTGGTGTGGAGCAAGTGCCGAGTTAGGCTGTGGCATAGTTACGCCCTCCTATGCCATGCTTGGTGGCTATAGCAGCGAGTGGATGGAGTGATTCATCTAGTGCGTCCCCACTCCCCTGGTAGGGAGAGAGGCCACGAGTCAGTGTCGTGATGTGGAGCTCTTCGCTTATTGAATGGTGGCGGTTTCCACCAGCGCCCAGAGGTTTCGGTGGATCGCTTGTTCCTAGGGGTTGTCTAGCTCAAGAAGGCCACGCAGAAGCATCGCCGCTGCGGTGATGTTCTGGCCAGCCTGAGCGAACTATGGGGGATCATTCCCCCCATAGATGATGTTGCTAGCCTAGGCGCCGCTCGTTGGGTTACGCGCATGGGGCGCATCGTGGTGCATCGAGTGCGCTGGCGTAGGTGGCGGCTGGTTCTGCCGCCTTTGTCGTAGCTCCTCGCCATGCGCCTAGGCACATGCGAGGGCATCCGCACGAGGGTCTAGAGGGGTGTGGGTTTGAAGAGACTCCACTAGCATCGGCGGCTATCCTGGAGTGTCCGCCATAGCGTACTCCTAGGACAGAGGGTGGCTAGGTGCCTCGACGTTGCCGATGCTGGAGTCGTCTCTCTCAACATCTTCATCCATGAGGTCATGAAAAGAGACAGGAGCGTAGCTCACCATTCCCATGAATTTGGATGTGAGAGGGGGCAGTGCCAGCATCCTTCAGAGCCCCTAGGCATACGCGTTCGTGGGGGATGCGAGGCCATAGGGGAACTGGTTGTATGGTGGTTGCGGCAGGGACAACGGGGTCCCTCCGGAGAATCGGTGGAAAATAGTAAATAGCGAGTAAATAACAAAGCATACGTTACTCACAGCGGGGTTTGAGCAGAGCATATGCTCGGAACAAAGCGCAGGCGCCTCGCCGTTGAAGTCACCGAGAGTCTCAGAGCCAATGGAGGGCGCCCCTCCGATGGGTGCCGGAACAAGCGTCTCTTCGCGGAGGTGTAGTACATCGAGCCGGTCAGCGACGAAGTCCAGGCTTTCGAAGGGGAAGGCCTATGATGTGTCGAAGACAGGTGGAACCCACATCCCAACAGGTGGCAGTGCAGGAAACTCTAGTGGGCCAAAGCGAGTCATATCGCTTGAGCCTACCATGGCGAAGATAGCAGAAAAGTGGGCCATCCAATGACCAAAAGTGTGAATGTACGATGTCTTCCCCACGGACGGCGCCAACTGTTAGTGCAGAAAGTGACCAACACGTAAATATTTATAGTTTTGCCGGACATTGTGATCGGATGTGGCCTAGCACTCAGTGGCATAGGATTTATACTGGTTCAGGCAACATGCCCTACGTCTAGTTTGAGTCGGTTGGTGACTTTATTCCTGAGCCCAGGTGCTCGAAGTTTGCTGTGGGGTTACAAACGGAAGGGAGTAAGATGGGGGGGGTGCAAGAGGTCTGGTCGGACTCTGGACCGAAGTGCCAAGAGAGACGGGAGCTCCTATGTGCGCTAAGTATTTGAGCGTGTGCTCTATTGGAATCGTTCGAATCGCGTGTGTTCACATTATCGTGAGATTGACCCCTCTGTTGGGAGAGAGCGCATCCCCTTTTATAGATGAAGGGGACGGCCTTACAAGCGAGAGAGAGAGAGTACGTATGCTGCTAATTCTTACTGCCCACGCCGTTGGGTACAAGATGATGGTAGGCGGCCATAATACTGTTTGTGTCAGACACATGTGGGAGGTTTTATCGTATTTACCATGTATGGCAAACGACGGTGCGCATAACACTGTCGATGCCTAGAGGCATGTGGAGGGTTTCACCATGTTCGCCTGGTATGGGAATTGATGGCGCCCATAACACTGTAGGGCAAAACATCGGCGCCCACAACATTGCTTGGGTTTTGACATGCCTGGAAGGTTACAGGCACCCTTCTGACCTATCCTGTTGGTACTGTCCTACAGGTGTACAGGGTACGGTTCTTGGTACTGTGGTTGACTTGAGCACCCTGTCTTACTTGCTCTGTCCGTTGCTTGGGTCCTTACCGAGCGGGCGTCCCTGGTCGATTGGTCTCCAGTCGGCTCCGACTACGCTAGTCGGAGAAGAGTTGTAAGTAGAGGTTCGGTGCATCTCCAGTCGAAGACACGGGTCGGAGTCGGAAGCGGCGTTGACCAGGCCTTCCGGTCGGAGAAGCGGGTCGGAGTCGGAAGTGAGCGGCGTTCCTCCTTGGCTAGGCCTTCCGATCGAAGAGGCGGACCGAAGTCAAAAGCGAGCGTTGTTCCTCCTCGGTCTGGCCTTCCGGTCGGAGAGGCGGGCCGAAGCCGGAAGCGAGGCCTTCCTGTCGGAGAGGCGGGCCGGAGTCGAAAGCGGGCACTGATCCTCCTAGCCAGGCCTTCCAGTTGGAGAGGCGGACCGGAGTCGGAAGCGAGTGCCGTTTCTCCTTGGCCAGGCCTTCCGGTGGGAGATTGGATCACTCTTCTGGCCTGTCGTTAGGTATTTGGGCCGGTCCAGGAGTTGCACATCGTTCGCAACGTCGTTCTGCTGGGCCGAGCCTTTGCTGGGAAGCAGGTTTATGAGGGACCCCGGGTTTATGAACCCGACATATATGTTCTCTGTGTAATTTTCTCTATGACATTATGATTATGTTAAGTGTTCATACGATATAACAATAGTAATATTGCATAGAGAACACATATTTTCTATTTTTACACACTTTTAACTATTTAATAAGCATAAACCTGAATAAATCTATAACTCAGTCATACATGATCCAATGAGCATGAATTATTTTTTACTTCATCTCAAACATACAATGATTAGTCCACCATAAAAATTTCACCACAATAGGACCATAAAACTACAGATATGAATTAATCACAGAAAGTACAGATATAAAGCTAGAGCAAAAATTTTGTATTAAAGCATATCATATCATATGTTTACTATGTAGATATACTTATGTGGAGTTCACCAAAATTAGATTGTCTATTTTATGATTTTTTTATAATTTATTATAATTTTTGAAAGATTCAGATGAAATAAATATAAAAGAAAAAGAGAAAAACTGTCTCGAGAAACAGCAGGGAGATCATATATCTGGTTTAAAAAGATGGAGGAGGAGTTACGTCGTTTTCTAATTCAAGGAGGAAAAGGACTTTTGCAATAGTTATGTCCGGTTTTCTATTTTACGATTCTGTATGAGCCTGGTTTGGCTTGCAAGCAAATGAGAGAGTAGGGCGACTTCTATAGCACAGAGATTAAGTCCCGAATTTCTACCTCTTATGAGCATGACAGCGCGAGCGTACTGCGAATTATTCATCATCTTTTACTAAAGAGAAATACCCTGTGCACCACGTTAAGCAGCATACTTGCATTTATGTTATGATTTGTATTCGAAACTTTTTTTAACGAGATTTTATATTCGACCTTAATCATACAAATGCCTAAATTTCAAACATTAGACTATACTTTGTCTAGGGGTTTTGCTTGGCCAAGTTCAGTACATGAGCGACTTCCATCTGCAGGGGTTTTAAAGAATGTGCTTGATTCATTTGGCGCCAATATTTCCTAAGCTCGTGTTTCACAATACCCAACATCACCTGCTATTTTGCTCACGGCTTTACTTGTTCCCTGTCGCTCTACTCTATGATAGCAACTGCCTTTTTTTTTATCTCTTACCAGTGTTTTCGGAGGATTAATATATTTTCAAAAGGACAACAAAATCTTTGCAACAATTTTTATTAGAGGAGGAAAAAATAACTGTCACTTCAGTTTTTTTAATAGAAACCAGGTTAAAAAAAACTAACCAATTATGGGACGGAAAACATCCGATTCCAAGCGAAAACTAATACAACTAGTTTAAGAAGGCAATACAAAGTGGAACTAAACACAACCCGCACGGATAGTCACGAGAAACACGACTAACCCAACATACCACACACCACACCGACCCCAAAAAACTAATAATGGATTTGCTAGGGTCCGGACGTCCGTTCCGGAGTGCTAGTGTCGGACGATGCCGGACGCGTAAGAAGTGGAGCCCGTGCTGTCTGTTTTCACGCTCTCCACCGCATGGATTTCATGCTGCTTCCCCCCTACCATAACGCTCACTCTGCTTTGCCTGATCGCTGAGCGCCCGCGCCTGCACACGGGAATGGCATGTGGGTCCTATCACATGTCATGGCAGGTGGGTCCCATTACAACATGTGCAACACCAAATCTACTTTTACAACGTCCAGATAAAACACTTGCAACATATGTCCGAAACAGCTAAAACACTTACAATATACGTCTAAAACATTTACAAAACACTAGAAAAAACTTAAAAACACGTGTGTAGCCATTGCAAACATATGTAATATCTAGATGAAACACTTGTAACATACGTATGAAACACTTGAAACATACACTTGCAACTTGCATGTATATGAAACATCCAGATCTACTTTTACAACATGTAGATAAAATATTTGCAACATACGTCTAAAACAGATAAAATATTTTTGAACAAACTCTTGCAACATGTGCAATATCCTGATCTACTTTTGCAACATCCACATTAAACAATTGCAACATACCTATGAAACAACGACATTTGAAACATACGTTTGCAACATACGCTTTTAGTGCAACAGCTCTTTGCTACTTGAAAGAATGGAGGCTCGTCTGTGTGTGGAGTTCACGCTGTAGAGCTTGCCGGTGGCATAGAGCTCGACGCTCCGGTGGAGAAGGTCGCGTCAGGTCCGATGTAGAAGGCCGCTCCGGTGGACAAGGCCATGGCAGGTCGAAGATGTAGAAGGGCGCGACGGATCTGGCACGAGCTGTCACCGCTCTGATGGAGAAGGTGGTCCACGTGTTGGAGAAGGCCGTGGTGGGCACAAGGTGCGATGGAGATGGAGGACGGCAGGCGGCCGCGCTCGGGCGCTGTGGAGATGCTGGCCAGTGGGCTCAAGGACGTCGTGCAGAACACCGAGCTAGGCGTCGCGGTGGAGCACGGTTGCAGCGCTGTGGTGGAAAACCTTCTAGAGAATGGAGACAACAGGCTATTGTTAGAGGCAAGTAAACGAGAGGATACCATTATTGGGCCGTTGGGCTAGTGTGGCAGCCCGTGAACGGGAACGTCTAGGTGATTGGACGCCCTGAGCTTCCGAACTAATAAACATGAGACCATAAACAACACCATTAAGGCTTGCTTTTCCACTTGAAGGAAAAGCGCAACTGAAGATGAAACTGATATGAAGCAACACTACCAAGCCCACATCGCAGCGCATCTTTTCTAATGCCTTGTAGCGCCATTGCATCTTCAGGTGATGTACTTGGGCTAGCTGTGTTGTATTTCTGCCTGGTTTCTTTTTGTTTTTTTCGGCAAGCATGTTGCTATTTTGCTGCATGCAAGGAGTGGATGTGTTGCGTGTGTGTCATCAGTTGGTATAGGATTAGGTTCCTTAACTGTTCTCAGTGTGTGTGTGTGTGGGGGGGGGGGGGGGGGGGGGGTACTAAGGAGGAACAATGGGTAGGTGATGCTGCATTGTTTTGTTAGGTACCTCAACTGCAGCCACAACTGAAGGCCTCGTGCTAGTCATACAGTCTGGTATCTAAGATATCTCTGAAGCCGCTAACTGAGATGGGAGGTTCTACGTTGTCGTTAGGATCTGGTGGACAGAGATGAATGGAGATGGGCCATTGGAGATTTTCAACAATCATACAAAGATGAGCTTCATATATGTAGCATATGGGGTCCTAGGAGTAAATGCTTGCAATAGAAGTGGTGATGATGCCCAACAGGATAATCTGTCCCTCTTCCACAAGTGGAGGCCCTTGTCCCCCCATGATTTGGGCAATGGGCGTCGCGAAGGAGATCGACTTGCGACCAATCTTCAGTGTGGTCATCTTCCAAGAGTCATTTGCTATGTAGTATAGCATTCGTGTTTTCGTTCGATATTTCTTACCCATCCTATTAGTATTCACTGGCCCTTGACTGTTCCATATCTAACTAATCCACCCATATCATTCTGAAGCCTGAACTGCTCACAAAATCGGCCAAAAACTCTGAGTTGCACTGGCTTTCACATTGACGAAACACTTTAACTCAGGGAAAAAAAAGTTGAGGCAGCATGAAACGCGCGAAAGTACTTTTCCCTTATTTATAATGTAGCGTATATACGCACGCAGCACGAAGGTAGTGCAGGCAACACCATTAAGCAGATTACGAGTGTATAACGGCACAGAGATTGTACAAAAGCTCATGCAGTTGTACTTATTAACTTTAGATCATTTGCCCATCTTCCTTGAGAAAAAAGATCCGCATGACTATACTGTAGATATTCAGGTTCAAGGGGGTAACAAATCTCAGTCCAGTTTCGTGCTGCTGAATCTGTTTCTGCCTTCTTTCTCCGTATTGATTTTTGCCAGCTTTGCCTTCACCTGTACATACAGAAGGTAGATGTATGTGCAGTTTATAAAAAAAAAGGAAATGTAGGTTGAATTAATATCACGTGAGGCATGCCCTGATTTTTTTTTATTGGACTGCTACTAGCTAGAAAAAGACCACACACCCCCATCTGGCTTTCTACATGCATGCGGCTCAGTTTACTACTAGCCGCTCTTGGCAGGGACGAAGGGTGGGCTTTTGAACCACCTATGAAAACATATACATCCACACAGCTACTTATGTAAATCGTCTCTAGAAATGGAATAATTTGTAGGAGTACAGATGTTTCATTATTTGAGTCGCTTAAGTAGTGAACTAACAGCTATACGATTATTGTTGCAGCATTTCAGAATCAATAGAAAGTTCTGGTATATATGTATCTATGTACATACTAATATAAAAAAAATGGTAGATATAAGGCACGATTTCGAGAGAAAAAAAGATGGTAAATATAAAAGCGCAAATAAGTGTACCTTTGCTATGTTTGCCTTGTAGTACTTATAGCCCTGAAACACCGAAAAAAATAAACAAATCAGACAGAGGATTTATAATTCATACATCAATATTTATAATTGGAATTGGAAATAAATTAAAGCTCAAGCTTACTTTATCTGTTCCGTATATATGATCGCAGTATGTGAAAAATGAACTAAAGTTGCTGTTGCTTTGCCTCCCTACGAAGTGATGGTAGTCATGGAATTCTTTTTTTTAAAACAAGTTTGCACTTTATTATATCTGGGGAGGAACATTTACATCATGAGACACAAGACTTTGTACAAACTCTGGGAGGGGATCAATCCAAACATACGATCGATCCAGGTCCCAATTCAAACCAATCCGAGAAAGTTCGTGTGCACACCTATTGCTAGAGCGTGGCACGTGAACAATATCGACTCGAAAAAAATTCATGGACATCAGTAACTTTGCTTCTCTAAACAACACACCAGAAGCTAAAAAAATCATAAGAGTGGGACTGTAGAGCATCAACCAAGATTGTTGAATCGGTCCCCAAAATGATCTGGGACGAAGTAGTCATGCAATTCTGCTCGTCCGTGGTACGGGATCAGCTTGGTGGGATCAAACGGGAAGCTGTACCTGCAGTAGTTGGGCCGGGATTACATACAGAAATTAATCCATGCATCATATATAATGGGCTCAATTCTAGACGGATCGGAGTGTAGATTTTTTTTTTGACAAGAAGAAATTTTGATTACCCGCAGTGATTGTTGATTGCCTCCAAAAGACGGACCGTGAACCAGAGCCAATGCGTTACGACGTGGCACGGTGCGATGGTGGGCCCGACGAACATTGGGACGGCCTAGACGACAACCTCGGCCCAGTGGCTGTAGGACGTGGCGAACGACGTGGGCGCCGTGACCTCGTGGTGGACGTGGTGGATCCTGTCGTAGGGCCAGCCCGTGTACAGGAAGCGGTGGGTCCAGTAGTAGAGGTAGTCCTCCACCAAGGAATACGACACCAGCTGTACTGCTATCTCACCCACCGATGGCAAAGGAAGACCCATCCGGATACCCGTCATCTATATTGCATTGCATGAATATACATGTGAAGGGATAACTTCTGAAGGTGGTTCCTAGGGACGACGGGTGAAGTGTTGTAGAGATGGCTCGGTCAGCCGCTCCTATCATACCGTCTCTATAAATCATATATTTGTAGGAGCAGTTCTCAGATCGTCCTTATAAATCGATTTGTAAAGGCGGCAGGTGTTATTAGCCATCCTTACAAATCGATTTGTAAGGACGGCTAGTAACACCATCTGCTCCTACAAAATCGATTTGTAGGGGCGGCCGTAGTACCAGCCATCCCTATAATACAAGTTTATAGGGGTGGTTCAGTCTAGAACCGCCCCTACAGTATATTTTTTCGTAAAAAAAAATCAAATTTACAATTTAAATTCAACCAGAATATATATATATATATATATATATATATATATATATATATATATATATATATATATATATATATATATATATATATAGAACAACTACTCTATAGCTGGCTACAAAATAACTTATTCTGTAGCCACCTTGAGTTACTATAATTACTATGTTAATTTATGAGATTATAGTAACTCCTTACTAAGTGGTTTACTATAACGTTATGGTAAATATCCCTATGTGTTATAGTAACCCAACTATAGTAAATATATATTGACATTATCGTAAATTAGTATATAAAATTATGGTAAATGGAGGTGGCTACAGAATAACTTATTCTGTAGCTGGCTACTGAATAGCCTCTCCCTATATATATATATATATATATATATATATATATATATATATATATATATATATAAAATTCAAATTTAACCCGAACATATATAATTCAAATTTGACCACAAGCACAAGAGCATTATATAAAGGGGCTATTGCGTTCTTGCCCCTATTTTGAACCCCAATTATGATTTTATCCCTATTTTCTTCCACTTTGTGTTTTTACCCTTGCTTTTTCAAAATGAAGGTTCAGTTTACCCCTACTCTGTGAACAGCAGGTAACGGTGTTAGAAAAGTTGAAAGATGACAAGTTTGCCCTTCCGAATATTACGTTTTTGCCCCTATTTCAAACCCCAATTGTGATTTTACCCCCACTTTATTTCACTTTGTGTTTTTACTCCTACTTTTCCAAAACGAAGGCTCATACTCCAATTCTTAACTCAGTTATCTACATCCGGATCAAAGCAATTAAAAATTAACAAAAGCCATGTGAAAAGACAAACTTACCCCTTATCTCTCTGTCGTCTCTCTCAGGGTCGTCCCTCTCAACGCTAGCAGGCAGCGAACAGCTGGGTGCGGCGGCGGTGGCGGCAAAAGGGCAGCCTCGGGCCGTCGAGCGGGCGCGGCGAGCGGGCGCGTGCGGCCAGACGGAGGAACTGGTGCGGGTGCGCAGCCAGGCACACGGCTCTGCTTGGCATGGGGGCGCGCGGCTTGGCCAGCGTCGTGAGCGCGCGTCTCGTGAAAGCAGCCAACCATGGAGCCGAAGACCCGCCTCTCTCTCTTAACTCTAGCGGATGGCTGGGTGCAGCGCTCGTGGAAGGGAGCGCGGACTTATGATTCCTTCCACGAGCGCCGCACCTAGCCATCCGCTAGAGTTGAGAGAGAGGCGGGTCTTTGGCTCCATGGTCGGTTGCTTTCACGAGCCACGCGCTCACGACACCGGCCAAGTCATGCGTGCCCGCGCCAAGCAGAGCCGCATGCCTGGCTGTGCGTGCCCACGCCAAGCAGAGCCACGTGCCTGGCTATATGCCCACGTCAGGCTAAGCCGCGCGCGCCCGTGCTGCTTCCTCCACCTGGCCGCACGCGCCCGCTCACCGTGCCCACCCGACGCTGCCCTTCTGCCACCATTGTCGCCACACCTAGCCACCCTGCTGCCTGCTAGCGTTGAAAGGGACGACCCTGAGAGAGATGATCGAGAGATAAGGGGTAAGTTTGTCTTTTCACAGGGCTTTTGTTAATTTTTAATTGCTTTGATCCGGATGTAGATAACTGGGTTAAGAATTGGGGTAAACAGAGCCTTCGTTTTGGAAAAGCAGGGGTAAAAACACAAAGTGAAAGAAAGTGGGGGTAAAATCATAATTGGGATTTGAAATAGAGGCAAAACGCAATATTCGGAAGGGCAAACTTATCATCTTTCAACTTTTTTAATGCTGTTACCTGCTGTTCACGGAGTAGGGGTAAACTGAACCTTCGTTTTAGGAAAAGCAGGGGTAAAAACACAAAGTGAAAGAAAATAGGGGTAAAATCACAATTGGGGTTTAAAATAGGGGCAAGAACGCAATAGCCCCTTATATAAACTATCATTATAAGTCCAATTCACAAGAATATTACAATCCATCATTAAATAGACATAATTCACAAGTCCAAACCGTCCCACAAGGTAAGACCAATGTCAAATTCCATACACATTGTTATCAATGGCCTAGAGCTAGCCTTTCAGTCTCACGAAGGTGTTGGTACTGAGGATTTCTACCTAAGTCAGAATCTCGATCATGGCAGGTGCCTTTAATATGTACAATCTAGTCCAATATGAAGTTGCAAAGGTCACCGACGAGCTCTAAGAGTTGGTCATCCTTGTATGTGTCTCTTTTCATTTCTTTCTCTTCTTTCCAATATAAGAGAACAAGTTTCGGTTTAGTATTTCATATCATGTGCGAAGTTTTTATACAACAGGTGAAGAGGTTCAAACTTACCCTTAAGAGGTGTCTCTTATAGGCACCGGTGTTACTCATCATAGAATATACATAGTATCTACAATATACACTCCCAGGCTTCTGCTGGGGGCACTATGTGTTTTACATATGGAAATGTTAAGTAATACTTTTGATAGCCATGTAATGGAGTACTAAAGTAAGTTACACTTACCGCACATAGTGTTTTTATAGCCAACCTTTCCTTCCTTACTAGGATCATGCCTTCCGTGATGTTTATTGACATAGAACCTGAATGCCCTGTTTAAATTATTTTAGCAAATGCAACTTGTTAGTATGCAAAAGTAAACGTTACAAGTATGTATATAAACATATAAGCTAATGAGGATTGTCGATATGTATACATCTTGAGAATCGATATGAAGTCTTTGTATATCATCGGGTCCCTATCTATTGAATCAAAGACCCATGCCATGCTCCTCCCGACATCGACGCCTATACAAATCCAGTGGTTGCTGCATGAATTTAATCATAGAACTAGATAAGCTATTTTGCATCGAATAAAATATATCGAACAAAGCTTTAAGTATAGAGTTGAACTTACTCAAAGTTGTATGGTAGCCATATAGTAGAGTGTTGTTGGAGATTTTTAAAAGCCAGGGCAATGTATGCCGAAACCTTAAGGGACTCTTGCCTTAGTTTGTTCGCATGGATGTCCTCTTTCTTCCGAAGGGTCTTTCCAGCAGCTGGCTCTTTGGCATCTAGTTTCCGCTGTCTAGGGTAATTAAAATTTGTTTGTGCTATAGCTTGAGGGTCTATATTATGGCAGAACTGCCCAAAATAACGCACTTACGGAGGCACTTGTCTTCCACCAGACACTAAGCACCCTGAAAACAAGCTACCGTGGGCGGGTTCAGTCGGACACACTCTAAGGGAGAGCCCAAAAAGTTCACATTTTCCCCCAAGGATCCAATAATGAGAACGAGTTATAATACTTAGTCCATTTCATACATCCAGAGTTCTTAGAATGCATTATTACATTACCAAATTCAGAGTGCGGAATATTAAACAGCGGAATAAAAGATAATGAACAAGGATCCATCTGTGCCCACCAGAAAAATCCTTCACACAACGGCTACTCCTCAAGCAGTACCTACAACAGGGGTAAATAAACTCTGAGTACACAATGTACTCGTAAGACTTATCCGACTAGTGGGAATAATTTTCTGACTCCAAGGGATATGATAAGCTTTATGGTTTGCTGAATTTCTTTTTGTAGAAAGCTATTCTAGTAGTGAATCTTTATTTATGTTATTATTAGCAGTCATGATTAATTTATTATCTAGCCATTCTATGTAAGCATCTGTTCTATTTTCAAGCAAGGGTTGAGTAATAATTTCCATTTTATCACCTTTCATTTTTTAGTTCTTACTACGGTGCTAGATTGTAGACAAGCCATACCGGATTGTCCGATAATTCGTGAATCAATGTGCCTAAGTTGGGTACCCCAAAAACACACGCCCCGCTGGTAGCCTAGGCACAAGCAGGACCAGCCCATCACTCTCCTATCATGGGGTCTAGGTCCCCGTCCAAACTTAGACTTTAAGCCCCCGCTCCTGAGTCCCGGACTCAGTGCAGTGCTTAGACCTCCATCATTCCCGCCTCCAATTAGTCGGTCTAGAAAGAGCTAGAACCCATGACAAGAGAGCAACAAGCCTTCCCTACGCCCATACCCAAGTATGTGCTTGGGATAATAAATCTGTGACTTGCCTAGAACCCAATGCAACGGTCGGTCTTTAACCGACATAGATAGAGAAAAAGTGTAACCAAGCTATGACCTAGTCGGCCATAGGCCACAACCTCTTACACCCACCAATATCCACCATATCCCTACCCCGTCTCCATTTTTTTTCCACCATTTTATCATGAGTGATCATAATTGTCACCTATTGTGAGTAACAACAGGTTACTCATGCTACCGATACCCTGAGCATAGCAGCTACTCAACCTATACTAGTAGGACTCATAGGTAGATATATCTTTGCATGTAGTTTTCATAATTTGCCTGTAACATAAATGCGCATCATATATATATATTTAATAATCATTCAAAAATAGGGATTATGCACTAGGCTTGCCTTGGGTAGGTGGTGTGTCAATAAAGTCAGCAACAAAACGGCTCCGAGGCTCCCTCCTGTACGAGAATCTCCTCCTCATACTCCTCAATAATCTCCTCGTAGTCCTATTCATCCGCAAGCACAAACTCTACCAATTCGTTATCTACATGCATGAAATGATAATGCAACACTTAGTAATACAGCAACAACAACTCTTAAATACGAATACACCTATCAAGCTACTAAGCTAGTTCTACCGACTAAGGTGCTAAGTTACCTATTGCCATCACTAACAGGTATGAAACATGACTTGTACTATCTTAGTAACTAAAGGTATTATTACTCTTAATACCGATTTACTATATATATACTAAAACAAGGAGTATTAGCTACCCTATATATCGACCTACTCAAGGGCTACACAAATTACAGTGAGCATATAATAATCTAATGAGCCTACTGTAAAAATTTTATGGCAAAAGCTATCACTAATTTACCACAAAAATTCCTACAAATATTAAGCTAAATAATATTAAGCTTTACTACATAAGTTAATGAATCTATCATTATCATAGGTAACTGCAAACTAACTACACCAACAGATAGATAGCATTTTTGTAAACTTAACAAATTTTATTTCACTATTTTTGGACACCTACAGAATTTACTATAATTAATTGAATAAACATCTATTAATTCACTGGAAAAAGGAAAACTAAATCCACCACGTGGCCCACTGCGCGAGTGGCTCGGCCCACTCCGGTGCCTTGCGCGCGCACTGCGACCCACCAGCGCGGTCCAACGTGGACGCGGCCCATCCGCACGACGACGACCTACGATGGGGAGGCCCGCACGCGTCGGTCATCTTATGAAAATGCCCTCAGCCTACCTGGTAATAGCGTGAGCACCAAATGCACTATTCCTTATGTTTGCGATTACCTAAAACAGCCCTTGCAACAACCAGTCTTCACATTGGGGAGGTCCTTGACTAGGCTGGGCATGCCGGCGCGGCGGCCGATGGCATCGACGCCCCCTACTGGGCACCCGAGACCCACCCTGCCCTAACTAAAGAGCTAATATCTACCTAGGCACGAATGCAAGACGATGGGCTGATGAAAACAAGCGCTGGGATGCCACAGTAAAGCCGGACCACGGCGGTAGAGCTCCTACAACAAAGCGGTGGCGTTCTAGTGAGTTACAACAACGCCGAAGTAAATAGGGTAGCGAGCGAGCTCTAGGCACTCACCATAGACCTAGACGATGTGGTGGTTCAACTGGAGGTGGCCTGAGCCAAGCTGGCCATGTGCGCATGAATGGTGCACCGTAGTGGTAAGACTGCGTCAGGGGTGGCTAGAGGGTGGTCTTGACTTGGCAAGAGTGTGCCGGGTGATGGTTAGGTGGAGGCAAAGCTGGCGGTGCAATGAAACAAGCATGAGCAGCTTTGGAGTAGAGGCCTTGCCGTCGATGCGTGCTGAGATGGTCTTAACAACCCAGCGGGAAGAAAACTCCAAATTGGAGCATGGCATAGCAAGGATCACTACACGATGGGGTTGGAAGGCTGGCTGACTATACCACGAAGCCATGGATAGGGTTAATTGGACCGAGGTGACTCCACCAAGCCAAATGGAGGGCGTGGATCCGACGACCATGGCGACAGAGGAACAAGAGAAGAGCCGGCATGGCTTGGCTCATTGCTGTCGTGGCGAGACACGGCTGTCAACTCGGAGTTCAAGCGCACATGTGCTATAGGGCTATGGGGGACATCGAAACATGCTCAAGAATGGTTGGCCGCATGGCCATAAATTGCAAGGCGACGATGGCTCGGCCCTGTGCGACACTAGTGGCTGGCGCCGGTCTAGGGAGGGGCAGCAAATGGGATGGCAATGGGCAGGCAGGGCAAGCCCATGCGTGGCAAGGCGACTGTGCGGGTAGGGCCATGTGTTGGCCACAATAGGCCAAGTGTGGCCACGTGCGCACTGGTCCCACGTAGGAGAGCATGAGGCGGCAGAGCGGCTCAGGCGGACACGATGGCAATGGCAGAGCGACTTAGGTGGACGCACTATAGGCAGTGCGAGCGCACATGGGTGACTCAGCACTAGCGGCCATGGCTAGCAGTAGTGTGGTGACGCGATGCAATGCAAGCAGTGAAAGGGTGAAGCAAGCAACAGCGGACTGGCTAGGGCAGCGGGCCCGTGATGACGGTGGTGGTGGCCGAGCGGCTAGGCCCATTGGGCAGTGGAGTGCGTGTGCGTGCATGAGTCATGTGCTAGGGCACGGTAATGGTAGTGTGGGTGTGCATGCTTGGGCAAGCTAGTGCTATAGCATTGAGCCAAACCGAGGCATGGTGACCGCGTCTAGATGCTGAAGCCGGTAGGGAACGTGCCTTGCACGCTTTTTAAAGCGTCCTGAAAAATCCAACTCAATGATCCCATTGCTAAACCACCTATTCTATACCTAAGAGGGCATGTTAAGCTACTAAAACAAACCCTAATACCCTATCACTCCTGAACCCGATCCTCCTACAAAAATTCCCAAACTTAGCCTCGTCAAACCATTTTCTAACTTACGAAATTTGACTAAGTCTTGATCGGTTTCGTGCTAAATTTGATTTCCAAGCTATTAAGTATGCTAGCTAGTGAATCCCGTTCTCGACCCTAAGTATTTCACCGCCACCTACAAAGCTTACTTTACAACTTTATTAAAGTGCAGTATATGCGTTCTATAGTATTTTTCTTCAATAAAAATTCATTTAAAACCCTAAGTGTTATAATACGACATGAAATATAACATTCGTTTCATGTTTCCGATGAATGTTTCAAGTTACGTACATTGCTTTGCACCCTATATTACCCACATTTACACATAAGTATGATGCTCATGCAGTGTTTTAGCAAAAGACTATACAGTGTAACACCGAGGGTGTTACAAATCTACCCCTAAAACAAAATCTCGACCCGAGATTTCATGTGTCTAGTGTGGGAAAAGACATAAGAATTACATTTTAATGTCAACAACTACCTATCTAAACTAGAGAGAAGGTGGGGGTAATGCTTCAATATATAGCTCTCTTGTTCCCACATGGCTTCATTCTCCGAGTGGTTCTACCACTGCACCTTGTAGAACTTCACCACATTGTTCCTTGTCACTCTTTCATTTTTGTCCAGGATTTTGATAGGGTGCTCAATATAAGTCAAATCAGGCTAGAGGGGGATTCCTTCAATTTCCATAGCTTCATCAGGGACCCAGCGAAAATTTCTTCAACTACGATACGTGAAACACATTGTGCACCGTAGATAAAATATAGAGAAGCTAGAGACGATAAGCAACTGGGCCACACTGCTCCAAAACCTTGTAAGGACCCACATATCAAGGGGCTAGCTTGCCACAAACACCAAACTGATGCACCCCACTCATAGGAGACACCTTAAGGTATACATAATCCCCAACTACAATCTGCAAGGGCCTTCTTCGCTTGTCCGTATAAGCTTTCTATCGGCTCTAAGCTGCCTTCAAATGACTCTGAATAATGATGACTTGCTCTCGAGCTTCTTTGATGAAATCGAGCCCAAAATATCCACGGTCTCCCACTTCAACCCAGTTAAGTGGTGTCCTACATTTCTTTCCATATAGAGCTTCAAATGGTGCCATATGGATGCTTTCTTGGTAGCTATTATTGTAAGAAAACTTAGCTAACTTCAGGCATTCATCCCACTTTTTAGGGAAAGAAATGGCACAAGCTCTCAACATATCCTCGAGCACCTGGTTCACCCTTTTAGTTTGGCCATCAGTTTGTGGATGATAAGCTGAGCTTCTGAGGAGACGGGTACCAAGACATTACTGTAGTTGCTCCTAGAAATGAGAGACAAAACTGACCCTCTATCAGAGATGATAGTAAGGGGAACTCTGTGTAGGGTCACAACCTGATCAAAATATATTTGAGCATATTTCTTGGCTGTATATCTAGTGTCCACCAGAAGGAAATGAGCAGACATAGTGAGACGGTCCACAATGACCCAAATAGAATCATAGCCCTTGGATGTGACATGTGTGGGGTAAACCCATAATGAAATCCATGGAAATGTCTTCCCATTTCCAAATTGGAATGGGCAAGGGTTGCAAATATCCTAGGGTACACATGTGGTCTACCTTAACTCTCCCACAAGTGTCGCACTCCATGACATTCTGGGTGATGTCTTGTTTCATGTTGGACCACCAATACAAGTGGCACAAATCATGGCACATCTTGTTGCTGCCAGGATGGATAGATAGCTTTGAATGATGAGCTTCATTCAAAATCTTCCTTCTCAGCTCCTCATTTGATGGAACCACCAATCTATCCTTGTACCTCACTACTCCTTGCTCATCAATACTAAATTGAGGACCACGCCCTTCGACAATCAATTTCTTGATGTGAGGAATTTCTAAAGTATCTTGCCTTTGCTCCATAATAATCTGCTCAAGCAAATCTGAGACTAAGGCAATGTGAGCTAGCACCTCAGTATGGTTGAGAGACAAAGGGGTTTCTTCAACCTGATATGACTTCTGACTCAAAGCGTCAGCTACCACATTGGCATTTCCTTTGTGATAATGTACCTCCAAGTTATAATCCTTGATCAATTCCAACCATCTCCTTTGCCTTATATTTAACTCAGACTGAGTAAAAATATATTTGAGGCTCTTATGATCTGTAAAAATGTGTACTTTGTTGCCCAACAAATAATGCCTCCAAATTTTTAGAGCGTGGACCACAGCAGCTAGCTCTAAATCATGGGTGGGATAATTCACTTTGTGCTTTTTTAGTTGGCATGAAGCATAAGCTATCACATGCCCTTCTTGCATAAGCACACATAGTAACCCCATCTTTGAGGCATCACAATATACATTAAAAGGTCTTACAATATCTTGTTGGGCCAAGATAGGAGTAGTGGTAAGAAATGTCTTCAAAGCTTGGAAGTCTTCTTCACAAACTGGGCTCCAATCAAACTTGGCTTCTTTTTGGAGCATCTTGGTCATCGGCTGAGCTATCTTGGAGAAATCTAGAATGAAACACCGATAGTATCCAGCTAGACCAAGGAATTGACGAATCTACTACACTGACTTGGGAGACTTCCAATTTAGCACATCTTGCACCTTGCTGGAGTCTACAGAAATACCGTTAGGTGTCAAAACATGCCCCAAAAACTATACTCGATCCAACCAAAACTCACACTTGCTGAATTTAGCATACAACTTGTGTTCCCTCAATTGAGTCAGTACTATTTGAAGGTGTTGGCATGCTCTTCCTTGTTCTTAGAATATATCAGGATATCATTAATGAATACCACCATAAATTTGTCCAACTCTAGCATAAAGACTGAGTTCATGAGATACTTGAAAAATGCAGGAGCATTGGTGAGGCCAAAAGACATGACTAGGTATTCATACAGCCCATACCTAGAAGAAAAAGTTGTCTTTGGTATATCTTGTGGTCTAATCTTGATTTGATGATAGCCTGAATGGAGATCAATCTTGGAGAACACCTTGGCACTAGCTAGCTGATCGAACAAAGTATCTATATGAGGTAAAGGATACTTGTTCTTAATGGTTTCCGCATTGAGAGGGTGGTAATCCACACACATCCGAAGAGTGCCATCCTTCTTTTTCACAAAATGGCTGAACAACCCCATGGTGAAGAGCTAGGGCGGATGAAGCCCTTTTCCAACAACTCTTCCAACTGCTTCTTCATTTCAGCCAACTCCTTTAGAGCCATGCGGTACGGGCGTCGGGAGATAGGAGCAGTACTAGGCTCTAACTCAATGGAAAACTCCACCTCTCTATCCGGTGGCAACCTAGGTAGATCTTCACAAAAAACATCTAGGAACTCACATACCACAGGAATAGAGGTAAGATCAGGAGAGGCTTCAGCATGAGCAGCAATAGGTAAGGCTGGATCTGAGGGTACAAGAAGAGACATCCTATCCTCAGAATAAGGAACCCATAACTCGACAACTCTTTGCTTTAGATCCAAGACTACCCCATATACACGCAACCAGTTCATTCCAAGAATTGCATCAATGTCTTGCCCAGACAGCACCATGAACTAGAGACGGTAAGTGTGAGTGGCTAATACTAAGCTCATTGTGTCTGTCTGAGTATTAATGCACATCTGCACACCCAGAGTACTGATTCTATAGGCAAAAGGTATAGCCATGAGAGGTATATTGTGTCGGTGTGCAAATCCCATGCTCATGAATGAATGTGATGCACCAGAATCAAATAACACATAAGCTAGATGGGAATCAATGGTGAACATACTAGCCATCACTGGTTCATTTTGTAATATTTCCTCAGCCTCTGTGAAATTAACCTGTCCAGATCGGCTAATTGGCACCTTCTTCTTGATAACTGTTCGCTTGATTAGCCTAGAGTTAGCTAAAGGCTGAGCAGACTAGGCCAGCTAGTTTTGCGGACACACTCGGGCATAGTGGCCTTCCTTGCCACATTTGAAACAAGCACCAGGCTTGTTCCCCTATCCCAGATGAGGTTGGACCTACTATCCCTAGGGCTGCTGAGGTTGCACCTGCTGAATAGGTGCACAATATTATGTGGAAGGAGCCTAAAAAGTCTACTGAGGCTGTCGAAACAAATGCCCACCCGAAGACTGATAGGGCACCCACCTAA
This sequence comes from Miscanthus floridulus, assembly GCF_019320115.1. NCBI lineage: Eukaryota > Viridiplantae > Streptophyta > Magnoliopsida > Poales > Poaceae > Miscanthus > Miscanthus floridulus. The sequence continues at coordinate 28,405,590 of NC_089592.1, read as the reverse complement.
CAACCTGTACTTTCTAGGCATGGGGGTGACTAGAAGACCTAGTAGCCACCCGCTTGCACTTCCATTCTGCCTAAGAGTCATGCAGCAAGCCGTCTATGGAAATAGCAATGTTCATCATTGCCCCAAAGGTCTGATAGTTCCCAGTATATAGCTCATTCTTCAAGATGCAAGAGAGGTCGCGATAGAACCCTCTTCTTCTCATCTGTATCAACATGAGTCCTAGCATACTATGACAAGTGGTTGAACTTGTTGACATAGTCCATCATGGACTACTCCCTTGCCGAAGGTCCAAAAACTCTGTCAACTTTCTATTGAGAACACCAGTAGGAATATAATACACTCTGAAGGCCATTGTGAACTCCTGCCAGGTCACCCGATGATCCACTGGCTGTATGGCATTGAATGTATCCCACCATGCACTCGCAGAACCCAACAACTGTTGTGCTGCAAAGCGCACCTTCTGCTCATCAGTTACGATGAGCAACAGAAACTTTTGCTCCAGAATGCGAAGCCAATGCTTCGCATCTAGGGGCTCAACCATCGGTGTGAATGTGGGTGGGTGCGTCTTTAAGAAATCCTAATAAGAGCAGGGTCCCTCAGGACCATAGGCACCACCCCCTTTCCCAACATTGCCCTCGTGGCCTCCACAGGTGAAGCCACCGATAGCCTGTGCCAACAGCTCCATGGCATGGGTTGACTTGCGATGAGCAGCCAACATCTCCACCGTCATCTCTACATGAGTCATCGGAGGTGGCGGTGGTGGAGGAGCCAAAAGTGGAGCCTCATGGCTCTCCCTGTTGTTGTGCTCATTTCCCCGACCACTTTCACCTTGGCCTTCGCCAAGACCGTGGCCCGCTCCGGCACTGTTGCTCCTATGACCAGACCTTGGGTTCATCTATAATAGAGAGGAACCAAGCACTTAGGACAACCCTCCAGATCAGAAACACGAGATTAGAGAAATGATAAGACGTTTATTAAAGCATTCATTGAGTTTATCCTATCAATTTACTAATCCAATTATACGTGTAGGGGGAATTTAGTTTAAGCAAGATTCTCTTATCATGATGCATGCATCGGCCTGTACGCTCACTCAAGCCAAAATATAGCGGCATTCGCAAAATTTTGGCACATCGCACACTCACTTTCCATATGCTAAGCGATTTCTTATGCAACGTAAGTCAATGTACCTACAGAAAATTGATTAGATAAAACCAGTGCCGCTATCCTAGATAGACCATATTGCTAGGGCTTATACTTATTCAGATAATTTTATCGCATCCTACTTTTCGCAAAACTTTTGTTGGTCAAATTTTAAGTTTTGGAAAAGAGTGATGAACTCGTAGACTCAATATTGGCTCTGGTACCAACTGTGGTAGAACCGCCCAAAATAACGCACTTACGGAGGCACTCGTCTTCCACTAGACACTAAGCACCCCGAAAGCAAGCTACCATGGGCGGGTTCCATCGGGCACACCCCAAGGGAGAGCCCAAAAAGTCCACATTTTTCCCCAAGGATCCAATAATGAGAACAAGTTACAATACTTAGTCCATTTCATACATCCAGAGTTCTTAGAATGCATTATTACATTACCAAATTCAGAGTGTGGAATATTAAACAGTGGAATGAAAATAAACATCTATCGATAATGAATAAGGATCTGTCTGTGCCCACCAGAAGAATCCTTCACACAACAGATACTCCTCAAGTAGTACCTGCAACAGGGGTAAATAAACCCTTAGTACACAATGTACTCGCAAGACTTATTCGACTAGTGGGAATAATTTCCCGACTCCAAGGGATATGATAAACTTTATGGTTTGCTAGGTTTCTTTTTGCAGAAAGCTATTCTAGTAGTGAATCCTTATTTATGTTATTATTAGTAGTCATGATTAATTTATTATATAGCCATTCTATGTAAGCACCTATTCTATTTTCAAGCAAGGGTTGAGTAATCAGTTCCATTTCATCACCTTTCATCTTTTAGTTCTTACTACGGTGCTAGACTGTAGACAAGCCGTACCAGATTGCCCGGTGATTTGCAAATCAATGTGCCCAGCTGGGTACCCCAGAAAACACATGCCCCACTTGTACCCTAGGCACAAGCAGGACCAGCCCATCACTCTCCTATCACGGGGTCCAGGTCCCATCCAAACTTGGACTCCAAGCCCCCGCTCCTGAGTCCCAGACTTATTGTGGTGCTTAGACCTCCACCATCCCCGCCTCCGATCAGTCGGTCTGAAAAGAGCCGGAACCCATGACAAGAGAGCAATAAGCCTTCCCTACACCTATACCCAAGTTTGTGCTCAGGATAATAAATCTGTGACTTGCCTAGAACCCAATGCAACGACCGATCCTTAACCAACACAGATAGGGAAAAAGTGTAACCAAGCTATGCCCTGTTGGCCGGTGGACACAACCTCATACACCCACCAATACCCAAACCATATCCCTGCTCGGTCTCCATTTTTCCTTTCCACCATTTTATTATGAGTGATCATAATTGTCACTTATTGTGAGTAATGGCAGGTTACTCACGCTACCGATACCCTAAGCATTGCAGCTACTCAATCTATACTAGTAGGACTCATAGGTAGATATATCTATGCATGTAGTTTCCATAAAATGCATATAATGTAAATGTCCATCATATATATTCAATAATCATTCAAAAATAGGGGTTATGCACCGGGGCTTGCCTTGATAGGTGTTGTGTCAACAAAGTCAGCAACGAACAGTTTTGGGGTCCCTCCTGTATGAGAATCTCCTCCTCATACTCCTCAATAATCTCCACGTAGTCCTGTTCGTCCATAGGCACGAACTGTACCAATTCGTTATCTATATGCATGAAATGATGATGTAATACTTAGTAATACGGCAACAACAACTCTTAAATACGAATACGCCTATCAAGCTACTAAGCTAGTTCTACCGACTAAGGTGCTAAGTTACCTATTGCCACCACTAACACGTATGAAACATGATATGTACTATCTTAGTAACTAAAGGTATTCTTACTCTTAATACCGATTTACTATATATATATACTAAAACAAGGAGTATTAGCTACCCTATATATTGACCTACTCAAGGGCTACAAAATTACAGTGAGCACATAATAATCTAATGAGCCTACTGTAACAATTTCATGGCTAAAGCTATCACCAATTTGCCACAAAAATTCCTACAAATATTAAGCTAAATAATACTAAGCTTTCCTATATGAATTAATGAATCTATCATTATCATAGATAACTGTAAACTAACTACACCAACAGATAGATAACATTTTTGTGAACCTAACAAATTTTATTTCACTATTTTTGGACACCTATAGAATTTACTATAATTTTACAAAGATTAGCTCAAAACTAAATTGAATAAACATCTATTGATTCATTGGAAAAAGGAAAACTAAATCCACTACGTGAGCGACTCAGCCCACTTCGGCGCCTCGCGCGTGCACTGCGATCCACCAGCATGGTCCAACATTGACGTGGCCCATCCGCGCGACGAAGACCCACGATGGGGAGGCCCGCGCACACCGGTCATGTTGCAAAAACACCCTCGGCCTACCCAGTAATAGCGTGAGCACTAAACGCACTATTCCTTTAGTCTGCAATTACACAAAACAACCCCTGCAACAACCAGTCTTCACATCGGGGAGGTCCTTGACCTAGCCGCGCACGCTGGCGCGGTGGCCGATGGCACCGACGCCCCCCGTCGGGCACCCGGGACCCACCCTGCCCTAACTCAACAGCCGATATCTTCCTAGGCACGAGCACAAGATGATGGGTGATGAAAACGTGCGCTGGGACGCCACAGTAAAGCCAGACCACGGCGGTGGAGCTCCTACAACAAAGCGGTGGCGTTCTGGTGAGTTACAACAATGCTGGAGTAAATAGGGTACCAAGCGAGCTCCAGGCACTCACCATGGACCCAGACGAGGTGGTGGTTCGACCGGAGTTAGCTCGAGCCAAGCTAGCCGCGTGCGCATGGACGGTGTGGTGGTGCACCACAGTGGCAAGACTATGTCAGGGGTGGCTAGAGGGTGGTAGCGACTTAGCAAGGGTGCGCTGTGTGATGGTTAGGTGGAGGCGAAGCTGGCGGTGCAACAAAACGAGCGCGAGCAGCTCTAGAGTAGGGGCCTTGCCATCGACGCATGCTAAGACGGTCTTAACGACCTAGTGGGAAGAATACTTCGAATTGGAGCAATGTAGGGCAAGGATCACTGCACGATGGGGTTGGGAGGCTGGCTGACTATACTGCAAAGCCATGGATAGGGTTAATTGGACCGAGGTGACTCCACCAAGCCAAATTGAAGGCGTGGGTCCGGTGACCATGGCGACAGAGGAATAGGGGAAGAGCCGACATGGCTTGGCTCATCGCTGCCGTGGCCGAACACAGCTGTCAACTCAGAGTTCAAGCGTGCACATGCTATAGGGCGATGGGGGACAACAAAATGTGCTCAAGAATGGTTGGCCACATGGCCATAAATCGCAAGCCAACGGTGGCTCGGCCCTATGCACTGTAGTGCTGGCATCGGTTTGGGGAGGGGCAGCAACGCATCGTCGCATCGAGCACAGATGGGATGGCGATGGGTAGGTAGGGCAAGCCCACGCATGGCAAGGCGACATGTGGGCAGGGTCGTGTGCCGGCCATAGTAGGCCAAGTGTGGCCACACATGCACAGTCCCGCGCAGGCGAGCACGAGTGATAGAGTGGCTCAGGCGGACGCGACGGTGGTGGCAAAGCAACTTAGGCGGACACGACGCAGGCAGTGCGAGTGCACGTGGGTGACTCAGTACTCATGGCTGCGGCTAGCAGTAGTGCAGTGATGTGACGCAACGCAGGCAGCGACACGGCAAAGCGGGTGGCAGTGGACTAGCCAGGGCAGTGGGCCCACGACAACGACGGTGGTGGCCGAGCAGCTAGGCCCACCGGGCGCGGCGTGCGCATGCGTGCGTGAGTCGCATGCTAGGGCACGGTAATGGTGGTGCAGGTGTGCATGCTTGGGCAAGCCAATGCTGCAGCACCGAGCCGAACCAAGGCATGGTGACTGCGTCCAGACGCTGAAGCCACCCAGGAATGTGCCTTGCATGCTTTTTAAAGCGTCCCCAAAATCCAACTCAGTGATCCCATTACTAAACCACCATTCTATACCCGAGAGGGCATGTTAAGCTACTAAAACAAACCTTAATACCCCATCACTCCTTAACCCGATCCTCCTACAAAAATTCTCAATCTTAGCCTTGTCAAACTATTTTCTAACTTAAGAAATTTGACCAAGTCGGTTTCGCGCCAAATTCAATTTCCAAGCTATTAAGTATGCTAGCTAGTGAATCTCGTTCTCAACCACAAGTATTTCACCTCCACCTATGAAGCTTACACTACAACTTTATTAAAGTGATGTATATGCATTCTGTAGCATTTTTGTTCAATAAAAATTCATTTAAAACCCTAAGTGATATAATGCGACATGAAATATAACATTTGTTTCATGTTTCCAATGAACGTTTCAAGTTACATACATTGCTTTGCACCCTATATTACCCACATTTACACATAAATATGATGCTCATGCAGTGTTTTAGCAAAAGACTGTACAGTGTAACACCGAGGGTGTTACATATATACCTAGCTTTTCACACTTGGCATTTATTTTACAATGCGCACTTGCATTCTACAAATCACAGTGTGGGTTAGTTACAGCAAAATCCAAAGATTACATTCATATCATATTGGGAGGGCAAGGACTTATAGGTACTATGTGCGAATTAGATTCATTTCCATTGCTCCGAGGTGAAAGCATATCTACATATCATTGAAGTCAAAGTTATTTTCCCAGCTAGCTTCCAAATGTGCCGGTGGGGAAGCATGCTTGTACGAGGTCTATGCTCATTAGGAGAACATGCAAGTACCAATCATGGAACCTTCTCATTCCAAGTGGTAGTCGCTGGATATCCTGGTTTGGTAGGAAGGGCTTGCCTCTATCATATGTTTTTGGGCAATCCTTTGACTATTTGATGGCATCAACATTTGGATACATCTTTGCTGTTTGGTGGACTTTGCTAGTGACGGCCTCCTCATAAGCCCATGTTGGGACTTTTTTTAACTTGGTTCTTAGGCTTGAACTGGTCATGGGCATACCACTTATGCACTGGCGAGACTTCTTTCATCGAAACATAAATTGGCCTTATGGTAATTGGATGCTTCTTTCAAAGTTCCCATTCAGACATGTCCTCATCTTCTTATGCATCACCTTCTTCAGGAGGCACTCATTCTTCATGTATTGACTGCGCTTGTTGAGAAGACTAGCATCTCATTATGCACTTGCTCGATATGAGCTGGAGAAGGTCAGTGGCTTATCAGGCACATGCTCGCTAGGAGGCGAGGAAGAATGTGGTATCTCAGGAATGTGGTTGTCATGAGACGATGAAAATATCCCCCCCCCATCCTCAACAACTCGCTCCAAATTTGAGAGAGGGGGAAGTGGCAAAGAAGCAGTCAATATAATGTTCTGTTTGTGCTAGAGGATGAACTACCCCATTACATCTCCAAGTAACACCAGCCCCTCGGGAGTTGCGTAGTCTATCCTCCACTACATGAACTTAGGCTTCATGGTATGCACCTCGATCCTAGTGTAGTCCGGCAGTATCTTATTATTGTGTTGTAAGCCACAGGGAGGATGTGCCACACCCATTGCCACCTCCATCACAATGTTCTGTTGGCCGCTGAGAAACACTAAGGTGCAACTAGTTGGTTCCCGTATGCGATCGACGGGGGTTGTGGCTATAGTGGAACCTTGGTTGCTAGGAACTTTCGGAGGGCTGCCAACTAATGCTAGTTTTCCCGGCGGCGCCATTAATGTCCGTGGCTCCGTAGACAGTCCTTGCTCCTCTAGCGCCTTTACAACTAGAGCCTTCACTTGGAACTCAAGATTAGCCTCTTAGTCTCTGCCATGTTTCTTGTACATGTGCCTGTCCTCTTCAAATTCGTGCCTTCACATATGTCCATGCCATACGGTTCTTGCAATCTTTACAGGGATAAATAATTATATCCTTATTCTATGTCAATGTTGTTGCATGCTTCTTTGTGGCTTCAATAAATTTATCCACCTCTTCACGGAAACCTGCCTTGAACCTTAACAAACCATACATCCAAGAGTTCCTGTACTCCATCTTTTACAACAACAAGAAAAAAATATTAAAAGATTACTTATTCAGATATATATAAAAATAAATCAAATTAATAATTACTTGAGAATAATTGTATATACTTCAGATATAATTACATGAAGCATACACACATACCATGGTAGAGGAAATTTAATTAATGGCATATTTATCCATAAATAATTAAAATACATATTTGTTGATTACAATAAACAATTTCAAAGACAACAATTAGCAACAATTAATATTTTACCCAATATCTTTCATGCAAAACCTAGTCCAATTTCATCAAACATAAATTTACAAAAACAAAATTAATAAAAAAACCAAACCTTAAATCTAGATCTAGATTTACATGCACATGAAACATCCATAAAACTAACTAATTATTCACCAAAATTAAGAAACATGGACTAAATAAGGGTATGATCTTGTTCCACTACCTAATTTACCCTAGTACATTCAAAACTTGGGTCTAATTTGCTTCATAAGTAGCTTAAGCACCACAGAAGAGAGAAAAGCAAAACTCTAATTACTCACTAACCAACCATTAAAACTTTAAAAAAATGTGTGGAATAGCATTTGCTTACCTTCTACAACCTCTCCACCAAAGAATTTGAGACCAAAACCTTCCCCCCTTAGTAGAGCAATTTTTGGGAGGTGCCCAAGACCTCTCAAGCCTTTTTTCTCGGGTAAGAGTGAGTGACCTGAGGAGGAAGAAGGGGGCTATAGCCTTTTATACGTGCAACATTTGTAGGGGCGGCTGGTGATTGAGCTGCCCCTATAAATCGCAACACCGGGGGCGGCTGGTGAGTGAGCCGCCCCTACAAATCAACCCATTTGTAGGGGCGGCTCGTATCACCAGCCGCCCCTACTGTGCTATTTGTAGTGGCGGTTAGTCTCGTGGGTCCGAGCACGCCCACTGTAGGTGTGCCTCCATGCCCAGCCGCCCCTAAAAAAATTAAGTCGTTGCTACAAACCTTTTATGTAGTAGTGACTACTAATAAAATGATTCATAACAATTACAACGAGGTTATTAATATATATACTCACTTCCTACCTTGGCGTGCACTGGTGTGTAAAGTGCCAAACGATTTATAATATAATCTAAAGAAAATGATTTATAATATTATATGAAGTCATGCCATTTTTAGAAATCCAAAAATAGGTGAGTGATAATTTTTTGGTTCATACCTTGCTTGTGTAAGTTGAGGTAGTCATGCTTAAATATAAAAGTTCTCTCTACTTTTTGAGGTGTAGTGTGAGGAGGAGAAAGAAAGCCCCGCACACGCATGCTTGCCCTACATCGGCTAGTTATATATATATTCTTCCTAGTCACATAAAATAATAAAGAGCTACTTAGTATTATTCTAGTAGTAATGCTAAGTAGTATCAACAAGCATCTCTGGCATCATCATTAGGGATGATAACCTGGTAAAGTAATGTTAAGCGATGTAGACATATATTAGGTGGCTACTAAAATAAGTGATAAGTTAATAAATACCAACAAGCATTTCTAGCGCCGTTGCCGAGGACTAGATTTAACTCTGTTCTCCATAGCGACGCTAAGGAATGTCAACAAACACCAACATGCAAATAAGAGTTCATATATTTTGCAAGGGCATCCCACCGATCAAACTTATTCATGACTACTAATACTACTGATTTGTCCCACAGATCAGGGGTCGAAGTTGGCATGTAGGATCTCATCCATGTCCACCTTCGGTAAGACAGTGTTGGCGGCCAGCTCAAAACTCTTGATCAGATAGGCGATGTCATCGTCTGTCAAACACGGCGGAAAACCCTGCTCACCACTCCAAGGTTCACTGCTATGCCAATCTAAAGCTAGGCAGCCCCCTGATGAATGGCTTCGGTCACCATGGCTCGAAGGTGGGCCAGTAGTGCTCGGAGGTGCTCCTCTGCGATGAACAGATTATGCACTTTTCCAATGGGGAAGGTCGCGTTACAGGCGGCTAGCACAGATTGCTATCGGGTGTCGATCCGCGCGCTTAGTACCATAGTAAGGTTCATCATGTGTTGGGCCTGCTCATTGGTGATCACCAATTTTCCTCTCACCTAGGAGGCCAGATTATTGGAAGCTTGAAGTGCGTCGCGCGTGGCGTTTAGCTCATCGCGCAGCATCTCGACGTTCAACTTGGTCGATGACAAAACCGCTTAGACCTTGCGATAATCCTTCAATAATTGATGGTAGTCTACATTGTCTAAGAATTCACGCTCTTATGAGGATTTGCACACTTCAAAACCAGAGGGTTGTGCAGGGGATAGACGGGCTCGACGGCGATAAGCGGCAACGGGACGACTCTCTGGTACCACCGGGGGAAAGCCCCATGACTAGGGATGGCATCACCATGGAGGAAGCACTGCACAATGCAAGCTAAGTTCAAGCCCATATAGGATAAGGGGGATAGCAATCTGATTGAGAAGGCAAATGACTTTTACCGAACTAACTGGCGCAGCATGGCACAGAATCATGGGTGGCCGCCTCCATCGGGGGATGCCTAGCGGGGCCGCTTTTCGAGAATGACCGTGGACAAAAAACACAACAAGGTTTGGGACGCTGTCATGTCCATGATCACCTGTTGAGATAGTAGGCAAATTCCAAATACTAGTTAAATTAAACAGCATGAACACAAATACTAGTGTGAGCATTGCTCACATACTCTGGTTAAATGAACATAAACAACATGAAGAGTGGTGATGATCCACCTCCAAAGGGGGAACTGGCGGGTTAGAGAGCAGGCCGACGAGAGATCCATCTATCGGTGGAGGATTGCTGACGTTAAAGGCCTCCGAGAACTCCACATCGATAGACGACCTCATCTGCTCCGCCATGGTCCTAGCAGGAGACGTCGACGGCATAGTAGGGTAGAAGGAAAAAGCTTTGGGATAGAATTCAGAGCTCTGTAGAGAGAAGGCAATAGGTATAATCTTCCCTCTCGCCTTTTGTCTCTGCTGCTATAGTTTGGGGGTCATCGACCACCCCACGACCGAGACATTCATGTGGGTGGGTGGTGGGGCTTCGCCCTATCATGTCAATGCGATGGGCTAGGAGGCGACGTCCCATGCTGCAATAGGTTGTTGATGCCACCCATGCGCATGCCTATGCATGAATGCAGGAGCACGTCGTTCGGTTAGTCAAGATTTCAGATGACCTGGACTTTGTGTGAACTTGTAAAGTATAAAATTTCTGAATAAAAATAATCCTTGATGCATGGTTCTCGCAAGTTCAACAAATCTTATCAAATACACAAAAATAAGATGAGTTAGGTTCAACACAGATCAAAGCCACTCATGCTACTACTACTACTGATACAAATGTTGTGACCGAGTGCACTCTATAGGCAATAGTTTTACTCATAGCTCTATACTATATATTGTCCGATGAGATCAAACATGTCGTATTTCGGACTTTCTTGCGAGCGCAGTAAAATATGAGACTGAAGCAAATGCGTTAGGAATGCTAGACACAAGAAGTGATTCGAGAAAAAGGAGCTTTTGACATGATTAAGACTTGAATGCCTGGTGTGGCTTATGATAGGTCTTTTCTATACTTATTTGATTCCAATCCAAGCAGTCACAACAGTCAAGGGGCAGACTAAAGGCATGTCTAGCTCGGTCAAATTTACAATACTTGGACCATCATAGGGACTCTAGGGCAAGGCAAGATAAAGATTTTTTTTCAAACTGGTGTGCTTCGCCTCGGGTACCGTCGTGCTCCCTGGGAAATCACAACTTGTGATACCATAGAAGGCATGTTTGATCCAAGAGGTAGGAGCATTGATGTTCCCAACCATACACTGATCCAAATAGAGGACATCTCCTCCATTTACACTGATGATACGGCTTGAGCCTCGGTGCTGGTTTTTACTACATGTTAGCTCCTCCACTGATGGCCCATCAATACGTGCACTCCTTGCATTTGTGACAACACTAGAAACATATAAAAAGAAAGCCCTCACAAGAGGTGAACGAGAACAGAGATATATCGGCAAAGATTCCTCAAGATTGTCAAGTTCCCTAGTTGGCACGACAGGGTTGCAAGAAGACATGGGAGGATCGAGCCAGAGTGACCTGGAGTGCTTGAAGATCCTTCGTCCTAGAATTATGCAGAAAAATTGGTAAGTGCCCATTTTCTGTTTGCTGAATCCGATCTGCTAGGGTTTGCCATTAGGAATGAACTTGTCCCTCTATCTGGCTATGTCAATATTTGTGAATGCAGAAGCTGTTGGCTACAATTGCTCGGGCCATCGAAGGTCTCCAAAAACTTGAGCTTTGTCTGAACGATGAGCAGAGCCTGGCCTGGTGGAAGGTGGAGGTGTTCCTTGATGTCACCGATGGTGGCCACTTATACCTCCACCAGGGATGGAGTCACTTCACCCACACCCTCAACCTCCATGATGGGTACTCTCTTATATTGTGGTATGATGGCTGGTCATAGATTAACATCAAGGTCTTCAACATTACCAACTACCACAAGCAGTACCCGCATGACTTCAAGAGTGGCGGTAATCAGCTCTCCCTACCCATCGCAGGAGCTGAGGAGTTTTGTAGTGATCCTAAAGAAGTACCACCTCAAAGCGAAGTATCTAGTGAGCACTCGCACGAGATGAAGAATGTACCGATGATGTCGCAAGTTACCATTGTCCTCTTTGTCACCAGTCTTTTTTGTGCGAGGCAAAGAATGTGCCAGTGGACTTCGAGCAAGCACATGAACACAAGTAGCAACGCATCATTGACCTATAGATGGTTGGGCAGTCCTGGTGCATGGGCTTGGAGAGGACCTTCGCAAATGAAGTCTAGCGAGTATCGTTCAAGTACGGGTGGGGTGCCTTCTACGCTGACAACAACCTCAACATCAGTGACACCTGCTTCTTCAGTGTGATTCATGTGGCCACATGTAGCATTGATGACAACGAGGAGGAGGAGCTGGAGGAATGGGAGGAGGAGCTAAATGATGATGAAGCTAAGCTCAAGGTGGAGGTACGCAAGACAAACGACGGATGGAGGAGGTGAACTCAGTGCAAGAGTTGACACCATCTGTATTTTGTTGTTTCATCAAAAGTATTATCCAGCCTATCAAGATTTCTTAGTATTATACTATCTTAGGCCCTGTTTAGATGGACTATGACTAGTTAGCCATGGCAAAAAATTAGCCAATTAGTTCTTTTATTAGTCCATACCTGTTTGTATCCTAAACTAATTATTGGGTTCTATGGACTAGTTGGATGGCCCCTGATAGTTGCCATCACTATACTTCGTTGTTCATCGACTCGCAGTGATCCGGACCGTCTATATTTCCTACAGTCGAACTATCTTAGGCTCTACAAAATTTCAACATCTATACGCCCATGTCCTCCAATCAAAAAGGGCAAACACTATTAGTATACTACAGATCAGAAAGAGAACCGCAGGCAAAAGCAACCAATAGGGGCTAGACAGAGTTTAACCCATCTAATACAAAGTTCAACCAAAGTTAACACAGACATATCGATTGCGTGGGTTAAACTCTGTTGAGCGTGGTGTAAATCAGGTCCTTTGGTCATTTGGTAGCCATTTTCTAGCCCCTCTTGGTTGGTTTTGCCTACTGATTTCTTTCTGGTTCTCTTTCTGATCTGTAGTATGGTAAACATACATAACAGAATTCATCCAATCAAGTCTCCCATCGATCTAATGCCTAATAGAGGAGCCACATAGCTATTCGAAGTTTACTACACACATAAGAAAGTCTGAGCATTGTAAATCTGACTGGGCTGGACACGTCTCACATTATATAGGGAAACCTATTTTGTACTTGTACTTTTGTTGAATACCTAAGGCCTTGTTTAGATACGCATGTATTCATCTCAATCTACATGTGTTGAAGTGGATTCGGGTGGAATTAAACTAAGTTCCATTCTATTCTAATCCAACACTTGTGGATTGAAGTGGATACACATGCATCAAACAAGGCCTAAAGGAAACAAATAAAATTGAAACAAAACAATAGAAAAGCAAAAGCAAAAGCAACAGAAAAGCAAAACCTGCAGAATACACTATATTTGAGGACAATTTTCAAATGCCAGAATACACTACATTTGAAAAGAGTGAATTACTAGTTTCTTATTCCATGGGCCGCTTTGAGATCGCAGCGAGGTGGCCAGCAATCACAATTTGCACCTCGGTAGGAAGCGCCGTCAGAGACATGATTGCCGACGTAGATTGAGGTATGGCGCGTGGACGGTGGCAAGCCAGAGGGCTAGAGAGGCAGAGTGGCATGACGTAGGTTGATTAAGGAGGAGGCGGGGGAGGCCACCAAGCGGGGGCTATAGTAGGAGTTCTTGAAATACCCTCTGCGAACTGGCATGGGAACTTGTAATGACTTTTATGCAATGCAACGGGGAGTCAAACAATGGGAGTGAGGCTAGGCTTTGTACATACTGGGATGCTAGGGCTAAAACAGGCTTTCGAGTAGTGAATATTTTAGACAGGTCAGACCTTCTATCATCCTGTGAAGTATATAGTGGCATAGTGCAGTCCAATCCAAGCAGTCGTAAGCTCATAGTAGCCGAGGGGCCGCAACTAGCTAGAGATGGCTACATGGTTTCATAGGTTCTGATCGTCTACACTCCCTCAGCTATGTTTGATTGTCTACACTCCCAAAGGAGAAGGGGGAACGCTCCTTTCATATAGACCTTGCACAGCTGACAAGAGTGAAGCGAATGCGGCATGAAAGCTGGACACAAGAAGTGAATCAAGAAAAAGATCTTTTGACCACCATGACACGCTTGACACTTGAATGCCTAGTGCGGTTGTGATAGGTCTTTTCTGTATACTCCCTCCGTCCAGAAAAGAATGCAATTATGGGATCCATGCCTATCAAAGTAGTTCAAGTTTGACCAAGTTTATAGCAAATAATATTAATATTTATGTTTTCAAATAAATTTATTATAAAAATATATTCTATGACCAATATAATGATACTAATTTTGCATCAGAAATGTTAGTATTTTTTATATAATTTTGGTCAAAGTTCAAACCGATTGACTTCTAGGGAAGTGAGAATTGCGTTCTTTTGTGGATGGAGGGAGTACTTATATCACTCCAATCCATGCAGTCACATCAGTCGAGGGTAGACTGATTGCTACAACACTTTATACTATCCTACACGATCAAATACATAGCAGGCGGACTTTCTTGCGTTCACAGTAAAAGTCAACAGCTATGGCTCATCCGTTCTACATTAGATCAAGGCAAGACTTGTTCAGATGAACTCCTCGCTGCATGGTTCTTTCAAGTTCATTCAATTTTATCAAAGAAAATTTCAACATCTATACACCGACATCCACTGATCAGAAAGGACGAATACCATTAGTATATTATAGATCAGAAAGAGAACCAGAAAGAAATCTATAGGCAAAAGCAACCAAAAGGGGCTAGAAACTAGTTACCAAATGTCCAAAGGACCTAAGCTACACCACGCTCAACAAAGTTTAACCAAACTAAGACAAAGTTCAACAAAAGTTAACACAGACATGCACGTAAATAATTAAGACTCCACATACGGTCTTCCCACAGACCAAATCTAGTCATGACTTATACTACTGATATGTCCCACATAGATCAACGGTCGAGGCAGGCATGTAGGATCTCGTCCACGTTCACCTTCATTAAGATGGCATTGGTGGCTGGCTCTACATGCTCGAACAAATCATCAATATAATCTTTGTCATCCGATGGCGGTGGAAAAGCCTGCTGCATCACCAGGACTTTCACCGCTGTGCCAAACTAAAGTTGGGCAGCAACCAGTGCCGTGGCAGCCCCTTGATGGATAGCTTCAGACACCATGGCCCGAATGCGGGCCTACAGGGCTCGGAGGCGCTCCTCTAGTGCAGTGGTCGGATCATCTGTTGTCGACATAGGGAAGGCAGCATCACAGGTGGCAGTAGCATCAATAAGCAGGTTTTGGACCTCTACCTCAGCGGCCGCCTTCTTCTCTCATGCCTAGGCAGCTTCTTGTTGGATGATGCCAAGTGCAGCGCGCGTGGCCTTTAGCTCATTGCGCAGCTTGTCGGCATCTACACTAGCCCTTGAGTACAATTCTGTGGCCTTGTGGTAAGCCTCCTTTAACTTATAGTATTCTTCATCGCCTGACAATTTAGCACTAGAAGACTGTCCGGGGTCAGACATGATCAACGATGGTATGTCTCTCTACACAATGCAAGCAAAGTTCAAGCCAATAGGATAAGGGGGAGAGCGATCTGATTGAGAAGGCAAATGACTCAAGGGACTATCCAGTTCAGTAGGGATGGAATCATCATTGGTGGCTATCCCCACTAGGGGATGGTTCTCGAGGCCGCTTTCTGAGCGCGACCACGGATGAAGAACCCGGCTCTAGGGCCAACGATCCTTGGGACGCCGTCACGTCCATGTCCACCTATTAAGAGAGGAGGAAATTTCTAAATACTAGTTAAATTAAGCATCATGAACACAAATACTAGTGTGAGCATTGCTTGCATACTCTAGTTAATTTAATGAAGAGAAACAACATGAACAATAGTACATGATAAAAATCACCTCATCGGTAGGAACTAGGGGCGGGTGTGAGACCATGCCGATGAGAGGCTCGTCTGTCTGTGGAGGATGGTCGGTGTTGAAGGCCTCCGGGGACTCCCCCTGCCATGATTCAACATGTACTCTCCCATAACCTTCATCACCCATTAGTCTAGGTCATCCTTGCAGATGGTGACCCTCAACTCGATTGTAGGGTCCATCGAGCCTCGGAACTCCCATTGGGGGTGGTGCCTCATCTTCAAGGGGAGGACTCAACGACCAATGAAGGTACAGATCACCCTCATCCTAGTTAGGCCTCGGCCCTTCAAGTCCATGATCGCATCCAACAAGTAGGGCACATCCTACATGTCCTCCTAGGGTGGTAGTTCCTCCCACAACTCTAGGAGGTCACCACGCAGCCGGTCAGTAGAATAAGACGGCAGCGGTAGGCTCACATTGGGGATGTAGAACCACCACTTTTGCCACCCCAAGTCCACGGAAGGGTAGCGGTCAAGGCTCAGGTACCTATCCTCCATTTCGGGATGAAGTTGGATCAAGGTGCCCCCATCCGAGGAAGATGGACCCCCGGGCACTGAGCGAACCACCCAGAATAAAGACCGCCACAACTCATAGTGGGCAGGGACTCCTAGGAAGCCCTCGCATAGCATGATGACAATGGAGAGGTGGAGGATCCCCTGTGGGGTCAAGTCATGGAGGCAGAGCCCATAGTAGTACATCAATCATCGGAGTAAGGGGTGCGCCGGCACCCCAAACCCAAAAGAGTGGAAATGGGCGAAAGAGATGACCTCATTCTCCTTCGGCCTTGGCTCCACTTCGGTTCTCGGTGAGACTCTCCACCGATCACATCGGCGACCACTAGGATCACCGCCTTCAGTCGTAGCTCGTCGAACACCTTGCAGTCGACGGATAACTTCATCCACTACGTGATCATGGTACTCGCAGGAGGCATTGGCAGCGCAAAGGATGTAGTAGGGTGGAGGGCAAAACCTTTAGGATGGAAGGAGGAGATCCAGGGAGGGAAGGTAGATGATCATAGAAGGCAGCAGATAACCTTTCCTCTCGTGCCCTTATGCCTTCTATAGTTTGGGGGCTGTGGAACCACCCCATGCCCCATGACCACTGACATGTTTGTATGAGCGGGCGGTTCGGCTTCGCCCTGTCACATCAATGCGACGAGCCATGAGGCGACGTCCCTACTGGAACTGCCTACTAACGCCACCCATGCGAGCGCGCCTGCATAGGAATCCAGGAGCCTACAAGGAAAAAATTGATGCTGCACGTCGTTCATTAATACTATCTAGGTAGTCATGATTTCAAATAGTTAGACCTTCTGTGATAAACCTTATCGCTCCACTAGTGTCCGGCTAGTGAAAATTTGAAAGGATCATTTTGTCTATAGTGTGCAGAAACATTTCAACAGCTGTGCATCCGTCCTTTGATGGTTGCGACCAGCCCAAATCTAAATTCAACTACTCCCTCCATCCCAAATCGACGAGTCAGATTATCAAATTTGACAAAATTAAAAAACTCAATGTAATAAGAATCAACCGAAGTATATGAAGTATGAAAGAAATAAAGGAAGATAAATATAGTTGCACCAACATAAAAACTTCATTCCTTTATATATAAAAGTACATTATGTAGTTTTTCTCTAATCTTTAATGTCTAAAATAACTCATCTTACCAAGGGGACTCATGTCAGATGGTTGACAAATTTCATTCAGTCGATCAACATGAGTGAAGATGATAAAGTCTCCTCCCACAAACACAGTAACACTACCAAGTCTTTTTATTTGCTCAAAATTCCTAACACAGACAAAAATCTTGCCTCTATCATAGTCTTCGACAACTATAACAAAGCAATCTTTACCAAACATATAATGAACTGCAGCTTCAACAACGATCCATTGGAGCTGTTGATGAACATGACATCCCCAAGCAACAAACACCCCTTATATGATACCTGGCGACACTCCTAGCTACCAAAACACAAGCTTGCTGATGCATTAAATATAGGTATTGTGGTACGACGACATCTCTCTATATACATACAGAACAAAAAAACACAAGAAAAAAATCATTAGAAAAAACCACATTAGAAACACTACACCTTGAACAAGTAAGAACCAGCACAAAGCAACAGAATATTGCCTAGGCTATATCTTAGCCTTGATTGAGATCCTGACTAGAATAAAATGACAAAGAAACTAAAATTCACCTCAACAAGGATGACCACTATTGTTCTATGGGCAACAGCTGCTAACAAAGTTGCAACACTGCCTCCTTTCCTTGGCTAGCAACTTACAAGTGAAAAGTAAAAGAGACCAAGAAGGATATTTATACTCGATGCAGACGCTAACAAACGTTACAAGACGTGAGTCCCCATAGCATTACTAATTACTAATAAAATAGATTCAGAATACGAGCAGTCAGAGTAGTAGTCGAGGGGATGGTGCGTTTTCCTGCTCTAATTATGAGAAAGTCCGGCACGTTAAATACACAGAGCTGTAGACTTTCTCGTTATTAGAGCAGGAAACGCGTCAACCCCTCGACTACTATACTAGCGATACGAGTAGTAACGACGACGAGCAATGGGAACGTACTCGAGCGATGGCATGTACAGCACCGACTATGACTCCAGCGAGGAGGAGGATGATCCAGAGTACAGTGACTCGTCCAGCGATGAGTCTGGCGAGTCGGTGAATCGCCAGAGCACTAGCAAGGAGAAGGATATTTTTTCTCTTTCTCTGAAAACTTAAATTCCCTTAGAATCCATGACTTTTCTAGTTTGGGAAATGCATGAGGATATCAATAACCTATTTAGTTATTTAAGGAGGGTTTTCCATCCCTGGGCCTGCCTTCCCCTTGCTTCCAAATTATAAGCCTTAGTTCAAATAGCCACAGATATAGTCACACACAAAAAAATAATCTGCAGATGCAACGCAACAAGTTACAGCGAGTAGGTTTATTTTTTATTTTTTTTGGTAATTTTTAGGTGTCAAATTCATGCATCTTTTAATTATTTATTTATTATCATCATGTTTTAGTTTTATGTTTATTTATATTATTATGAAAAAACCAAAAAGGCAACAACTAACTCATCGGATATATAAACAGGTGCACAGGAGAAAAAAATAAAAAGATAGATATTAGGTAAGTAACATTTTGTCATAATCATTTCCTATTAAAACATGGAATTAATTCCGATCTCTGCTGGGCACTGTGCCCACGTGCCAAGCAGTCCTGCCAACATGTCCCAAAAAATTGATTTCGCACCGTGCCGAGCAGCCCACCAACACGCACCAAAAATTAGATGTCCCTCTTTTGCCCTCCATGCGGAAAATAGGTTTACCATGCCATCGATTTTAGACAAGGGCATTTGTGGTAATGTGATGACAACATAAAAGCACAAAGAGTCACCGTCTTCGCCTCCATCTCCATTCTCTAACCGCACCATCTCTCCTCCAGCTTCAAATCCTAGTCCCATGGCCTCCCTCTCCACTCTCCAGCCGCCCCCCTCTACCACCCTGCTCTGAACCGTAGGTGCCATCAGCATAGTAGCTCAACTCCCACTCCACTCTCCAGCCGCACCCTATCTCATACATTTCCAAACCCTAGCCTTGACGATGGTACAAGCTAGCTCTGAATCCCATACCTCGGCACCTACCAGGACCGACCGGATCTGAACCCTAGCCAAAGCAAAATTTATTACCCCTTCATCAACGCTAGCTGCACCAGCTCCGCGACCACGATAACAAGATCGGATCTAAAAACGGACATGGAGGAAGATGTACCCAAATTCCTTTTATGATGTGTGCTCTACTGTAGAGGCTGAACCAAGGATATGTAGATAGCAACGGGGTTACATATTTTATATAGTGAGTGTAGATGACATGTGTTTTATTAGAATAATGACTTCCGTATAAGCTATAGTTACTAGTTAGGCGCTTATTTGCATACTTTTGCTCTGTTGTGTTGACATTCCATGGAAGCTTTAGTTAATAAATGCCTTTGTAATCTAGAAAGATGGAAGAACATGGAATACGTGTGGACCCAAAACCTATGTCTCCAAAAGTAAAAAAGTCAAGCACAAAGGGTAGACACGGTGAAGATTTTGAATATATCCCTGAACTAGGGGAGTTAGTTAAGGAATTTGATGTTACAGATGAAACGGATTCAGATTTAGAAGATGAGCCAAAATCCCTAGCAATTGAGGTGCTTGTTCTATCTTGTATTTAGTTTAGAGGGGGGTGTAGGTAGCAATGCAATGCTTTACTGTTTGGATAGCAATGCAATTTGTACATGCTTGCTGCTTAAGTTTGTATCTCTAATTTCAGTGTACGGGTCGAAGGAGCCATAGAGGAGGCTCTGCCAGCAGGAAAAAATGCAGTGCTGCCATGAGTCCTAGGTGAAGGCACTCCAAGTGGTTGAATTCAACATGACCAAGAGAGTTTGCTCATGGAGTTCGTACTCGAAGGGCTACCGCTGGCAAAAGGGTGAAGGTATTAGCAATAGGTTAACATAATTCTCCATCACCATGGATAGCTGTACATAGGGATCAATTCAAACTTCATGAATTGACTAGAGACATTCATCAGGACGGCACCCTACCTAGCCCTATGAGAGACTACCCATAGCCAGATGATGATAGCCATGCCGAAGAGGAGCCCTCAGAGCTACCTAGCCCTATGAGAGACTAAGCCCTCTGAGCTACCTAGCCCTATGAGAGATTGTTCATGGCCAGATGATGATAGCCATGCCAAAGAGGAGCCCTTTGATCAAACTCCTATCTCTACCTACCCGTAGAACAATGAAAGTTGCCTAGGTTGGTATTATCTTACAAATGTCTATCAATCAATTTGCACTAGCTATTTGATATCCATGTTACTTTTCTAACAATTTGAATATATGAAAACTTTGTAGTACCATTGCTGAGAAGTGCGAGGAAGCCAAGGCCTCGAACTCGTGGAATTTTGCTTGACAAAATAAGCAAATCAATGGGAGGATTGAGGATGCCCATCTCTGTTGCCGAGGGAAACAGAAGGCCACATGATCCAGTACAAGCGGCCAAGTTTACCTCAAAGGCAGGTGTACTAGTCACGCATCAAATACCAATCTTGACACATTGGAAATATTACAAGAAGCCCTCCGGTGTCGTCCATTACAGTAATTTTGTGGAGAGGCTAACTGTATGTATGGGTATCCTCTCTTGACATTCAACTCTACTTTGAGCAACTTTAACGGATTTACTTTTTATTCACACTACTACATGTACTCAATGCTAGACATTGACAAGGCTCACCCACCAACACAAGAAGCATGTTGGAATGTATTGTAGTCTAGGGTATGGCAGACATGCTACAGGTTGAAGCAAACATACTTCAATGGCGTCCATGCGGATCAGATCCCTATGACTTCTCATGTTCCGTCCATGACCAATGCACAGTGGTGTGAACTTGTTGAGACTTGGTCTAGTGCTAAGAACAAGGTGTGTGTGAACCCATCAATTTCCTATCTAGTCTTGCTATGGTCTACTTGTGTTGCAGTCTAACACAAATGAAGCTATAGAAAACATCTGAGACGAACAAGCGAAACCATGCAAAAGTGAAGTACCACCAATGTACATGATCTCACTCCTATGTTGTCTAGCTACAAATATTTGTAAGTGATGGTTGTGTTTCTATTGTTACTCTTGCCTTTGTATAAATATAAACAGAAACTCATGTGCAATGTGAACAGAAGGAGAACAAGAGGAAGGCCACAGAACACGATCAAGGACTTGCTGAACAACATGATGATCTAGGACTTGAACAACATGGTCGACCTGATAAAGATATTAATGATGTGGAAGTATTGTAGGACTTCCATACTAGTACGAAAAAGGGCTTGAGCAATGTTGCAAGAGCAGCAGTTGTAAGTATCCTCATTTCTTTTTTTTGAAATCTACTGAACCCATTGCCATAAAAAAAGGAAACACAGCAGGAGCCTAATGTGGCAACATTATTTAATTTTGTAGTTGCAATTTTACACCAATCAATATGGTACCTGTACATTATGCTTATATAATCTCTATCGGCATTAGGCTACAAAAGACATATGAATTGTGCTTATGTAATCTCTATCAGCAGTAGGCTGAGGAAGTCGAATGCATTACTTGTTATGAATTAATCTCTTAGGTTTTCAATTGAACTCCTCTTCCACTATCTGTAATATAATGTTTTACTGATTGAATTTCGCAGGAAGCTATGGAAGCTATGCAAGCAGAACTTGTTGCTGATCAGGCCTAACCAATGACTAGTGCTGATGTTGTTTCCAAGGTCCTCTACCTCTACTAGGGCAAGCCTCCCTCCCAGGCAAGCAGGAAAACCCTTTTTTTGAAGAATGCTGGTATCCTGAGAAGCTCCACCAGAGCAGAGACATCGGTGGAGATGACACTTCGGGAGTAGCTTGCTGGTGAATAGAAAAGTACAATTGCCCTCGTTGAAATAGTGGATGAACTAAAGAGGAAGATAGAAAAGTTTGAAAGGGAGTATGAGGAATTCAAGAAACAGCGACAGAAGGAGTACAATAGGCTCTGTGAGCAAGTCATACGCTTAAGCTCTCCTGATAATTAACTCTCAGTCTTCAACTCCTGCGGCTTGATGCGGTGAACATTTGTGGTCTGTTGTATGGACTCATGTGATGGTTTGTTGCGGTGAAACTCTGTTAGTGGCTTGCTGCTGACATGTGAAATGTTAATTGTTGGTATTTGATTGTGAGCTTGAATAATTATGTTGTCAATATGTGCAACAGTGACGATCCCGAATTACTTTTCTGATGTAATTAGTCCTACACATGGTAGAACCAAGACAGGGCATGTGATCAAATAAAAATGTGACACGTGGACCAACTAGTGCATGACACGTGAATTGGCCAGAGCACGACATGTGGGCTATTAAAAATCTGACACATGGAAGGAAATCGTCAAGCCATGTATACATATAAAAATACGACACATGGACGGATAGTATCATGACACGTGGTCAAATAAGAAACGGACACGTGGACCAATAAAAATACGACACGTGGTCCAATGAAGAAATGACACATGATCCAATTGCAACACAACACGTGTTCCAGTAGAAAACTGACATGTTGAATAACAAGGAATCGACACGTGGTCTAGTAAAAACCTGAAACGTGCAAGAACCAGAGATGGCCGCATTGTGCAATAAGAAGGTGACACGTACCCGAACCATCTCTAATAGAACTGGCTATAGCATGTACACATGGAAAGCATCTCCAACGGAAGCACCCACCAGCGTGGCAGCCCCCCTGCCACACATGCCAAAACAGTTCTATGACGTTCTGTTTTCGTCACAGATCAAGCCACTTCTATAACGATTTACGAAAAATCGTCATAAAAGTTCAAGTATGACACGGCTTCTATGATAAACCGGTTTTCGTCATAAAACTGAATTTATAACGAAAAGTGGATATTCCTAGTAGTGATAGGAGCAAGAAAAACTTAGGAATCAAGATGCTGTCCTTCCCTAATCCTACAGGAATTAAAAACAAAGAGAAACATATAACAAGGCCTTTGGTAGGAGCTCAGGTGAAACAAAGGAACTGCATGTTTCCTTTCTTTAAAGCGGGCGGGCTGTTGGAACCGGTGGTGACCACCGAGTTCACGATCTTGGAGCTGGCTTACAGCCGGCCCGGCTCGTTACCATGAGCCTGCGCTCCCACAAGTCCCAGGTCTACCGGAGCTGACAACATATAAGGCCTTTGGGCCTTCTCAACCCAAAAGACTAGCCTGATAGGTGGGGGCTCTCCCGCCTTATATGTTGTGCTCCCCCACCATCGCTACATGATGTGAGACTAAACCCCAACAATCTCCCTCTTAGTCACACATCGGGGTGCCCCCGCCATATGTGACGCTCAAGATTTTTTATCGGGTTTAGCATTTTTTTTGACCATGGGCTCATGATACCAATTGTTGGAACCGATGGTGACCACCGAGTTCATGATCTTGGAGCTGGCTTACAGCCGGCCCGGCTCATTACGAGCCTGCGCTCCCACAGGTCCCAGGTCCATCGGAGCTGATAACATATAAGGCCTTTGGGCCTTCTCAACCCAAAAGACTAGCCTGATAGTT
Source organism: Miscanthus floridulus (assembly GCF_019320115.1). Lineage (NCBI taxonomy): Eukaryota > Viridiplantae > Streptophyta > Magnoliopsida > Poales > Poaceae > Miscanthus > Miscanthus floridulus. The sequence goes on along the minus strand of NC_089592.1, from coordinate 28,381,710 downwards.
GGGGGTTTTCTTCCGCCTTATATGTTGTGCTCCCCCACCATCGCTACACGATGTGGGACAAAACCCCAACAATCTCCCCCTTAGTCACACATCGGGGTGCCCCCGCCATATGTGATTGTTGGGGTTTAGTCCCACATCGTGTAGCAATGGTGGGAGAGTACAACATATAAGGCGGGAGAACCCTCACCTATTAGGCTAGTCTTTTGGGTTGAGTAAGGCTCAAAGGCCTTATATGTTGTAGTTTCGGTGGACCTGGGACCTATGGGAGCGCAGGCTCATAATGAGCCGGGCCGGCTGTAAGCCAGCTCCAAGATCGTGAACTCGGTGGTCACCATCGGTTCCAACAATTGGTATCAGAAGCTAAACCCGATAAAAAAATCTCGAGCGTCACATATGGCGGGGGCACCCCGATGTGTGACTAAGGGGGAGATTGTTGGAGTTTAGTCCCACATCGTGTAGCAATGGTGGGGGAGCACAACATATAAGGCGGGAGAACCCTCACCTATTAGGCTAGTCTTTTGGGTTGAGTAAGGCTCAAAGGCCTTATATGTTGTAGTTCCGATGGACCTGGGACCTGTGGGAGCGCAGGCTCATAATGAGCCGGGCCGGCTGTAAGCCAGCTCCAAGATCGTGAACTCGGTGGTCACCATCGGTTCCAACAATTGGTATCAGAAGCTAAACCCGATAAAAAAAATCTCGAGCGTCACATATGGCGGGGGCACCCCGATGTGTGACTAAGGGGGAGATTGTTGGGGTTTAGTCCCACATCGTGTAGCGATGGTGGGGGGCACAACATATAAGGCGAGAGAACCCTCACCTATTAGGCTAGTCTTTTGGGTTGAGTAAGCTCAAGGCCTTATATGTTGTAGCTCCAGTGGACCTGGGACATGTGGGAGCGCAGGCTCGTAACGAGCCAGGCCGGCTGCAAGCCAGCTCCAAGATCGTGAATTCGGTGGTCACCACCGGTTCCAACACGGACAACGTCTATTGGCCCACAGCAGGACGACATGCATGCGTGGTGGCGAGCTGGACAGCCACCTCCGCTCTTGCTGTTTACCGCCAAACATGGAAAGAAACAGCATGAATAGACACAAGGGTGCGCACGAGCGATTGTTTTCGTGCCAGGAATTATTCCAAGAGATCCGAGCTCTTGGTTGTTTTCCCATGAAATGGAGTTAGATTGCAATGCCGTGGAATCTTTCCTTTCCTTTTCCTGTGAATCAAAGGGATGTTCAGGAAAATTTCCTTTAGAAAGTTGAATCCTACAAAATTCCTTTGCCAATCCTATAATTCAAAGGGCCCTTAATGTGGATTAGCTTTATAGAGATATGGATATGGATCCTCAAAATAAGTCTTAGAACTTAATATCTATCTCACCAACACATGGTTAGTACGAAAAATTAAAGTTACAAATATGTGTCTTACAATAGGAGAAAAAAGATATATCAAGGTTGTATTTTTAATTCGATACAAAATTAATAGTCCATGCTATATTATTGCGAATGTTAAATTATATTATAGATGTAATGGTGACCATAAAATAAATTATAGCTTTCAAATTTTATAGAAAGGGAAAAATGAATATTTATTTAATGTTTGTTTTTCATTAATATTTGATAGTATTTTTTGGCCCCGTTGTTGCATCATACGGGCATTTGCTAATTTTAAGATAAAAACATACATGAAAAGTTTACGGCTGTGGGATTGAAAATCACTCAACAAACAACTATCTGCCCTCGTCTCAATATATATCCATAAACTATTGTTGTTAAATATGTGCGTAGATTACTAGATTTCCATCAACCAAACAATACTAGCATTGCACACGCCCAACCAGCATACAAGAAGAGCATTGCATTTACCCAGACAAGGGTGGCCTGCTCCTCGAGCAGGAGCACCATCCACGTTGCCCAAAATATTTTTGGCCATTGGATTTTCGATTGGACGGTCTAGATTTATTGAAGCGGCTTCCCAGCAAAGTAGCTTCTCGTCCTGCTTCTCACCTTATCTTCGGCTTCTCTTCCGCTTCTTTAACTTCTGATCCGAATCCGGTGAAACAAATATATACACGTCGTCTACTTCTCTATCCAGATTATTCTTTACTCTTCCTCTCTCTCACGGTCCGTTTCTCCCTCTCCACGGACGTGGTCACGGGCGACGGCGCCGACAGCGCAGGGCGGTGGCGGCGGCAGCGGCCTCCTCCTCTCCACCCACGCTGTCCTCTTCCTCCCTTCTCCCATGTCGTGCCCTCCTCCTCCTCTCTCCCTGTTTCTTTGCTCGCTGCCTCTCCCGCCGCGGTCACGCCAACGGCCGACGCTGCACGCGAGCGGGGCGGCGCCTCTCCCACCTCCATCCCTCCTGCGTAGCTGCTTCTTGGTGGCACCTCTCCCATCTCCATCCCGCCGGCGTCACTACTTCCTAGCGATGCCGCCTCCTCCCTCTCCTCTGCGTGTCTTGTGCTACAGGAAACCCTAGGTATGTCTTGATTTGTTAATTTGTATAGTTGAGTTGTGCTACTTTTTTACATGGGAGGCCTGCGACACGAACTAGGTGAAGATACATTGTCTCTCTTTACCGTAGAGATCCTTGCAGAAACACACATCCACGTCACCCTAAATGTTTTCGGCTATGGGATCTTTGATTGGATGGATGCGGTGTGTTTTGTTCAATAAATCCCTAGCAGCCATTTTTGTGTACTATTTGTTTAGGTTGACTACCTGTTTTATGTAGGTTGGATTCATGATTCGATTACTATTTCAAACTATTTTATTCAGGTTGGATTTGTGATTCCTCCACTATTTGAGAGGTCTATTTGTTTACTTAACAATTTAACTTATTGTGCCTATTTATTATTGTCTATGCAGCTCACATGTAGATAAATTGTGATGTGCCGTGTAGGCACAATATGAATACTTTATGTGCGGTATCTTTCTTGCATGCCTCTCAAATAGTGGTGTATATTTGTTTTCTTTTCCTTTTTCACAATGTTATTTCTGGTTACGTGTTACACAATGTTATTATTTCTATATATTTCCTTCAGATTTCAACTAGGCTTATATTTCTTTTAGATTTCAGCTAGGCTCCTTAAAGAAGTGTATTTTCCTTCCTTTGTTTTCCAGTGTTAAAGAGGTGTATATTCCTTCCTTTGTTTTCCAGGGTACGCTTGATCTAACTCAGACTATAAGCTCTTTTTTACATTTTAGCTACTCTGCTCAGACAAGGTATATGTATATATAGTGGTTCTTTGAAGTTCAAATATATGGTACCATCTACAATTCTAAAATATTTGAGTCTAAGTACATTTCACATTATGAGAATGAGAAGCAATTTCAAGCCCAGGCAATTCCAATAATTACTGGTCCTACACACAAAAAAGAGGTTCAACTCCAATCGATCAGCTATTTAGTCCATTGCATTTGCTTAAAAAAGTTGGGACTCTTATCTACGATTGTCTCCATGTTACTGCTTTTTATTATTGGACCACAAACATTATTTCTATAGTTCTTTTCATACACATCAGTTCATTATGTTAATGAAGGTCAATGTCATCTTGTCCATATTTTTAGGTTCATCAAGTGCCTATGCAGCATAGGTAAAAAAGATTCAGCACATATTTTCAGGTTCATTCCTATCATATTGTCTCAATTTAGTTAGTTCATGATTTCATCTATGATTCGTATTTATTTTGGTGGGTTCAAGTTTGATTTCATACATGTTCAATATTGAGAATAGTGCTTTGCCGTTTGTACAGTTTTGCAGTGCACAGAGTTTTCCTTAGAGAGTCAAGATTCATAGTTTTGGAGTGAGTTCGTAACAAATCTTTTTGCAGGATTGGCACTGCGGACAGAGTCAAAGGCACTACCTGTTGCCTTGCCACGCTTTGGTTTGGTATATTTTTCCCTACCTGCAAATGCTATTCGAATTCGTATATAATCAGCATATCTTTTTAGCTAGCAATAATGCATTCCATTTAGTACGAAATGTTTAAAACTCACAACTACCGATGGATTGGTTGCAGTTCATTTGAAGATTGGTTGTTCCTTTACAATGGCAAGGCCAATATAGATTAAGCTATTGTCATTACTGCAGGTCCTGGTAGAAACCTTGCTTGGAGATTTTTTTAGATGCTCAGATTATTAGCTCATTTTGTTGTTCCTCCAAATTAACTAAATCTGCAATGAAAAATTGAATCATCAAGCAATTAGCTTCCATCTTCTTGAGAAGCAGTCTATTCCAATTGGACCGTTTCGATGGTTCACTACGGTGTCAACAATGACTATGCACAGCCGTGTTGGTTTAAACTATGAATCTATATAAAAAGTTCATAGTTTATATGATCTGATAAATTGTTGACATTCTCCCATATGATCTGATAAGTTTCAAAGCGCAATGCACGTATAATTTTGATATTGATTGCTAGACTGCTATATTGCTTAAGTATTGACGAGCGAGATTGTTGTTTGTATTTAGCCTTGTTTCATGCTTTTGCAGGCTGATTTGTACGTCCTCTACTATAGTTTATCTAGATGATACTTTAGGTGAGGCGATCGATCGTTGTCGTTGACTACCGCAAAAGGACCTGCTTTCTACAACAAATTACAACCAAATTCAGGTTAAATCATGCTCAAACAATAATATTGAATTGTTATAGTCCAGCATCAGCTAGGTCTCACAAAATGATTCAAATTGATCATGACTATCTTATTTTTTACCTACCTGAAGCGAAATAATACACTCAAATAATGAAGCTTCAGATTTGGCTCCATGCTCCAGTAATATACCTCATTCAGACATACATAAAGCAATTTGTTATGTGTGTCACATAGGGATGAAAACGGATCGGATACGGACGGGTATCACCAATATTACATTTGTTTTCATATTTCTGTCCAGATTCGGATTCGAATATGGATAGTGTCAACAATGTCGGATAGGATACGATTGGATATCGACATCATAAATATACGATTTGAGTATTCAGATACGGATACGGTATCGGATGTTAGATATCCGGACTCGGATACGGACAGATCTCAACCCCTCTAGACGGATTCGGTTTCAAATACGGTCGGAAAATATCCATACCGTTTTCATCCCTAGTGTCACATAATTACACTTCACAACTTATGGCCATGAATTGTTGGCCCTTTCCTGTATGATCTGATATGTTTTAAAGCATAGTACACAAATTATTTTGTTATCAATTATTTGACTGCTACATTGCTTAGGTAATGACAAGCAAGATTGTCGTTTAGATTTGGCCTTGTTTCATTCCTTTGCATGTCGATTTGTACATCCTACTATAGTTTTTCCAAGATAGTAATTTGGGTGAACTGATCCATCATCGTCATTGACTAATGACTAACATAGAAGGACGTGCCAGCTCCAGCTAGGTCTCACAAAGTGATTTAAGTTGACCATGACGATCTTATTTTTATAAACCTACCTGGAGCGAAATGGTATGCTCAAATAATGAAGCTTCACATTTTGATCTGTGCTCCGGTAGTATACCTCATTCAGACATAGATCAAGCATTTTGTTATGTGTATCATGCCTGCCATTTTTCACTTTCAAGACTCTAATCTTATTAACTAGGAAAAGATAATGCATGTACTTCAATTGAACCTTTTAAAGTCCGGCTCTTGGCATCTCCAATCATTTTTATATGTACAATAATGTTTGTCAGAGGTGTTTGGAGTTAATTAGAAAATAGATAAATTTGCTCAGTTACTAAGTATCAATATGCAATTTTTTACAATAGGACCCAAAGCTTGACATTTATTTTTCTAGTCAGTGTGCTTTGATTTCATAAGCTTTATAGAGTGACACTAATGAATTAGGACTGAAATAACCATTTCTATGCTAGGTTTCCTATGCTAGCAGATTTTGGTTCAGTAACTACCGATAACAACTACAAGTGTACCGATGCGTTTTGAATGGTTACATATAGTGTTAAGCTGTAATCTCCTTAAAAAGGCATCGTTTTAGTATGAACTAACCTTCAACAACGGCTCGAGAGGTGGCCTAAAGATGCCTAAAGTTCATGCATCAGGTGGTTTCTGTTTAGTCGAGTATACTTTGAGGGGCCAAATCTCTCAACTTATATGATCGAGTTAAATAGGTATTGGGCCTTTGCCATTAGAATGTGAAGGCCACCTATCACTCACATTCCCTATGATGATGTATAGCTACAAGTGTTTGTTTTTATTAGGAAAAAAACGGGTTCTATTCCCCTACGTGTTTAAAGAAAGGCTATGACAAATGGGAACTTGACAATTTTTATACTGATACATACCTGCTACTATATCTTCAGAGGTTTCTTTCAGTGCTCTGGATTCTATAGAATGAGTTCCCATTCATACAGCTAGCCACCTCAATTTACATCTTACAATGTCTATCATCTCTGCTTTCATAAATGTTGGGGCCAAACCTCAATCTGAGAAATTGTCGACGTCTAACTTTTTGACTGAATTTAAATTCAATTACTATGGTCTAGGTGCTGCAATTTCTTTTCATTGGTTTTAGACTTATCTACATAGCCCATTTCAGCAATCCACTGGTGATATACAGCGACAACTGAACAGTTGGAGAAAGAGTATCTGATCTGACGGATCTCATTTCTGGTTCACGTATAATTTGATTGGCAGTTTATTTGTAAGGTATGGCTGCCTGCTTCTTCATATCTATTTCATGATGACTTCTGTACATTCAAGTCTGATTGAATAAATTGGCTTGGCTGCATGTGTCCTCTGAACACAACCTGTTATTACACACTAAACAAAACCTACATAAACCGGCACAATCTCTCTTGCTCTCTCATTTTTACTTCTTAGATGTTCAGTTATGAATGGCCACAACACAGTGAGTGAAAAAAGGCACTACTATTAATTGTGCTGCAGGTAGTGACTTGCTTTGCTTAATTTTGCACGCCATTTTTTTTACCAAAATGCGTTACTGTTTATCAATTATTTAAGAAAACACCAAGAAATACGTGAGTTTGTAGGAAATTGTCTCCTTTATCCGCTATAGCTGCTGAACGACTAGTGTACAACACTTTATCTTGCCTTCTATTATTTACATCTAGCACTTCTATTTTGCTTCCAAGCCAAATTCTTTTTCTTTTTTTTGCCACACAATACCCTTCTTCTATGGATGAATGCTTCCCGTTTATTTTAACACCTAGAGGCCTATCCATGGCCTATGTCCACTGCATTTGCTACATTTGGTTGACTTAGAACAATTTATGTATCCTCTGCTCATAATACAACTGTTTGATTGTGGTTCCTGCAGGTTGATACATATGGTTCCAATTCCAGCTACGCCAAAACCATGCCGTCTACCGCTACTACTGCCAACCTATTTGGCTTACATATCCGATCGTATCTAATTCTACATGTTTTCCTTAGCTCAATTCCATGGAGTGTCTCAGTTTACACGGGCCTCCATGTTCCATTCCAACATTTGCCTTTTTAGTTTTCGCAAGATGACTTAAAATTGGCGCGCGACTTTACATACCTAACTTCTGAGTCTTGTGTGTTTAGTGCTAAAGACAACTGTGTAATCCCTATGTACATTGCAACCTGTAGTGAACTTCTGAGTCTTGTGTGTTTAGTACTAAACAGAACTGTGTAATATTCAGTATATGATCCACCATGCTATTTATGTGAACCTTGCTTGCATAATGCTCTGATGCCCTACCATGCTAGTTATAGGCATGCCTTTCGGTAATCTATATAAATAGACCAAACCACATTATCCGGCTGCTTCACGGCACATTCTGCACCCACACTTATCCCCGAGCGCGTGCATCACATTCTGCACCCACACTTATCCCCGGGCGCGCGAATGCGCGCACCCTGACACTAGTTATATATAAGGTGCAGAGTATTCTCAGCGTATTGTTGCTTTTATGAATGAAACAAAATAGTTTTTTTTTTTATAAAAGGGGCAGAGCTCTGCATTCATTCAAACAAAATACTAATATATACCAGGTCAAGTTTTGTCTTTTTTCTTAACATGCTAATCTAGCAAATCGACTTGTCTTCCACATATACCACACAAACATGGTTCAACTATGTTCAAAGATTTCCCGTTCAGATCAAATTAATCCAGCAGCAGCCTGTGTAATCACCGTCCGTCCTCGATGATTCCAGTCATCGCCGGCGACGGGGTGTGAGGCGCGATAGTCTCCCTCTGCATGCTGAACTCCCCGGCCGGTCGTGTCGCCAGAGTAGTCGCTAGTAACGTAACTGGTGTTCCCACCCCTGCGCTGCCACTCAGTGATGTAGCTTGGCTTGGTCACCACCTCGGTCACCTCGATGTCTCCGGTGAGCATTTTCACGACCCGCGACATCGGTGGCCGCTGGTGAGGCGAACCCTGCGTGCAGAGGAGGGCGACACTGATGACTCTCAGTGCCTCTTCGCTGTCGAATTCTTGGATCCTTGCGTCCAAGATGCCGAGTGCTTGGTCCCTTTCGTACAGCTCCCAGGCCTGCAAATCGTCGAATGCTTCAGCGATCAGTAGGTTTACAAGAAGGAACCGAGGTGTTTTCTTTGGGCTTAAGGATATTTGATCAGCTTACCCACTCAAAGAGATAGATCCTGTCTTCCTCCAAGGAACTGTCAGTGTTTGATCGACCTGCGACAGTCTCCAATGCCACCACCCCGAAGGCAAAAACGTCGGCCTTTTCAGTCAGATGGCCTCTCATGGCATACTCAGGCGCCAGGTATCCACTTGACAACGGATACGGAGATTCAATTAGTCAGATCAGGATTCAGAGCTACATTCACAGCACGGGCAAAGGTGAAATGCACTTACAATGTGCCTGCAATTTTAGTGCTGACATGAGTCTTCTTCTCATCAAAGAGCTTGGCAAGCCCGAAATCGGAGATCTTGGGTGTGAGGTCGGTGTCAAGTAAAACATTGCTGGCCTTGATGTCCCTATGCACGATGCGCACGCTGGACTCCTCATGAAGATAGGTTAGGCCTCTTGCAATACCTAAAATGATCTCACAGCGTGTTGGCCAGTCAAGGCTCAAGCCACTGTCACCTGTACATTCAAAAACAAAATCTTTGAGAAATATTGTTTTTATTATAACTACAAATGCGGTTAAAGGCGTGTAGTGATGGGGATGAGTCAAAGTGAGCACACCAAAGAGTGCTCGATCAAGGCTTCCATTCTCATGATACTCATAGACCAGCAGGGGGGTGTTACTGTCAATGCAACAACCATATAGCTTCACAAGATTGCGGTGTTGCACAGCAGAAATTGTGGCCACTTCTGTTACGAACTGGCTTTTCCCCTGATGAGATGTTTGAGAAAGTTGCTTCACAGCTATTATCCTCCCATCAGGTAGCTTACCCTGCAAAAATAAAAAGTAATATATATATATGATTGTCCATATATGTTTCTAGAAAGCTGCATTCGTTACCAACTTCTACAAAAAATTATTAGAAAGCTGCATTTGCAAGAGTAAATTGTGAGGGAGTAACCTTATAAACTGGTCCATACCCGCCTTCTCCAAGAATATTTTGAGAACTGAAGTTATCTGTAGCTAACTTTAGTTCAGCATTACTGAAGACGTTTAGCCTTCCGACCATGTTGTAAAGCTCTGTTTATTTTGTTTCATTCCAATTGAGAAAGAATCAGAATCAGTCAATTGTAAGATTCGATGTCTAAATTACTGTATAAATGTATTTGATACCTTCTTGTTGCTGTGCTATTCTTCTTCGCTTCTGTACCAGCATAAAGATTCCAGCTAAGGCGGCTAGTCCTAAAACAGAAGCACCAATTACTATTCCAGCAATTGCCCCTGCTTTGCTTTTCTTTTTGGGAACACCATTTCGCACAGTAGGAGTAAAATCTGAAAAAAGGACGTTTGATATATTAGCATCCAATAGGATACTTATTTCAAGCTATTATTCATCGATTGGGTTAGACAGTACTTGGTGTCACACTTAATGCTGAGATCATGGGTCCATAGTACCCTTGGGTTGGAATGCAACAAGTGCCCTTGCCTGCCCAGAACAGATGGATCTCAAGGAAGTTTTTGGACACAGTTGCATTGTATTTCTTATACACTGCAACATAAGATTTTCCACCAGCCGTCTTCCTTATGTCAAAGTTCTTTTCTTTCAGACCACCCTGTACAAATGTCAAGTAAGATAACAAAGTCTTTTGTCTAGGAAACATCAAAACTCCTGATCTATGATGCATGGGATATGGCGATATGCACCTGGATGTATATGTCAAAAACTCTCCTTCCAGTGCTTTGCCAGGTGGGTGACTCTGGATAAGCAAACTCTGCAAACTGAAGCTCAACAGTGTAATTTCCATTCTCAAGTCCAATGCCATAGTACCGCAGTGATGATGGTGACATCCTTGCTGTTTGGAACAGTTCTGAATCCAGTGCATTCTGAAACTGCTGGGAACTATATATTATGTAACTTCCATTTGGGGCCTCATTAAATTTTCCTACATTGCTAACACCCCATCTTGTTTGACCAGTAACATAATATGATGCAGCTCCAATATTTGTAGGATCGATTTCATAAAAAGTATTATCTGAGCCCCTCATAGATCTGTTACTTCCACAGTCTACCGCAAAGGAGGAATCTGCAATTAAGAAGTATATATATTAACTATATTGCAATCCCTGAGACCGTGTCAACTGCTGAAGATGGTAAAGAGTGAGAAACATACATTCAGGAGAACCACGGAAACAAGGAATATCTTGCTGGAGACAGTTTAGGCCTGAAGGTAGAATGCTGCACATTTGAAGAAAATAAGAAGTTTAACGCTCTCAACTAAAAAAAACTCTCAGAAGGCATAACTAAATTTTAAAGTACCTGTTGTTGCTGCTACCAAGAATGAAGTTGTTTGCCACCAAATTCCTTTTTTTTTAAAAAAAAAACAACTTATCAAACAACAGAGTGATACAACCTTGAGCATATCTAAATTTTTGCCCTTCAAGGAAAAATTTGTACTTTCAACTTACAATTGCAAATTATTCTGGATAGCCCAAGAAGGGAAGCTACCGGAGAGCTGGTTGTAAGAAAAATCTCTGAAAAAATAAAAAAAAATTATTACAGATGAAATAAATACACAGTTTCAGTAATTAAAAAATATAAAATTATGTTAGACAACACTGAAATTTCCTGACATACAAATTGTTTAGTGAAGGGCTTTTAACATCAGGCAGGCTTCCAGAAAGGCTATTGTTTCCGAGAAACCTGAATTTGTTAATGTTTGTGACAAGCAAAACATACAAGCATCAGCTTAAGAGTTCAGTTGTATTATGAAGATGATCTCTTAAAAGAATCCCTTACAAGAATCCAAGATTGTCCAAATTCAGTATGGATTGTGGAATTTGGCCTGTGAGATTGTTAAAGCTCAAGTCCCTGTGCCATGAGACAGAAATATTACTTGAAAAGATGATCCAATTGAAATTTTGTGAAAGAAAAGCAACAGCAACAGACATTTGTACAATTGCATATAATGAAATACTTACAATAAGGTCAATCCCGCTAGATTAGAAAAATTTGCTGTTGCAAGAGTATCAGATATCCTGCAGTTCCTCAATATCCTGTAGAAAGATAACCAATGTCAGTACCATCTACACTGCCAAGATATGAAACTGTACATTTACAGTGAAAAGTATGTCGCATACAGGACATTCAAAGATGTCAAGTTACTGATAAAGGACAATGAAGAGCTCCCATTTACAATATCACCAATCCGTCTGCACATGAAGATGTCTAACAAATCAGTTTCCACGACAAGATTGACCTTGTCAACTATCAAAGGAACAGGGGCAACAATGAATGAAGTACTTACAAGTCCGTCAATTTGGTTAGATTGGATATACTTTTTGGGATTGGGCCTTCAAAAGAATTTCCTTGGAACCTCCTACAAGTTCATAAATTTGTGTTCCTAATAAGCCGGCTGCTAAAAGATTATTTGTCATTTGAACATAATAAACGTTAAGCATGAAGTATCATGACTTTTTTATCAGCCAGATTGATCTGATTGCATGAAAATGTGTAACATTTCTATTAGGAGTGAAAAGTGAAAAGAATTATTGTGCTTATGAATAAGCAAAGAGCATATGCACAAAGTCCTATTGCACAGTTTCCAGGAAGCCTTGGTTCATAAAAAAATGTACTAAATGATCATGCGAAGCAATTAATAGTAGTCTTACATTACTTCCAACTGAGTCAGGCTCCCGATGAAATCAGGTATTTTTCCTGTGAAATCAATGTCCGATGCCCAGCTGCACGCACAAGAAAATATATTACACTAAGAGTGTGATATTACATCGGACATAACTTGTTGCTGCAGTATTGAGCATACAGGATCCTCAAGTTCTTAAGCTTTGAGAATGTCGAAGGGAATGGACCGCTGAAGCCAGAGCTGTCAATGTATCTGCAAAGACAGTTGACAAAACTTTTAGTTCATTCAGAAGTGAAGTTTGGAAATACAAAAGATGCATTTTACAGTTGCTCCAGTTTGGTCAAGTTGCCCAGTTCAGAAGGAAGTTCACCAGTAAAATTGTTCATACTAATGCCCCTGAAAGAAAAAGTGAGTAGTTCAGAATGCGATTACGCACATGTATGTGATGCTATGAACAGAAAAAGTCATACTTTTTTCTGTTTGATGAACAATCTGAAACATTTGAAACACCAAATACAAGGGGGAAATGATGTTGATGTGCCAATATTTATTATTTCAAGATGTGCTTTATTTCACCTAGTACTAAATATAGTCCAATGTCGAGTAGCCACGCAAGGTTAGCAAGTTTTATGTAGAACTTAGTAGCTAAAGTATACAATAACCAGGGAACTCTCACAATGAGCTAAGATTGGTAAGGTTCCCAAGCTCCTTTGGAACTGTTCCAGATAGCGGATTCATAGCTAGAGATCTTGCAATGTTTTCAGAAACAAAAATGTGGTTAAGACAAATTAAGTGGTAGCTAATAAATGAGGCACAATCAAATTTTGAAATATAATTCTTACAAGTACTGCATGGGAAATTTCCCAATGAATGATGGGACGGGACCTGTCAAATAATTATACTTCAGGTTCCTGAAACATCATCAAACCAATTAGCCAGATAAAGAATACTAATGGTTACTGATTCTTTGCAGGCAAATAGGACATTATTGTGAATAATTGTTGAGGGTGATTTATTCAGGAAAAAATAAACTTTGAGAATATATATTAGTCAGATGCCATACAGGTTATTGAGATAGGTGAGGTTCTGCAGCTCGGCTGGTATCTGACCGACAACATTCAAGGCATACACTTTCCTGCAGAAGCAAAGAACATGTCAAAACAAGACCTCATCTCATAGGGTGAAATAAAAGGAGTAAAAACTACTCCTTTTGTGCATGCTTTTCTATCCAAACATATGGGAAATATAATCTTGACAGCTTCGAGAGGTAATAATCAAGCCCCGCTCGGGCGTTTCGTCGAGCAGATGGTGATCGAGCTGCGGTGGCAGATCAACGCAACGGCGCTCTGGGAGGGAGAGGATCAGAAGTGAGGAACCTACAGATTGGTGATGTGGCAAACGGTGGCGTTGTTGTAGGTGCAGTCGCACTTGATGTCCGGGTTGATGTTGGGGTTGTTGTACTCGACGTCGGTGGTGTCGACGGCGACCCCGCTGCAGGGCTCACCGCTGATGTTCCACGCCGGCGACGCCTTCAGCCCCCATCGCCCCAGGATCGTGTTCAGTGCCACCACTGCACAATTACACGCACACGATGAAAATTTTGCGCCCAAAGAAATTAAAACATATACATGTAAACATGTAGTATCACACTTACACAAGAAATTTGTGTTGAAGATGTGATTTCTCTAAGTACTAGCTTAGCATATGAGGTCTATTTCCGTGTTCGAAACTGGGCCTAGAGGATGATGAACTAAATTCGCATCGCATGTGCTTGTGTGCATGCATGGTACACATACGGCTAGCTGCTAATGGACAGTTGCTGCACGTACGTGCGTACGTACCTTCGGCTGGATCAGTTCGTGCTGTTTGCTGGCCTCTCGTCGCTGCCACCCACGAGCACGCGAGCAGCACCCAAAGGAGTCGCCCACCATGGCTGCCGCCGCCGGTGCTGCACCTGCTGGCCGCCATTTCGCTCGCTCGCTCGTTCTCTGAGATGAGAAGCAAATGAATGACCCGGAAACAAATGGTCTTTAAGCTAAGGATCAAAGTATCAGCAATATATCACCATCATGCACACGTGGACACACAGAAGAAACATATGCGGATCGATCGGTAACAGAGCTGTTGAAAGTTTGACTAGCAGCGCAGCAGAGTGCGCACGTCGTCTCTCGTTCGCATCTTTGGCTCAGTTCAGCTCGTCTATAAGCCACTGGTGCTGATTTGTACAGCTAATTTATTAGTAGAGAAAAATATTGTATCATGACTGATAAGCCAGCTTATGACAGCCGAACGGAGCCTTTGTCGTCTCCGGCCCACTCAGCAGGTTCATACCACTGGATAGCGATAGTGACGGCAGTGATTTTTTTTTTAGTTCTACGTTCCTACCTGCAGTAGTAGCCAGCAGCCACTTTGAATATTGACCAACTGTTAATCCATGCATGCATGCTCCATGTAATTGTTCAGTCTAAACCTTATAGTTCCCCTAGCGCATCGTGGCTACGTACAAAACGGAGTGATACAAAGCTTGCTTCAATTTATGTTGGGTTTCCTGGACCCTGTAGTCTCTGTCTTTTCTTTTTTGGCGACTGTTCCTTAGCACGTCCAGAACCATGATGCACGTAGTACATTACATCAATTAAAGTGACATTTACATATCGTACATTATTAAAGTATTGGTCAACTATTAAAGTGGCAATATAGGTAGTACCTACGTACCACAGGAATATATGGAGTACAAGTCAGTCCTTATACTAAAGAAGAAAAAAGGAGGGGGCCACCACAAGTCAGCAGTGATACACCACTAGGAAATTTCCAACAGAGTGGGACCTCAGTCCCAAAAATAAATCAGTTCTTTTAGAATCACCTAATTAAAGTCAAATTATCTTAAGGTTGACCAACTTTATAAGAAAGGGTAATATTGTTTATGGCACCAAATAAGTAAATTATGACAATATATTTTATGATGTATCTAGTTACACTACCGGAAACCGGCGATTTGCCGAGTGCCGGAGGCTTTGCCGAGTGTATTTTATCGGGCACTCGGCAAAGACCGTGTTTCCGAGTGCCAAATAAAATACACTCGGCAAACAAAAACACACGGTAAAATACGTCTTTGCCGAGTGTTTTTTTTCTAGCACTCGGCAAAGATGTATTTTGCCGAGTGCTATTTTTTGGCACACGGCAAAGTATGTATTTGCCGAGTGTTTTTTTCTGACACTCGGCAAAGATGTATTTTGCCGAGTGCCTTTGTTTTGGCACTCGGCAAAGAGGCTTTTTGCCGTGTGCATTTTGTTGGCCCTCGGCAAATCAGTTTTTCGAAGCAATTTTTGAGGCCCTAAATGAATTCGAATGAAAAACTTTTCAACTACAAAGTTGTATAACTTCTCAAGATCTACAAAGTTTATTTTGGTCATTTCTTCATTTGACAAAGTGACAATAACGTTGTTCATAAAATCTACATCTCTCATATCTCTCATATTAGTTTCATGAAAGTAGAAGACAGATATATAAGATTTATGAACAATGTTACTACCACTATGTCGGATGAACAAATGACCAAAATAAACTTTGTAGATCTTGATAAGTTATGAAATTTTGTAGTTGGCAACATTTTGATTTGAAATCATCTTGTCATACAAAAACGACGTTTGAATTTGAAAATTTTAAAATTTGAATTTTTCAAACGACCTCGGATGGAAAAACTTCCTAAATGAAAATTGTAGATCTCCAAAAGTTATGAAACTATGTAGTTGACAACTTTTTGATTTGAAATCATCTTATCATGCAAAACTACGTTTGAATCTCTCAAATTTAAAATTCAAAATTTTCAAACGACCTCGGATGGAAAAACTTACTAAATGAAAATTGTAGATCTCAAAAGGTTATGAAACTTTGTAGTTGACCACTTTTTTTATTTGAATTCATTTAGGGCCTCAAACAAGCAATTTACTCTCAGTTTGCCGAGTGCCTTTTTTAAAGCCGTATTTTGCCGAGTGCCTATGTTTTGGCACTCGGCAAAGAGGCATTTTGCCGTGTGTATTTTTTTGGCCCTCCGCAAATCAGTTTTTCGAATCAATTTTTGAGGCCCTAAATTAATTCAAATGAAAAACTTTTCAACTACAAAGTTGTATAACTTCTCAAGATCTACAAAGTTTATTTTGGTCATTTCTTCATTTGACAAAGCGACGATAACGTTGTTCATAAAATATACATCTCTCATCTCTCTCATATTAGTTTCATGAAAGTAGAAGAGAGATATATATGATTTGTGAACAATGTTACTACCACTATGTCGGATGAACAAATGACCAAAATAAACTTTGTAGATCTTGAGAAGTTATGAAATTTTGTAGTTGGCAACATTTTGATTTGAAATCATTTTGTCATGCAAAAACGACGTTTGAATTTGAAAATTTTAAAATTTGAATTTTTTAAAAGACCTCGGATGGAAAAACTTCCTAAATAAAAATTGTAGATCTTCAAAAGTTATGAAACATTGTAGTTGGCAACTTTTTTATTTGAAAACATCTTGTCATGCAAAACTGCGTTTGAATTTCAAAATTTTAAAATTCAAATTTTATAAACGACCTCGGATGGAAAAACAACCAAAATAAACTCTGTAGATCTCGAAAAGTTATGAAACATTGTAGTTGGCAGCTTTTTGATTTGAAAACATCTTGTCATGCAAAACTACGTTTGAATTTCCAAATTTTAAAATTCAAATTTTATAAACGACCTCGAATGGAAAAACTTCCTAAACTAAAAGTGTAGATCTCGAAAAGTTATGAAACTTTGTAGTTCACAACTTTTTTATTTGAATTCGTTTAGGGCCTCAAACAAATAATTTATACTCGGTTTAGTGTAATATATTGGGAACTAAAACGAAATCTAGACACAAGTGACATTGTGGTGTAGTGGTAGAGGAGATTTGTGCGCAGCGGGAGGTCTCGGGTTCGAATCCCGTCGGCCGCGTAGCCGTGAAATTTACGCAAAAAAAGCCAGAGATGGATGGGTGCTGACCGGTGGGGGCCTCCACCAATTAAAAGAAAATTCCATTTTTTTTGGTAAAAATTCCCATTTTTTCGGGTTTTTTTTCGGTTCCAACTTTGCCGAGTGTCGGGCACTCGGCGAAGGCTTTGCCGAGTGCCCGACAAAAGACACTCAGCAAAGACGTCTTTGCCGACTCATTTTTTATCGAGTGGTCTTTGCCGAGTGCAGCACTCGGCAAAGCCTTTGCCGAGTGCAAATTAGGCTTTGCCGAGTGCCCCTGGCACTCGGCAAATTCACTGAGTCCGGTAGTGTTATACTAATTTTGTATTTTTTTATAAATTTAGTCAAACTTAAAATAGTTTGGCTTAAGATAACCCTAGAATTTAGTTTATTTTGGACAGACAGTAGTAAGATATATACAAAAATTTCACTGCACATAGACAAATCGCATCAACTGATTTGGCATTTGATTGTTGCCACGATAGCGTCCAGCGATGCAACACATAAAAATCACCAACTTGCTTCGCATGCCTCTCTCGAGGTTGACAAGTATACAAAGTAGTGCATGCCAATTAATTTGTGTAAACTTGAAAACTACCAATTAGAACCACTAGATGTTGATTCAATGGACGAGATGAGGGGGCTTAAGCGCAAAAAAAGGCTGGCCCCACACCGGGGACATTTATCTAGTGACTTGAACGTTTCACCACGAAAAAGGATACAGTGGTTGGGACATGTATGGATTTTTTCAACCCCTATTGTCAATGGACTTATGACCTTCTTCGCATGGTATGTGTTTACGGGATCTGAGTTTGGTTGTGGCAGCACCCATGACAGGAGACACAATAGATCATTAAAACTACAGTCTGACCAGTCGTACTTAGCCTTTAGGATGAGTAGCTCAAGCACAAAAACGTAGCAATGTCCAATATGTCGGACATGCATTTTCAATACCATACACAGTCTCCTTCGATGTTTTTGTCACCCTTTTTAAAATTTTTAGACCTTTTGGGCTCTTTAGTACAATCTCTGGTCCAAGAACTCGAATCATGTCCTCCAAATCATCTTCATCCCCGACACGTGCTCCATCATCATTATTGGCACCACCTTCGTCGTTACCATCCCAACCACCAGCATCACCACCTTGTTCATTGCCAAACTCGGGATCCATTCGTGTATCAAGCTGTACTGAATATTGGGGTAGGGATTCTAGGGTTTTGTCATCGCATTTCTCCTCATCCTCGTCGTTAACAATAACTATTTTACCATGATAAATCCACACTGTGTAGTCCTCAACAAATCCTCGCATAATCAAATGTGATATGATGATAGTCACATCTGTCCATGCTATATGGTTCTTGCAATCTTTACAGGGACAAATAATTGTATCATTATTCTCTATCAACGTCGTTGCATGCTTCTTTGCGGTTTCAATAAATTTATCCACCTCTTCAAGGAAACCTACCTTGAACCTTAACGAACCATACATCCAAGAGTTGATGTACTCTATCTTTTACAACAACAACAAAACAAACATTAAAGGACTACTTATTCAGATATATATATATATAAATGAATCAAATTAATAATTACTTGAGAATAATTGTATATACTTCAGATATATATGAATATAAATCAAATATGATTACATGAAGCATACAAACACACCATGGTAGAGGAAAATTAATTAATGACCCATTTATCCATAAATAATTAAAATACATATTTGTTGATTACAATAAACAATTTTAAAGACAACAATTAGCAACAATTATATTTTACCCAATATCTTTCATGCAAACCCTAGTCCAATTTCATCAAACAAAAATTTACAAAAACAAAATTAATAAAAAGACCAAACCCTAGATCTAGATCTACATGCACATGAAACATTCATAAAACTAACTAATTGTTCACTAAAATCAATAAACATAGACCAAATAAAGGTATGATCTTGTTCCACTACCTAATTTACCCTAATACATTCAAAACTTGGGTCTAATTTACTTCATAAGTAGCTCAAGCACCATAGAAGAGAGAGAAAAACAAAACTCTAATTACTCACTAACTAACCATTAAAACTTTAAAAAAAAGTGTGGAATAGCATTTTCTTACCTTCTACAACCTCTCCACCAAAGGATTTGAAACCAAAACATTTTCCCTTAGTAGAACAATTTTTGGGAGGTGTCCAAGACCCCCTATCTTTTTTTCACGGGTTGGAGTGAGTGACCCGAGGAGGAAGAAGGGGTCTACAGAGCCGCCCCTAAAAATCTAACAGTAGGGGCGGCTGGTAAGTGAGTCGCCCCTACAAATCTACCCATTTGTAGGGCTGGCTCGTATCACCAGCCGCCCGTACTGTTAGATTTGTAGGGGCGGCTGGAATCATGGGACCTGAGCTCTCCACTGTAGGGGCAGTTGGTAGTGGAGCCGCCCCTAAAAAAATCGTCGTTGCTAAAAATTGTTTTTTTAGTAGTGGAGATATTACCATTTGATGCGTTGCCTGAAAAATGTTGATGAGCAGCGCGGCATGTTAGCCTGCAGGCATCAGGGATGGAAAATGCTGTGACACAGCTAGGAATAATTAACAGCGTATTGAATCTATAGCTTGTTGATCTAGCTAGCTGCTACTAAATTGATCTAGCTGAGCTATTACTGAATTGAGATAGCTTAGTTACCTGTGTTTTTCAATTCATCGTCAAAATTAGAATATTTGCTTGCATTAGCATTTCTAGTAGCATTTCTGCTATTCCATTTTCAATATTTTTTGTTCCTACTGACCATTTTATTTCTAGGCTAATCAGCCATATCTCATTGTGATGATATATGCATATTTTGCATTCCAGGATCATTTTTTCAGTTCCTTGCGGTTAGAATCTAACGCTACAACAAAAAAGATTCTAGGAGACAGCCCATTTTATTAATAGAGATGGACTAAAAATATCTCAACAATCTCCTAAAATGCTTAGGAATTTTCAGAGATGGTTAACTCATTCTTTATAGAGACGACTAATAAAGACCCACCTCGTAAAATCAATTAGAGATGAACCTCTAAAAATAAGGATCATTTAAGGTCCGAAACATTAGACAACCCAAAATTCAGACGACTCCTCCCCTCATTCCTCACATCTCTCAGCCACACCCCTCCCCGTCACAGTTGCCGACTTGCCGCACACTTCACCTCACATCTCTCTCTCTCATCCACGGGAGGCAACCCCCTGGCAGCCCTTAGCCTTAGGCAACGACGGCCCGGCCCTGGTGGCCGTTGGCGGCGGCACGACGACCAAGGACCAGGTCGGCGGCTCATGTAAATTCGTGATACACATGGTCTCTGCATTTCTCAATAATGCAGTAATGATTCAAGTTTACAAAACCATGAAATTAAAAATCAGCAACTCTTGTTTTATACAACTATTACTGAACGCAGCATCATGGATTCATTTCATGACGTTGTCTTGTCATTGGAAGTATTTGGCTATTTGCACTCTCCATTAATCAATCCATTCAGTTGTGGCAGTAGTAGATTGATTTAGATAGCATGCTGTTATCAATTAATTACATCCCATATAGCACAAGTCATGTACGTGCGCGTGGTCCGGCATGATTCGATCCTGCAACCTCAAACCTCACAGGTACCTCCCCTAGTAGTCACTCTACCCAAAGTCACTTGTGATTAAGGGTGTGTTTGGTTGCTTGATCTCTATGGATAGGATGTGATCATCCATGGATAGAGTGTGTTTGGTTCGTGGATCACTGGGATAAGGAAATCCATGGATAGGGAATATTTCACTTAGATGCTGGATTTCGTGCTCTGAAAAAATCTGGCGGACCAGCTTATCCATGCCTTCTAATCTTTGCCATTAGTAAATAATTTAAGGATTATTAGTACGTTATATTAGTAATTAATAATTATGATGGTAGGATTAGTTTTGATAAGTGCTAATATGTTAATTAATAATCACTTTACTAGATTTAGAAACGAATATTATTTAGGACCATAAACAAACTCAAACAAAAAAAGGTTTAACTGAAAAGTTGTAGATATCATCAATCACTACAACTTTGTTTTTGGTAAAAAAGGTTTCAACTGAAATGTTGTAGATATCATCAATCACTACAACTTTATTTTTGGTCGTTTCTCCATCCGATGTCGTTTCAAAATTTTCCAAATTTCAAAATGCAAGGTGAAAGGATCAAGATACCCAAGAGAAGATTGAATTGGGTTAATTTTAATTTTTTTTGTAATAATTAAGCCCTATACTTGGCCCATTTCACCTCTTGTGCCTAAAAGTGTTTCTATTGTTCTACCGCATAAAAGTTTTGCACCCTAGCTTTTAATCCTACTCTAGCATAGCAATTCTAAGAATGTAAAGACATGAATTGAATTGATCAAATGTAAATGCTTAAGATAAAGAGAGGGAGAAGAGCACGGCGATGTTTTTTTGAGGTATCGGGGAGTCGCCACTCTCCACTAATCCTAGTTGGAGCAACCGCGCATGGGTGTAGCTCTCCCTTGATCCGCGCAAGGATCAAGTGCTCTCTACGGGCTGATTCTTCGACACTCCATCACGGTGAATCGTCCACAACTACTCATACCATGACTTGGGTCATCCACAAGATCTGCTGAATGATCACCAAGCTTCCAATCACCACCGAGCCATCTAGGTGATTGCGATCACCAAGAGTAACAAGCACAAACTCTCACTTGACCAAGACAAGCCTAATGAGAAAGATAGATGCACACTTGCTACTCCCTATGCACTAATGAGGTCCTTAATCTTGGATTCTCAAACCTCAATCACCCCACTAGGCTCTTGCTCTCCCTTGCACTCCAAAGCGTTTCTTTAGTTGAACAAATGGGCAAGAGAGTTGAGTTGGATGAGCTGGAGAAGTATAAATACCCCCACCAACTCAACTAGCCGTATGAAAAAAGGGTTTCTACGTGCTGACCGAACGCTCCTGTTAGAGTGACTAGACGCGTGCGGTTAGTGGTCGATCACCAGCAGCTGAAACATGACTGTTACAGTGACCAAACTCTAGAGAGAGTCCAGTCCTTGCCCACCTGACGCGTCAGGTCAAGAAAAGCGATCTCTGGACCGCCTTTGTACTCGACCGGACTCGTGGCCAACAGAGTCCGGTCACAATCTGACCAGTGTCCGGTCTTTCTTCAGGGCTGAACTGACATTGCTACAATTGGTCGGCACCAGCACGTCCGGTCTATCTCCTGCACCAGCGTCCGATCGAAACTAGAACCTTCACTATGTTGTTTTGTACTGACCAAACCCGGTCCTCAAGAGTCCGGTCACCTAGGCATCAATGTCCGATCATCCTTTCTCACTTCAAATCACTTCCAAATCGAAAAACTCTGTGAATGAAGTTGACTCCACTTGAATTTTTGGGTTGTCCCTGAGCTACCTAGCGCTAAGTTTGACAAGTGTGCACCACACCTAAATCAATAGACTCTCCTAGGTCAAGCTACTAGTTCATACCCCTCTTAATAGTATGGCCAAAGAAGAAACAAAGTCCTACACTACTCTAAGTGTCTCTTCAATGCCAAATGATACTTAGAACTAGTCCGTCCTTAACCTTGTCATTATCCTTTGAAAACCGAAACGATTTTCATCAATAGGGGCACGAATACCATTGATTACCCAAACAAACGCTATTATCGTGACCTAACTCAAATTGCCTCTGCAAAACACATGTTAGTCACAATAATGTTACGTCGTCATTAATCACCGAAACCCAGTTGGGGCCTAGATGCTTTCACAAGGAATTCAAACACGAATTTTATTAGATAAACAATTTCAAATTAATAAGTTGTCAACTACAAAGTTGTCTAACTATTCAAAATCTACAACTTTGGTTTTTTTCATTTCTCCATTCAAGAACATTGAAAATTTTGAGTTTTAAAATGTGAGGACTTCAATCTGAATTTTGTGACCATAGATTATTACAAATGAAAAAGTTATTAATGCTTAGATCTTTTCAAGACATGTAGCTTTGATTTCGGTCATTGGTCCATCTGAAGTCATTTCAAAAACCTTGCCTCACTTTGCTTTGCTGAACCAAACAAACAGATTTTCCTCTCCTGCCGTGGCACGGTGTTAATCCTTGCCAGCGCAGACCACAATCCAAACGAATTACCATCTGCAATATATTGGCCTAGCATGGCTACACAAAAGCTGGAAGCTATCTGTTGAAACTCAAAAGTGCCTCAACGTGGTTCATAGGCATCGCCAACAAGTTATAAACATCGTAGGCGTGTTGGAAACCAAATGGCACAAGAAAACGACTAGCGAAACACGTGAGGAAGACGACGAGTCGTGCGAGCCACCTCCAATCGGCTTAGCCGACTTGATTTTAAAATGTGAGAACTTTAAATAGAATTGGGTTGATATAAATGATTGCAAATAAAAAAATCGTCAACTATAAAGTTATAGATCTCTTCGAGATACACAATATAATTTTGATATAAAGTTTGTCTTTTTTTTTTTACTTTATTTGAGAAAGCTATGAATTTGACTGTGGAATAGTAGCAGGTACTCTGGATATATATTGCAGTACGAGTGTACATGGTGTAAAATGTGGATGATAAAAAAAAGTCAAAAGGGACAAGTAGTGAAAAAAACGGAGCTCAAATTGATACCGATGTTACGTTGATAGCAGGTGCTGTTGACGATCTTGTCCGGTCGCCTTTGTCGATTTTTCAGTACCGCATCCCTCCGTCGAGAATGGAGAGACGATGGCGCCCGCGCGTGTGGTCCAGTAGTTTGACGAATAATTCGATTACTATGCAAGTCAACGAAATTCACTACTCGATTTAGGTTCTTTGCCGAGTGTCTGACGCACTCGGCAAAAGCTAAATTGTACTCGGCAAAGCCTTTGCCGAGTGCGGCACTTGGCAAATAACATACGGCAAAAATTTGATCGGCAAAGTCCTCTTTGCCGAGTGTCTTTTATCGGGCACTCGGTAAAGGCTTTATCGAGAGCCCCGGGGTACTCGGCAAAGAAAAGCGACCGTCACGGCGCCGGCTCCGTTGACGGTTGCTTTGCTAAGTGCCAACTCTGCCGCCACTTGGCAAAGATGTTTTATTTTTTTTCTAAAAATTCTTTGCCGAGTGCTCCTTGGTTGGCGCTCGGCAAAGTTTGATTTTTTTTTAAAAAAATTCTTTGCTGAGTGCCCTCTGGCTGGCACTCGGCAAAGTTTGAATTTTTTTTTTTAAAATTCTTTGCCGAGTACCATGGTCATGGCACTCGGCAAAGCTGGAAAAATAGTTTTCCGAGCGCCCATTTTTCTAGCTATGCCGACTGCCGTGACCATGGCACTCGGCAACGGGGTCCTTTGTCGAGTGCAACACTCGACAAAGTGACCCAAAACGGTAATTTTTAATTTTTTTTTAAATTCCATCATGACAAATAAATTCATACAAACATATATCACATATATATCTCATCCATCACATATATATCTCATTCATCATATATATATCTCATCCATCCATACATCCATCCGCACATATCACATCCATCACAATATATATCACATATATAATAATAAGTGCTCAAGTCCATCCAAATAAATCCACAAGTCCATCAAAGTCCACAAGTCCATCACGAGTATATCACAAGTCCATCACCAAGTGAACAATAAATGAAAAAAATACAACGTGCACTCATCCTAGCCACTGCGACTGTGGTGAAGGCCTAGCTCCATCATTTGGAGGTGCATGAGGTGGATTATTCGAACCACCATTAGATGAAGACTGCACAAAGGAGAAAATATTGCATGTGAGACAAGATTATTTGGATAGTTAATCGAGAAAGATAGAGGCCATACAAGCAAAGCACAAGTGAAAATAAAAAACTTTCATACTCACAGGAGTAGCTGCAGCTACAGGACATGGAGAAGGAGGTGGAACCAACAGCCCAGCTGGCAGAGAGAAGCTCACACGTTGCCTAAGCCCTTGTAGGAACTCTGTAATGTCCGTCAGCCTCTGAGCCTGGGCCTACCGCTCGGCCTCCAGCTAGGCCACCATCCTCTGCTGCCCGGCCTCCAGCTCCTAACGTTGCCTCATTTCTTGTTCCAGCCGGGCCTGCAATATTTCACTCTAATGTTTCAGTAATACAAAGCTAATTAAGGTGTGTAAAGATCAATGTATGACGAGTAAAATAGAATAACCTTGAGTGCGTCAACCCGGTGCTGTACAGCAGTCGGCCGTGTGCGAATGGCCGGGCTCTCGCTCGTGCTCCGTGCTCGAATCTAGGAGAGAGAGGGAGTAGAGGTCGTGTCGATGACGCCGTCGCCAAGCCAGAACCGCCCATGCTTCTTGCCTTACCCCGCCCTCATGACGGCCTCTCCATCGAAGTCCTAGGTGCTCAGATCATGGTCTGGCCCATGGAGCGATCTCGCCACCTTAGTGTACTCACTGATGCGGGAGTGGACGCTCGGGTTCGTGTATGCCTCGGGCGGGTCCTCCAGGTTGAAGGAGACGTCGGACGTCGCCTTGCCCTTGTGGGCCATACACCATGCATGGAAGTCCGAGCAAGCCTAGCCACTATGTGACGCCGACTACGAGAAAGACAGCACTATGATTAGAAATCAGGCAGAACTGAGTGTCACAATAGATAAATGAATTCGTGTACCCATGTTTGCTTGTATCCGGCGAGGCTGCGGCTGCCTTGATGGTGTGCTGGACCTTGCATCTACAAACAACGGTCCCGGGCATCCATGTGCATCTTGAGATACTCCTCCGTGAACCACCTCTCCACCATCATCGCCCAGCACTCGGGATACGCTTGGCACCACCAGGAATTCATCTACATATCATCAAGTATTGGACATATAAGATCAAATTAAACCAACTTAATCTCAAAACGAATCAATATTGATGTTCTTCATTTACCTCAAGGTACTGCTCTCGGGTTAGCTGCATCTCTCTTGCGTCTTTCTTGGCTTTCCTCTCTCCAAGCTTCGACTCGTAGTAGGTTACGATGGCCTGGATGCGCACCTCGTGATGCATGTCGGTGATGAGTTTTCTACAGGCTTTGGTAGTCACCTGCTCCGCCCTAGCCTCAAATCCCTCCTCGCATCTGTAATAAATCTGCATACAAAAATGATGTATCCATTCATTATTTCAAGAAAAGTCCAATGAATGCGACGTATTGAGCAATGTTGTGTGAGGGAGACTTACCCAAAACTCTGCCTTCACCCGTGCCGCCTTGTTGGGCACTCCGCATCGAGGGCGACGATATAGTGGTCAAATGAGTAGGCTGGCTTTGTCTTCGATGCGTAAATCCATTCTTCACAAGATGTTTACCCATTTCTACCTTGTTTCCCCTTCTCCTGTTGCCACATTTGCTGCAAGGACACAAAACTTGGCAATGTCCTTTAGCAGCCTTGCCAAATGCACTGTTCAAGAAAGCATCGGTCTTGCTCATCCATTCCGTGGTGTAATCACTCTAACTTCTCTAGCCCGTGTACATCCACTGACGGTCATCCATCCTCTAACATATGTATCAGCGAGTAATGTAACCATCAATTGCATCTACATGGTGTTCCTACTGTCTAATAGGTGTGGATAGGTCCTAATCCCACCCGCGGATGCGTAGATGAGGTTAGTTTCTATGCTCTACTCCTATCCGAGATAGAATTTTGGCAGCACCTCCCCGCTGTTCTCTAGATACATGTCCTGTCAAAGAAGAGTGCGTATTCGGAGAACAACAGGGAGGTAATGCCAAAACTCTATCTCAGACCGGAGCAGACCATGGAAACTAACCCATCTACGCATCCACGGGCTATCCAAAAAACATGGACAATCCGAAACAGATACGGTCATAGATATACAAAGATCTGCATACCTCCAACCGTATCTCTTTTGAACGGGAGACGCCTAACTGGGTTACGCGATCTACGACCATGATACAAAAAGAGGGGTTATACCTAGGGTGGTGGCGGAGTAAGGCTAGCGGGGCCATGGCGGGTCAGTGCAGTGGCGAAGCGACGCGGTGTAGGCAGACCAACACGGCGACAGGAACTCCGACTCGGCTCCGATGGGCTCTTCTCTACAAAAATGGAACAAAATACTATCATTTAAAAAAATCAGCAGAACCTCCCCTGCATGGTGAGGTTTCCAAAACCTACAAAAAAACAACGACACGATGGCCGACAAGCACATATGTCTCAAGAGAAGCCATGTAGTTTAGATATCAATCCATGTAGAAGAATATATCCAAGTAGTACCACTACTTCTACTACTACTTCCACTATTGCTACAACTACTACCACTAGTTCTACTACTACTACCACCATTGCTACTACTACTACCACTAGTTCTACTACTACTACTACCACTAGTTCTACTACTACTACCACTACTAATACTACTACTACCACTAGCACTACTACTACAACCAATACTACTACAACTATCACTACCACAACAACAAGAGAGAGGGCATACCTGACGGGCGCCGGGGGTAGGGGTGGGCGGCATCGGGGTTAGGGTCGGGGTCGCCGGAGTTAGGAACGGGGTCGGGCACGGGTGGCGTCAGGGAGGGCGGTCCATGGGGCACGGCCGGGGGTAGGGCCGGCTCCTCCTCCTCCTCCCCTTCTCCCCCTCCTCCTCCTCCTCCTCCTCCTCGCCTCCTCATCGCCTCCTCCTCCTTCCCTTTTCCACCCGCTGGCGTTGGCGGGTCGGCGTGGGCGAGCTGGCCATGCTCGGCCACACGCCGGTATGGGGACGGGGGCTGGCAGGGGTGGGGGCAGGCGCCAGCGCGTGGCACGGGGAAGGGCTGTGGCGGGCGACGCGCGACGCAGGGAAGGGCGGTGGCGCACGACGTCAGCAGCCGCCCGGTGGCTGGCGGGCGTGGGGCGGCCGCAGGCGCGGCGCACGGGGAGGGGAGGGCGGCGTGGGGGCGGGCCAGCGTTAGCAGGCGGCGGCACAGGGACGGCCAGGAGTGGCGGCACGGGGCGGCGTTGGCCTGTCTATCTGTGGCTTGGACTGCCTAGCCGAATTCGCCAAAGTGCCCCCACCCACCCCTTTGCCGAGCGCTGGATCAGGGAGGCACTCGGCAAAGGAGGCAACTTTGCCGAGTGCCCCGATCCGGCCGTTGACATAGATTTTTTTTAAAAAAATACCTTTGCCAAGTGCCCCTGTGAAGATTCAATATTTTTTTGAAATGTCTTAGCCGAGTGCCCAACGGCTTCGGCACTCGGCAAAGGGAGGAATTAAAAAAATTACATTTTTTTAAATAACTTTGCCGAGTGCCCCTATGAAGGCACTCGGCAAAGAGGAAATTTCTAAAAAAATTAAAAAAAGCCTCTTTGCCGAGCGTCTTATTCTTAGCACTTGTCAAAGACCTCTTTGCCGAGTGCCAAGAATAAGGCGCTCGGCAAAGAGGTTTTTTGATTTTTTTAGAAATTTCCTCTTTGTCGAGTGCCTTCACAGGGGCACTAGGCAAAGGTATTTCAAAAAATATATATAATATTTTTTAATTCCTCCCTTGGCCGAGTGTCGAAACTGTTAGGCACTCGGCAAAGTTATTTCAAAAAAATATTGAATCTTTGCCGAGCGCCGTGTCAGGGGCACTCAGTAAAGTATTTTCTAAAAAAAAATCTTTGCCGAGTGCCTAACAGCAGGCACTCGGCAAAGAAGGACGTGGTCGAACACCGTTACACGGGGTAGCCTATGCCAAGTGCAGCACTTTTGTCAAGAGCCTGACACTCGACAAAGAAGTCCTTTGCCGAGTGTCCTTTTTTGTTGAGTGCCCGGCACTCGACAAAGAATTCTTTGTCGAGTGCAATTCTTTGCCGAGTGCTCGATTTTTGACACTCGGCAAAAGCCCTGTTTCCTGTAGTGATTTGCCTGTCCGAATTCGCCTTGGCCACTCGGACTCGGTCGTCCCATCTTAATTATGAGTACGTACAGATCATGAAATTTTTATGGCATAGAGGTAGTAATCCTTCGCACATCAACTGACGCTGACACTTCATCTTTCCTCTTAGGCTGTGTTTAGTTCGCGAAATGAAAATTTTTGGATGTCATATCGGATGTTTCGGGGATGTCGGAAGGGGTTTTCGGATACTAATAAAAAAACTAATTACATAGCTCACCTAGAAACTGCGAGGCGAATTTATTAAGCCTAATTAATCCATCATTAGCGCATGTTAGTTACTGTAGCACTTATGGCTAATCATGAACTAATTAGTCTTAAAACATTCGTCTCGCGATTTCCAACCAAACTATGCAATTAGTTTTTTTCGTCTATATTTAAGACTTTATGCATGTACCACAAGATTCGATGTGATAGTTTGGAGTGAAAATTTTTAGGAACTAAACCAGGCCTTAATGGACGTGTTCTCCAAAATCCGAAAAAAAGTCGTCGACGACGCTTCATCGATCGAGACTTGATTGGATGTGTCAGGAGGACGTTGACATCTACATCAACTATTGACTGGTTGTATCTGAACTCCCTCCATACTAAAAAAAATAAGGTCAATTTGAATAAGGCTTGGGTCAAATATTGAGAAACGTGAAAACTATATGTATAGATTTGTCTTGAAAAATATTTTTATCAAAATTTACATATATCACTTTTTGTTAAATATCTTTATAAAAATAAGTAGTCAAAGTTATGCTTTGAAGACCGTGTCACTGTCAAACACTAGTGGAGAAACGGTCTGTACTCCCGGTTCTCAACCGCCTTCAGTACCGGTTTTGGAACCGGGAGTACCAAATCGGGACTAAAGGTCCCCTCCTTTAGTCCCTGTTTCGCGCCTGGGACTAAAGGGCCTCCTGGCCTGGCCACGTGGGGCGGCTCTTTAGTCCCCGTTGGTATTACCAACCGGAACTAAATGTTTTTTTTTCTTTTTTTTGTTTCTATTTTCAATTGATGATTCGTTTTGTTTTTCGAATACGCATTCTACGCTGCTAATAATATACGTATTCTACACGTTTATAATGTTCAAATATTTTGTACAAACTAAAGTATGAAACTAACGTATATATTACATGCATATACATATATTGTACGTTATTTTATGTACATATAATATGTATGTATGTGTGTGTGTGTATATATATATATATATATTACATATAAAGGTTGCATTGTATATTCTATCATATCCTTGGGATAACAAAATCACTTCATCTAGTTTGGCTTCCATGTTTCGTTGACGTCATTGCAGAACTCGCCGGCAGGGTTGAGGACCTAGTCATTAAGAAATCCTGCTATGGTCTCTTGAATTGCTTTCAGTTGGTCATGTCGTATGACTTTTTCCTTCAACCATAGAGTCTTCAATAAAAGTTAAAGAAAAAGTATTAATATATATATATATATATGTGTGTGTTGATCACTTGATTACTTATATATATGAGCAACAAAAGAAATTGTGAATATATGAATATATTTATATAACATACTTTGAGGATCTCTTCAGGAGTTCTTTTTGTGTACGCCCCGATAAACTCATAAACATAGTATCCGCAGTAGTTGTTCCCCTGTTCTTGCCTCAGAACCCACTTTTACGAGAAAAAAGATCCGGTGAATTGAAAGCATGCATGGTGTTAATTGAATTATATATATATATAAATGTAGATAGTACTTACTTTGTGTGCGATTACATCTAGTGGCACTTTGCAATGTTTCATGTGGTGATTCTCAATGAAACTTTTCCAAACACTACGCCCAATAAAATAAAACATTAATTTGGTCTTTAATAATTGTTGCAGTTAAGATATCAGGGTATATATAGTTGCTAGAGAGACCATATTACCCTTGGATAATATCTATCATGTCTTGGTACTCTGTTTGCTCTTTTCTTAACGAGTCTAAGATTCTCAACCGACTATTGGCCATATCGATGACCATCAATATCCAGTGATTGCTGCATATGTTTTTATACACAAATATGATCGACATTAACTAGAGTCAACATATATGTATATATATGGGAGATAGCTTAGCTAGTAAGCAAATAATTGAACAAATGTCCATATGATCGACATTAATTATTTAACACTCACTTGAAGTTGTAGAGGAAGAGTATGTACTTGTTTTGTTGGTTCACTAAGAACCTCATGAGATTTTTCTCGAGTCCAACTTTCCATTGAGGTGGGGGATTAGGGTGTTTCAATACGACATTTGGATCAACGAAACCAACATCATTATCCTTTCTCTTTCTGAGTTCTGTCATCTCATATCTGCATATATAAAAATAGTGTGAGGATATATAATGTGTATATATACATGTAGCTTTATATATACACACTTTAATAGTAGAAAATAATCACACTTACAGACAATAGCAGCTAATAAAACTTTTGTCGAGAGAGTCCAGGTGGCATAGTTGGTGTAATTCTTCAAACTCGACATATATAACATCATCGCCACGGAAGTAATGTTGGTTTCTAACTCTGACAGTAACAAAGGCCTCTCCTCGTTCACACGCCGCCATATACCACTTGTTTAGCAGGTACATTTGCGTACCTAGTTCACCTAAGGCCTCAGGGTTGTATAGACTCTTTCCATGTTCAAATTTCTTCCAAGGATCCACTTTTGGAGCAGATGGTCCTTCAACGAGCACTTGGGCAAGGTCCAAACCAGTTTCCTCGTAAAACCGAGCCAGCTCCTCAAAATTGATGTCTAAGTCTAAGTTTGAACCATATTCATTACGAACGATAAGAGGGGGGACTGATTGTTGCGATTGTTGTCCGAGTTGTGCAACACCTTTCCCTAGTCTAGTCTTTTTCTGCGCCGCCTCAAATGACTTGGTGAGAGAGCGGTCGTAGTCCGATTTTGGTCGGGTCTTTTGAGATTCCTGCTTTTTCTGGTCCACCTTCTTTCTTAGAAGATCTGGAGGTAGGTAGAAGTATGATTTCTCCGGGTTCTCCCTCTCTTCTCGTTGCTTTTTTACTTTTTCGAAGAAACTGTCCACATCTTTTTTTACTGCAGCTTTTAATTCCTTTTCACTTTTCTCGAAAGACAGTTTTTGGGGAATAACTGGATTAGATGAGGCTTTCTTCTTTGCCGGCTGGTGGGACAACGACTTTGTTTGCAGGGCGGACCTCTTAGGAGCTGGCTTTCTCTTAGTCATCAAGGGAGGCGGGGCAGCCGTTGGAGGCATTGGAGACCTCCTTAGAGGCGTTGGAGACCTCCTCGGAGGTGGCGGCGGTGGCACCTGATTGCCCGGAGCACTATGATGATCTAGAGATTGAATAATTGGACTTAGGTTGACGGAGGCCCTGCTATGTGATTACGAACAAAGAATAATTAGGTATAAGAAATTGTTATTATTAATCATGCATGTCAATAGAAAGTTTATGAAAAAATTGTTTTGTTCACTTTTGTCCACACCTATTGTCTGGCAGTTGAGGAAGCGGCGGTGGACTAGAGACCCCGGGAATAATGATGTAGCGCTTGCGCCATAGTATGAATATTTTCTCTACTTCTCCTAGAGTCTTCTCTCTATCACCTCCTGGAATGTCAAGAGGCAGGTCACTAAAACCTTTGTTAACTCTATCCACTGAGACGCTAACATATCTAGATGGTATTATTGCCCCATGGATTCTTGGTGTCTTGGTAGGATCTGGAGGAGAAAAAATACCGAGAGCCACCATGATTGTGGTATTCTCTTTTGGAATATGTAGCTCACATGATGTAAATGGTGCAGTGATGTCATCGACGGGGAAACGTAGCATTGCGTCATCTTGATTTGGCAACTCTGTGGAAGCGCAGCTGCTTTTCAACTGATCAGGGGGGCTAATATTAATGTTCATTCCTGGATCTGATGCCTGCCTCTGGGCACTCATTGCTATTTGCACTTGCTTTTTGATTTCATCCTGCATTCTAGCTTGCATGTCTTTTTTGTGCTCCTGTGCTTGAAGCAACGCCTTCCATGACTGACGAACCAATTCCTCCAACCTGCTGATCTACGCTGCATCCTCATCCTTCCTTCTCTGTCGGCTTCTGTAGGTATCTCTGTCATCAGGGAAACCTTACTCTCAAGAAATGTTTCATCCTAAACCTCTCGTTCAGCCACTGTGTTCAGCGGTCCTGAGGGAATACGTCAGTTCATCCTTCTCAATATTAGGCCTAAACGCACCAATAGCTTTAGCTTGTAGAGCATAAGACAATCTTTGTGTTGCTCTTTCGAGTTTTGTGCCATGAACCAGCTTCCCGGTCTCTAGGTCCAGTCTTTCCCCATTAGCGAGAAACCAATTCTTTGCGTGTTTGGGCCAATTGAGTGATTCTGGCGAAAACCCAATGTTGAAGGATATCATCTCAAATTAAATTCTTATCAAGATCAGAGACAAACTAACATGAGGCTCATTGATCTTTTGCTTCCATTCATAGGCACTGATCGGAAGTCTATCCCTTACAAGGCACCCACAGTGTTGCATGAATTTCCTTGCATGTGGACCAAGTGGTTCGCCTGTCTCGATATTGAATTCTGATATTATGTAGCGCCCCTCTAATGGCTTTTTCGGACCTCGAATTTTTTTGCTTTTTGCCGTTGTGGTCGTCGATCTAGAGGGCTACGTATAAAAAAGAATAAATCAATATCATGTGTACACATAATAGATGATAGATGTTCAAATATATATATATATATATATATATATATAATATTCAAATATATATATAAATATAATATTCAAATATATATACCTTGCCAGTATTTTCTTGCACAATATTTTCTTAGGTTATCTTCAAGAGCCAGGTATTGACTCCCGTCATCTACATTCTGCTGGTCACCATTGGCAAATTGAGTGTCGGTGTTGATAATATTCATCATTTCTTCATCTATGTTGTCTCTTGAGGCAGCCATCTAGCTTTTACACCACCAGATATATCTATAAAAAATAAAAACTATATCTATAAAATGAACTCTTGCAGGACGTGCCACCTCAAGGATAGTAACATTTGTAAAAATCATTTCTGTATCTGTACTCTAGTAGACTCTATTGATTACTCTACGGTTTCTAGAAAGTTCGTCAAAGGAGACTTTGGTAAAAGTAAGATATTGATGCAACAAATGTAATAACAGCACTCTAGGTATATATAACCCGGCAGGGAAGAGGAGAGCAATGAATGAACAAGAACCCATCTAGATAGAGAGGAACAAGTGCTTCTCTCCATATAGTAATTCGTCCCAACAACACAATGGTGCTTGCCGACAAGGTTGCTAGTGTTGTGTCGTTGGCATTTTTCATGGTCGTGGCCATGGTCATTGTTCGTAGGTAAGTAATTCACATGATATTTCCGCAGGTTAACAGAAGAATGGGAGTGTACACACATAATAATCATTTATCGTTTATATTTATATATATACTACGTTTGGGTATGGTGATTGACAGACTACTGCGACGATATCGGGACGTGTGAATAAATAACCATCCGAACTAGTTGACCTTGCTTATGTGATCATCTCGGCGAGCATTTCTCCACTGGACAGCACCATACTTGGCCACGGAAGAGCTCCAATTCTATGAGGAAGGGAACACGGTCTTCCACGACCGTTGTCGCTCTCCCTCGTAGAATCAAAGCTCCTCCTTAACGTCCATTACCGCTCAACAGAGAACATGCTCACCGAGCTGAACACGGTCCACGAGTTCAACTATTACGGATTTTATACAATTTTCTAACTAGTCCGCGCCAAGGAGGCGAAGGTATGCCCGCCCGAGTACGAGAACTACGTGCCCCGCTACTACATCACGGACGTCGTCGAACATCTCGGATCTGGGGGCCGGCGTCCGCAAGTTCAACTAGTACGTGCGTTCCAAGCGACGGATGGACGGAGCCAATGAGCCAATGCCAACTTGCCCATCGAACGCCTCCTGTATGCCATCCATGCCCACTTGGGTGCGTCAAACGCCATCGGCACTGCTTTGCACTCGACGCAGCTACCGACGCCCCTAGGCATCTGCCGCTACCGCCATAGGCTTAAGTTTTTCCTCAACTGAAGCCACCCTCCCCGCAGCTGTGGACATCGCCGCTTCCCTCCTCACAGCCGTGACCATGAGCAGGAGCATGCAGAACTCTAATCTCCCCGCACCAGCGACACCCAAGCCAAAAGGGATGGCAGGCATGACATTCTGGCCACCTGCAAACCTTCGCCACATCAGCAGCACCCACCACCGACTAGGCCCGAGCCGGTCTGAGCACACACTCATACACAAATAAAATCTATAAATAAATATACACACACTGTTGCTCACATATAGCACGACGAGCAACACAAGCACGATGGCCGGAGGTTTTAATCAAGTCGACGACGAGGATGAGCGCGTTGTCTAGGACGATGAGCGTGGAGGACGACGAGGATGGCCAGAGGTGATCTCTCGATGACGAGGATGCGATAGGGACGACGACGAGGATGAGGATCAACGACGGCGATGAGGCCGTGGTGGATCCAAATCAGAGCCGGGCCGCTGGCGGAGATGGGCGAGGGCGAGGATGATGGTGGCGGATCCGGGTCTAGGCGCTGCGCACGAATGGGAGAGGCGTGAGCCAAGCCGCTGGCGGAGATGGCGAGAGACGGGAGAGGCGCGTGGAGGTGTCTAGAGGCTATGGGGAGCGGCGATGGCGTGGTGGCACTCGGGCGAAGAATGAAGATGATGGATGGGGAGAAGAAGACGAGGCGATATATATTTGGTGGATCTTTAGTCCCGGGTGAAGCTACGGACCGGGACTACAGAACCTTTAGTCCCGGGTCATGGTAAAGTGAAGCCACGGTCCGGGACTAAAGAACCTTTAGTCCCGGCTGATGGTAAGAACCCGGACTAAAGGTCTGACCTTTAGTCCTGGGTGCAGCTATGACCCAAGACTAAAGTTATTTTTTGGCGGTCCACGAAACCGTAGCCAACCTTTGTCCTGGGTTATGGTAAAGTGAAGCCACGGCCCGGGACTAAAGAACCATTAGTCCCGGCTGATGGTAAGATCCCGGACTAAAGGTCTGACCTTTAGTTCCGGATGTAGCCATGACCTAGGACTAAAGTTATTTTTTTCGTGGGCCACGAAAACGTAGCCAACCTTTAGTCCCGGGTGGTTGATCGACCCAGGAGTAAAGGTGGGCTGTAGTTGGTTCCAAACGTTTTTCCCTTTTTTATTTATTTCTTTTATATAAATATACAGAGAGTTATTAATTGCCTAATAAATAAAATATCATCCAAAAAATTATAATAAATATTTCTAGACTTGGTTTTGCATTGTTATACACAACAAAAATTTGTAACCTAAACTCTTTTATTTTACTGTATAAATATTTAACATAGTGTAAATAATAATTATAATTTGCACCATGCAAAAATATACTACTTGATTAAAATCATTAAAACTATTACTTTTTGACACGAAATAAGTTTTCACATCTTATTAATGTTGATCATTTGGTTTTTCATCACACATTCTCCACGGGAAATCCACCGTCAAGCAGAAAATTCATTTAAACCGTAGAAAATATGAAAACACAACAAAAAAAAATCTGAAGTCACAGTTATTACATAATAGGTCTAATACATCACTATATATATCAAGCGGGCACAGTAGTGAACTTCTTCATAACGTATATTCCTTGGTTATGATCGCGTCGTAACCATAGAGTGTCCTCATCACTTAGCTGGATGCTTGGGTCTTTGTTCACTGTGAAGGGTGGAATTTAGTTATCATTTTGATAATCTTCTGATATGTCTAACTTGTCTTCAATTCCGACGATGTTTCTTTTCCCTGAAAGAACTATGTGGCGCTTTGGCTCATTGATTGAGTCATTGTTGTTTTTCCCTCTCTTCGGTTTTGTAGACATGTCCTTGACATAGAACACCTAATTCACATCCTTGGCAAGGACGAACGGTTCATCTTTGTACCCAATATTGTTGAGGTCCACGGTTGTTATTCCATACTGGTTGTTGACTGCTATCCCGGCTCCAGTCGCCTTTACCCATTGACACTTGAACAAAGGTAACTTAAAAGTAGGTGCATAGTTTAGTTCCCATATCTCCTCTATGCGACCATGATATGTTTGCTCGTTTCCATTAGGGTCGGTGGCATCTATGCGGACACCACTGTTTTGGTTGGTGCTCCTTTTATCTTGGGCTACTGTGTAAAATGTATTCCCATTTATCTCGTACCCTTTGTATGTGAGGATATGCCACGATGGCTGCCTAGCCAACAAATACAGTTGCTCATCAATACTCTCATCACCCTGACATTCTTTTTGCAACCAGTCGCTGAAAGTTTCCGTATGCTGACGCATAATCCAAGCTTCAGACTTCCCTGAAAACTCAGATCAGAGCAACTCTTTATGTGTCTCGATATACGGATCCACCAAGGAGGAGTTTTGAAGAACTATGTAGTGTGCTTTATTAAAATAATTGTCCTGCATACCAATATATGTTTTCTTCCCTAGTGTCCCCTTTCCACTTAGTCTCCCCTCGTGTCGCGATTCAGGAACACCAATCGGATCAAGGTCGGGAATAAAGTCAACACAAAACTCAATGACCTCCTCTGTTCCATAGCCCTTGGTGATGCTTCCTTCTGGCCGAGCATGGTTGTGAACATATTTCTTTAGGACTCCCATGAACCTCTCAAAGGGGAACATGTTGTGCAGGAACACAGGACCGAGAATGCTAATCTCCTTGACCAGGTGAACTAGGAGGTGTGCCATGATATTAAAGAAGGAAGGAGGGAACACCAACTCAAAGCTGACAAGACATTGAACCACATCATTCTATAGTTTAGCTAGATCCATTGGATCGATTGCCTTCTGAGAAATTGCATTGAGGAATGCACATAGCTTCACGGTGGCTAGACGTATATTTGGAGGTAGAATTCCTCTTAATACAACTAGAAGCAATTGCGTCTTGAGCACGTGGCAGTCATGGGACTTTAAGTTTAGGAATTTCTTCTCTGGCATATTTATTATACCCGTTATATTCGAGGAGAATCTAGATGGTACCTTGATGCTTGCTAGGCATTCAAACATGCTTTCCTTCTCTTCTTTGCTAAGAGTGTAGCTGGCAGGACTTAAATAATGGCGTCCAACATCTGTCTTCTCTGGATGTAGGTTGTCTCATTCTTTCAAACATCGTAGGTCCTGTCGTGCTTCAAGTGTGTCCTTAGGCTTCCCATACACACCCATGAATCCTAGCAGGTTCACACAAAGATTTTTCGTCAGGTGCATCACGTCGATCGCGCTACGGACCTCTAGGACTTGCCAATAGGGTAGCTCCCAAAATATGGACTTCTTCCACATGGGTGCGTGACCGTCGATGTCGTTTGGAACAGGTTCGCTGCCATGTGCCTTTCCAGATACTACTTTCACATCCTTGACCATATTGACTACATCCTCACCAGTTTGGTTGTCTGGCTTGGTCTGGTGGTCTGCCTTACCTTTAAAATGCTTGCCTTTCTTTCTTAGGGGGTGATTCACAGGAAGAAATCGATGATGGCCAAGGTACATGACCTTTCGACATTTTTTCAAGAATATACCTTTAATGTCATCGAAACAGTGCGTGCATGCATTATATCCCTTGTTTGATTGTCCTGAAAGATTACTTAGAGCAGGCCAATGATTGATTGTTACGAACAACAATGCTCGTAGGTCAAAGTGCTCCTGTTTGTGCTCATCCCACACACGTACACCTAGTCTGTTCCACAAAAGTAGAAGTTCTTCAACTAGTGGCCTCAGGTACACATCAATGTCATTGCCAGGTTGCCTTGGGCCTTGGATGAGCACTGGCATCATAATAAACTTACGCTTCATGCATAACTAGGGAGGAAGGTTGTAGATACATAGAGTAATAGGCCAAGTGTTATGACTACTGCTCTGCTCCCTGAAAGGATTCATACCATCCGTACTTAAAGCAAACCTTAAGTTTCTTGCGTCATTTGCAAAATCCGGGAATCTCTATCGATTGCTCTCCACTGGGATCCATCAGCAGGGTGTCTCAACATATTGTCTATCTTACGGTCTTCTTTGTGCCATCGCAACAACTTTGCATGGTCTTTGTTTCTGAACAGACGTTTCAAGCGTGGTATTATAGGAGCATACCACATAATCTTGGTAGGGATTTTTTTCGTGGGACGTTCGCCCTCAACATCACTAGGGTCATCTCGCCTAATCTTATACCGCGATGCATGACATACCGGGCATGCATCTAACTTCTCGTACTCCTCGCCATGGTAGAGGATGCAGTCATTAGGACATGCATGTATCTTCTGGATTTCTAATCCTAAAGGGTAGACTACCTATTTTGCTTCGTACGTAGTAAAGGGCAATTTGTTATCTTTCGGAAGCATTTTCTTTTGGATTTTTAGTAACTCCCCAAATCCCTTGTCAGATACACCATTCTTTGCCTTCCATTGCAGCAATTCTAGTGTGGTACCCAACTTTTTCTGTCCCACATCACAAGTTGGGTATAACAATTTCTTATGATCCTCTAGCATGCGCTCGAACTTGATCTTCTCCTTTTTACTTTTGCATTCTCTTTGTGCGTCACGAATGGTCTGACCAAGATCATCAGCGGGCTCATCTTCTGCCACTACCTCTTGTTCAGCTTCCCCCATTGTAGTATCATTGAAGGCACCATATTCAGCAATAATGTCATCATCGTCCCATTGTTCTTTTTCACCTTCTTTCATTACAACCCCGATTTCTCCGTGCTTCGTCCAACAAATATAGTTTGGCATAAAACCCGACTTCAACAAGTGTGAATGAAGACTCCTTGAGCTAACATATTCCTTCAAATTCTTACATATGGCATATGGGCAGCACATGAAACCATCGCGTTTGTTTGCCTCGGCCACATGTAAGAAAAAATGCACGCTCTCAATGAACTCTTGGGAGCGGCAACCAGCATTGTACATCCAATGCCAGCTCATTTGCATTACATGACATACATACCATATTAAAATCTAGAACATAATTAGTTAATTATACGACATGCATGCTACCACATAAGGTATTAATTTATGAAAGTCTCGCTACAATGTAGACAATCCCAACTACCACTAAAAAATATAAAGCTAAAATGCACTTCAGCAGCATAAGGATTTCGCGACCAATCCCAACTAAAACAGATAGATCATGCATTTGTTCAACATCTATGGGCTTCTTCCGTAGATCACTGCCTCATCAGCCGCCGTAGCCGCCTGTGGAAGAGAGTTTTGCATGTGTTCAACATACTCTTCCTCCCAGTACCAGCCTGAACATCCAGTGCCATCCCACTGAAATTAAAATAAAAATTAGAACTTTAATCACAATCATCATGAAAATAAGTATAAATTAACCATAATCATCAAATGCGACAAAATAACTCACATTGCGATCCGGACACTTGTAGAAGATACGGCCCTTGTTGGGACACTCATTCCTCACCCGGTACTCCATCACAATTTTCTCCTCACACTTGCCGCATGCAATAAGAGGAAGGTCCGGCCTCAGTCGCTTTAGAACCCGATAAGTGGCCGAGGACCTGGAAGCAGTTGCCATCTACTCTCTATACTTATTTTTAATATAATATAAATTTCTCATTTTATAAACAAGTAAAATTAAAAAAATTCTAAAATTCTCTATATCTCTAAACCATGAAGTGTGCTATGCATGCTAGAATTAAAAACTCAATACTAGTTTTGAATAACTACTTTAACCTTCCTTCATCCAAATACGTAAATTTTAAAGTGATTTTGAGCTTAATTGGCTTACAAATAAAAAAATCTAACATAAAAAACCCACATATATCTAGTCCACAAAATAAAATAAGCTACTGATGAAACATGAGAGTATAAAGTTGGTAACCTTCAGAACCGAAGAATCGATGGAGGAATGGAAGAAATCTTGTGATACACCGGTGATGAGGAAGAAGAGAGGCCGGCGATGAAGCAAGAACACTGAGCTCGAAGTGGCTCGGGCTCGGAGAGGAACAAGGGCTATATAGGAGGAGACCTTTAGTCCTGGTTGGAGACAGAAACCAAGACTAAAGATCCCTTCCTAGTTCCGGACAGAGCCTCCAGCTGGGAGTAGACTTTTACTCCCGGTTGGAGGGACCAACCGGAAGTAAAAGTTAATCTTTAATCCCGGTTGGTAACTCTAACCGAGACTAAAGGTCCCCTACAGTAAAAGCCTGCCGCAGGAGCCGTTGGGCAGGGACCTTTAGTCCCGATTAGAGCTACAAACTAGAACTAAAGGTATCTCTAGTTCCGGGCGCAAAAAATATCAGGACTAAAGCCAAATTTCGAAGTAGGATCAAAGGTCGTTTCTCTACTAGTGAAAACGACTTCATTTTTTTTTTAGCATAGAGTGAGTACGTATTTATTTATAGAAGTAACCAGCGTGACCGATCGATCGTCCGATGTGGTGTAGTGTAAATTAAAAAAGTAGACCGGTTTAAGTCTTTCGATGTGTACGACGTGCCATCCTGTTACGTACGTGGCACGTCAATGGGCCTTTGAAAGGACCACCTGTCCGTGTAAGTCTGGAATGGTTTGGGTCTGTGACGGAGGGGGCTAAAAGCCTCTGATGGCGGCCCATGAATAATATACCGGGTTGGGTGGGAATTTTCTTTTCCTTTTCCAAATAAAAAAAATTGAAGGCAGGATAAAAAATAAAGCAATAACGACCACGATGGGACTCGAACGCACAATCAACCTTATCCATTAGGCCACGTGGTCTTCTTGCAGCCTTGTACCTCTAGATTTTAATTGATCTTGTTCTTCCATAGATCGGGTTGATCTACACGCTCACATCGTGTTACACCAAGTGAGCTTCACGATCAATTCCCGTGATGCGCACATCAAATCACCCCGTTGATGACGTCGATGAGGCCCCCTCTTTATGCGAACTCTCTATATCTCTCTACTCGTAATTAACCTACGAAATCATTAAGGTCTTGTTCACTTCTCTTTTAATCTGTTTTTCTTAGTTTTTTTTCAGCCAGAATAATATTTTTCTCTTATAATAAATTAGTCCACTAGTAGAGAAACGAGCTGTACTCCCGGTTCTTAACCCCCTTCAGTCCCAGTTTTGGAACCGGGAGCACGGATCCAGGACTAAAGGGCCCCTCCTTTAGTCCCGGTTTCGCGCCTGGGACTAAATGTCCACCTTTAGTCCCGGTTGATAATACCAACTGGGACTAAAGAGGCCTCTCGGCCTGGCCACGTGGGTCGTCCCTTTAGTCTCGGTTGGTATTACCAACCGGGACTAAAGGTTTTCTTTTTTTTATTTCTATTTTCAATTGATGAATCATTTTGGTTTTCGAATAGGTTTTCGAATACGCATTCTACGCTGCTAATAATATACGTATTCTACACGTTTATAATGTTCGAACATTTTGTACAAACTAAAGTATGAAACTAACGTATATATTACATGCATATACATATATTGTACGTAATTTTAT
This sequence comes from Miscanthus floridulus, assembly GCF_019320115.1. NCBI lineage: Eukaryota > Viridiplantae > Streptophyta > Magnoliopsida > Poales > Poaceae > Miscanthus > Miscanthus floridulus. The sequence goes on along the minus strand of NC_089592.1, from coordinate 28,339,151 downwards.
GGACATATATATATATATATATATATATATATATTACAAATAAAGCTTGCATTGTATATTCTATCATATCTCTGGGATAACAAATTCACTCCATCTGGTTTGGCTTCTATGTTTCGTTGACGTCATTGTAGAACTCGCCGGTGGGGTTGAGGACCTGGTCATTAAGAAATCCTGCTATGGTCTCTTGAATTGCTTTTAGTTGGTCACGTCGTATGACTTTTTCCTTCAACCATAGAGTCTTCAATAAAAGTTAATGAAAAAGTATTAATATATATATATATATATATACGTGTTTGTGAAGTATTAATATATATATATAATATATATATGTGTGTGTGTGTGTGTGTGTGTGTATTGGTCACATCGGGGGACCTTTAGTCCTGGTTGGTGTTACTAACCGGGACTAAAGGGTCCTTTAGTCCGGGTTGGTGTTACCAACCGGGACTAAAAGGTCATCCTTTAGTCCCGGTTGGTGTTACCAACCGGGACTAAAGGTTGGAGGACTTTTAGTCCCGGTTGGTGGCTCCAACAGGGAGTAAAGGTCCACCTTTAGTCTCGGTTAGTGTCTCCAACCGGGACTAAAGGTCCCCTACCTTTAGTCCCGGTTACCACTGTGCCGAGCGCAATAGCCGTTGGGCAGGGACTTTTAGTCCCGGTTGAAGACACCAACCGGGACTAAAGGTCTCTCTAGTCCCGGGCGTAAAAAATGCCGGGACTAGAGTCCATTTTGGCCTCGGATGAAAGGTCTGTTCTCTACTAGTGAATATCATTTTCACTCTCCGAGAAGCCATTATCAGCTTTGAAGAAATATATAAGAAAGTATTAGTATTTATAATGCATAATTAGTATAATTAGATGATTCATTGAATATATTTTTATAATACACTTATTTGAAGATACAATAATTTTTTTTTATAAACTTAATTAAATTTAAGAAAGTTTAACTGCCACGAATTTCATAGCGACACTATTTTTAGACAGAGGCACGAGGATACACACATACAATAATATACATCACGGCAGAACGTGCGTGCATATATACTGAAGCAGCAGCAGTGTGTCCATGTCCACATATACAAAATTGACTTGCTCCAATATTCGGTCGATCATGTTGTTATTATTAATAACAATCTAGCTTGCCAGCCCCTTATTAGGAAATATGAATCCCATGCTGCCAGCGGACTTTCCGATCCTCTAATCAATGCAACAGATCGATTGAAGTATGGGAGCAAATTATTTTGCGCAACATGGGTTATCTTCCATAAGAACTTTAATTTCTTGATGTTGATCGTTGGAGATTATGAGATTGAAGAGGCAATGATCGATGACCTACAAATTCTCTTCATACACAACGGAATATATATAAAAGTTGCATGATGACATAGTAGTTACTAAGTATATAGACATGACACGGCAATGGCGGACCCAAAAATAGGGCAAGCGGAATAAATAACAGAAGACTAAAAATGTTAATATAGTGATACGCTAACAGATAAAACAAAGAACATAAATGACAATACCAATTCAAAATGCTTAAGCAATACATAAAAAAGTGTTTCGTTGCAATAATACAACATTTGAAATTAAATTAGCAGATTATTTTCATAAATGATTGCAAATAAAAAAATCGTCAACTATAAAGTTATAGATCTCTTCGAGATACACCTTATAATTTTATATAAAGTTTGTCTTTTTTTTTTTACTTTATTTGAGAAAGTATGAATTTGACTGTGGAATAGTAGCAGGTACTCTGGATATATATTGCAGTATGAGTGTACATGGTGTAAAATGTGGATGATAAAAAAAAAGTCAAAAGGGACAAGTAGTGAAAAAACGGAGCTCAAATTGATACCGATGTTACGTTGATAGCAGGTGCTGTTGACGATCTTGTCCGGTCGCCTTTGTCGATTTTTCAGTACCGCATCCCTCCGTCGAGAATCGAGAGACGATGGCGCCCGCGCGTGTGGTCCAGTAGTTTGACGAATAATTCGATTACTATGGCCTTATTTAGTTGACGATTTTTTTTGAGAAGTGGTACCGTAGCACTTTCGTTGTTATTTGATAATTAGTGTTCAATCATAATTAAATTAATCTTAAAAGATTCGTCTCGGGAATTTCGTCTAAACTGTATAATTAGTTTTATTTTTTATTTATATTTAATACTTCATGCATACGTCCAAAGATTCGATGTGACGGGAAATCTTGAAAATTTTTACAAAATTTTGGCAACTACTATGCAAATCAACGAAATTTGCCGGTCCGAATTCGCCTTGGCCACTCGGACTCGGTCGTCCCATCTTAATTATGAGTACGTACGGATCATGAAATTTTGGTGGCACAGAGGTAGTAATCCTTCACACATCAACTGACGCTGGCACTTCATCTTCCCTCTTAATGGACGTGTTCTCCAAAATCCGATGAAAACAAAAGTCGTCGACGACGCTTCATCGATCGAGACTTGATTGGATGTGTCGGGAGAACGTTGACATCTACATCAACTATGGACTGGTTGTGTCTGAACTCCCTTCGTACTAAAAAAAATGAGATCGTTCTGAATAAGACTTTGGGTCAAATATTAGGAATATAAATTATGAATAAGTTTTAAGTTGTTAAGTTTGAAAATGTGAAAACCATATGTATAGATTTGTCTTGAAAAATACTTTCACTAAAATTTACATATATCACTTTTTATTAAATATCTATATAAAAATAAGTAGTCAAAGTTATGGTTTGAAGACCGTGTCGCTGTCAAAACGATCTCATTTTTTAGTATGGAGTGACTATTTATTTATAGAAGTAACCAGCGTGACCGATCGATCGTCCGATGTGGTGTAGTGTAAATTAAAAATGTAGACCGGTTTAAGTCTTCCGATGTGTACGACGTGTCATCTTGTTACGTACGTGGCACGTCAATGGGCCTGTGAAAGGACCACCTGTCCGTGTAAGTAGGGATGAAAACGGATCGGATACGGACGGATATCACCGATATTATATTTGTTTTCATATTTCTGTCCGGATTCGGATTCGAATACGGATAGTGTCAACTATGTCGGATAGGATATGATTGGATATCGACATCATAAATATATGATTTGAGTATTCAGATACAGATACGGTATCGGATGTTGGATATCCGGACTCGGATACGGATAGATCTCAACCCCTCTAAACGGATTCGGTTTCAAATATGGTCAGAAAATATCTGTACCGTTTTCATCCCTACGTGTGTAAGTCTGGAATGGTTTGGGTCTCTGACGGAGGGGGCTAAAAGCCTCTGATGGCGGCCCATGAATAATATACCGGGTTGGGTGGGAATTTTCTTTTCCTTTTCCAAATAAAAAAAAATTGAAGGCAGGATAAAAAATAAAGCAATAACGACCACGATGGGACTCGAACCCACAATCAGCCTTATCCATTAGGCCACGTGGTCTTCTTGCAGCCTTGTACCTCTAGATTTTAATTGATCTTGTTCTTCCATAGATCGGGTTGATCTACACGCTCACATCGTGTTACACCAAGTGAGCTTCACGATCAATTCCCGTGATGCGCACATCAAATCACCCCGTTGATGACGTCGATGAGGCCCCCTCTTTATGCGAACTCTCTATATCTCTCTACTCGTAATTAACCTACGAAATCATTAAGGTCTTGTTCGCTTCTCTTATAATCTGTCTTTCCTAGTTTTTTTTCAGTCAGAATAGTATTTTTCTCTTATTATAAATCAGTCCACTAGTAGAGAAACGAGCTGTACTCCCGGTTCTCAACCCCCTTCAGTCCCGGTTTTGGAACCGGGTGCACGAATCCAGGACTAAAGGGCCCCTCCTTTAGTCCCGGTTTCGCGCCTAGGACTAAATGTCCACCTTTAGTCCCGGTTGGTAATACCAATCGGGACTAAAGAGGCCTCTCGGCCTGGCCACGTGGGTCGTCCCTTTAGTCTCGGTTGGTATTACCAACCGGGACTAAAGGTTTTATTTTTTTTATTTCTATTTTCAATTGATGATTCATTTTGGTTTTCGAATAGGTTTTCGAATACGCATTCTACGCTGCTAATAATATACGTATTCTACACGTTTATAATGTTCGAACATTTTGTACAAACTAAAGTATGAAACTAACGTATATATTACATGCATATACATATATTGTACGTAATTTTATGGACATATATATATATATATATATTACAAATAAAGCTTGCATTGTATATTCTATCATATCTCTGGGATAACAAATTCACTCCATCTGGTTTGGCTTCCATGTTTCGTTGACGTCATTGTAGAACTCGCCGGTGGGGTTGAGGACCTGGTCATTAAGAAATCCTGCTATGGTCTCTTGAATTGCTTTTAGTTGGTCACGCCGTATGACTTTTTCCTTCAACCATAGAGTCTTCAATAAAAGTTAATGAAAAAGTATTAATATATATATATACATGTTTGTGAAGTATTAATATATATATATATATATATATATATATATATATATGTGTGTGTGTGTGTGTGTGTGTGTGTGTTGGTCACGTGATTACTTATATATATTAGCAATAAAAGAAATTGTAAATATATGAATATATTTATATAACGTACTTTGAGGTTCTCTTTAGGAGTTCTTTTTTAGTACGCCATGATAAACTCGCAAACATAGTATCCGCAGTAGTTGTTCCCCTGTTCTTGCCTCAGAACCCACTTTTACGAGAAAAAAGATCCGATGAATTGAAAGCATGCATGGTGTTAATTGAATTATATATATATAAATGTAGCTGGTACTTACTTTGTGTGCGATTACATCCAGTGGCGCTTTGCAATGTTTCATGTGTCGTTCCTCAATGAAACTTTTCCAAACACTGCGTCCAATAAAATAAAAAATTAATTTGGCCTTTAATAATTGTTATAGTTAAGAGATCGGAGTATATATAGTTGCTAGAGAGACCAAATTACCCTTGGATAATATATATCATGTCTTGGTACTCTATTTGCTCTTTTCTTAACAAGTCTAAGATGCGCAACCGACTATTGGCCATATCGATGACCATCAATATCCAGTGATTGTTGCAAATGTTTTTATACACAAATATGATCGATATTAATTAGAGTCAACATATGTATATGTGGGAGATAGCTTAGCTAGTAAGCAAATAATTGAACAAATGTCCATATGATCGACATTAATTATTTAACACTCACTTGAAGTTGTAGGGGAATAGTATGTCCTTGTTTTGTTGGTTCACTAAGAATCTCATGAGACTTTTCTCGAGTCTAGCTTTCCATCCAGGCGGCGGGGGATCAGGGTGTTTGAATACGACATTTGGATCAACGAAACCAACATCGTTATCCTGTCTCTTTCTGAGTTCTGTCATCTTATATCTGCATATATAAAAATATAGTGTGAGGATATATAATTTATATATATACATGTAGCTTTATATATATGCACTTTAATAGTAGAAAATAATAACACTTGCAGACAATAGCAGCTAATGAGACTTTTGTCGACAGAGTCTAGGTGGCATAGTTGGTGTAATTCTCCAAACTCGACATATATAATGTCATCGCCACGGAAGTATTGTTGGTTTCTAATTCTGACAGAAACAAAGTTCTCTCCCCGTTTACACGCCGTCATGTACCACTTGTTTAGCAGGTACATTTGCGTACCCAGTTCACCTAAGGCCTCAGGGTTGTATAGACTCTTTCCATGTTCAAATTTATTCTAAGGATCCACTTTTGAAGCAGATGGTCCTTTAGCTAGCACTTGGGCAAGGTCGAAACCTGTATCCTCGTAAAACCGAACCAGTTCCTCAAAATCGACATCCGGTAAGTCTAAGTTTGAACCATATTCATTACGAATGACAAGAGGGGGGACTGATTGTTGCGATTGTTGTCCGAGTTGTGCAACACCTTTCCCTGCTCTAGTATTTTTCTGCGCCCCCTCAAATGACTTGGTGAGAGAGCGGTCGTAGTCTGATTTTGGTTGGGCCTTTTGAGATTCCCGCTTTTTCTGGTCCACCTTCTTTCTTAGAAGATATGGAGCTAGGTAGAAGTACGGTTTCTCTAGATTCTCCTTCGCTTGTCGTTGCTTTCTTACATTTTCAAAGAAACTTTTCACATCTTTTTGTACTTCAGCCTTTAATTCCTTTTCACTTTTCTCGTCAGACAGTTTTAAGGGAATAACTGGACTAGAGGAGGCTTTCTTCTTTGCCGGCTGGTGGGCCAACAGCTTCGTTTGCGGGGCGGACCACTTAGGAGCTCGAGACCTCCTTGGAGGCGTTGGAGTACCTCCGGTCCGAATTCGCCTTGGCCACTCGGACTCGGTCGTCCCATCTTAATTATGAGTACGTATGGATCATTAAATTTTGGTGGCACAGATGTAGTAATCCTTCACACATCAACTGACGCTGGCACTTCATCTTCCCTCTTAATGGACGTGTTCTCCAAAATCCGATGAAAACAAAAGTCGTCGAAGACGCTTCATCGATCAAGACTTGATTGGATGTGTTGGGAGAACGTTGACATCTGCATCAACTATGGACTGGTTGTATCTGAACTCCCTTCGTACTAAAAAAAATGAGGTCGTTCTGAATAAGACTTTGGGTCAAATATTAGGAATATAAATCATGAATAAGTTTTAAGTTGTTAAGTTTGGAAATGTGAACCATATGTATAGATTTGTCTTGAAAAATACTTTTACTAAAATTTACATATATCACTTTTTATTAAATATCTATATAAAAATAAGTAGTCAAAGTTATGCTTTGAAGACCGTGTCGCTGTCAAAACGACCTCATTTTTTAGTATGGAGTGAGTATTTATTTATAGAAGTAACCAGCGTGACCGATCGATCGTCCGATGTGGTGTAGTGTAAATTAAAAATGTAAACCGGTTTAAGTCTTCCGATGTGTACGACGTGTCACCTTATTACGTATGTGGCACGTCAATGGGCCTTTGAAAGGACCACCTGTCTGTGTAAGTAGGGATGAAAACGGATCGGATACGGACGGATATCACCGATATTATATTTGTTTTCATATTTCTGTCCAGATTCGGATTCGAATACGGATAGTGTCAACTATGTCGGATAGGATATGATTGGATATCGACATCATAAATATACAATTTGAGTATTCAGATTCGGATAGGGTATCGGATGTTGGATATCCGGACTCGGATACGGATAGATCTCAACCCTTCTAAACGGATTCAGTTTCAAATATAGTCAGAAAATATCTATACCGTTTTCATCCCTACGTGTGTATAAGTCTAGAATGGTTTGGGTCTCTGACGGAGCGGGCTAAAAGCCTCTGGTGGCGGCCCATGAATAATATACCGGGTTGGGTGGGAATTTTCTTTTCCTTTTCCAAATAAAAAAAGTTGAAGGCAGGATAAAAAATAAAGCAATAACGACCACGATGGGACTCGAACCCACAATCAACCTTATCCATTAGCCACGTGGTCTTCTTGCAGCCTTGTACCTCTAGATTTTAATTGATCATGTTCTTCCATACATCGGGTTGATCTACACGTTCACATCGTGTTACACCAAGCGAGCTTCACGGTCAATTCCCGTGATCGCACATCAAATCACCTCGTTGATGACGTCGATGAGGCCCCCTCTTTATGGGAACTCTCTATATCTCTCTACTCATAATTAACCTACGAAATTATTAAAGCCTGGTTCGCTTCTCTTATAATCCGTCTTTTTTAGTTTTTTTTTCAGCCAGAACAATGTTTTTCTCTCACAATAAATCAGCCGGAACAGTGTTTTTCTCTCACAATAAATATGCTAATGTGTCATAATATTAAATGCAAATAAAACTTAGATAAAAACTCCACTAAGTCTAGCATAAGACGATGTTAATGGGTCAGGGAGGGCTCCAATACTTCGAAACCGTGCTAGTGGCTGCACTTACACCATGCTATTCCCTCCATCCGATAAAACAATCACTAGTGGAGAAATGAGATCTAGTCCCGGTTGGGAACTAGCTCTACTCCTGGTTTTCCAACTGGGATTAGCAATCTAGGACTAAAGGTGTTGGTCTTTAGTCCCGGTTTGCCACAACCGGGACTAAAGATCCTCCCAGCTTTAAAAAGAATGCCTCCCACCGCTGCGCCCCGTGCGGTGAGATTCGAACCCAAGACCTCATGCAGTGCCTCGCGCGTAGCTTACCACCCCACCTACACAACACATCTAACAATGGATGGGATGCTTTCCTTTTGAACTAACACATCGGGGGACCTTTAGTCCCGGTTGGTGTTACTAACCGGGACTAAAGGGTCCTTTAGTCCGGGTTGATGTTACCAACCGGGACTAAAAGGTCATCCTTTAGTCCCGGTTGGTGTTACCAACCGGGACTAAAGGTTGGAGGACTTTTAGTCCCGGTTGGTGGCTCCAACCGAGAGTAAAGGTCCACCTTTAGTCTCGGTTAGTGTCTCCAACCGGGACTAAAGGTCCCCTACCTTTAGTCCCGGTTACCACTGTGCCGAGCGCAATAGCCGTTGGGCAGGGACTTTTAGTCCCGGTTGAATACACCAACCGGGACTAAAGGTCTCTCTAGTCCCGGGCGTAAAAAATGCCGGAACTAGAGTCCATTTTGGCCTCGGATGAAAGGTCTGTTCTCTACTAGTGAATATCATTTTCACTCTCCGAGAAGCCATTATCAGCTTTGAAGAAATATATAAGAAAGTATTAGTATTTATAATGCATAATTAGTATAATTAGATGATTCATAATACACTTATTTGAAGATACAATAATTTTTTTTATAAACTTAATTAAATTTAAGAAAGTTTAACTGCCACGAATTTCATAGTGACACTATTTTTAGACAGAGGCACGAGGATACACACATACAATAATATACATCACGGCAGAACGTGCGTGCATATATACTGAAGCAGCAGCAGTGTGTCCATGTCCACATATACAAAATTGACTTGCTCCAATATTCGGTCGATCATGTTGTTATTATTAATAACAATCTAGCTTGCCAGCCCCTTATTAGGAAATATGAATCCCATGCTGCCAGCGGACTTTCCGATCCTCTGATCAATGCAACAGATCGATTGAAGTATGGGAGCAAATTATTTTGCGCAACATGGGTTATCTTCCATAAGAACTTTAATTTCTTGATGTTGATCGTTGGAGATTATGAGATTGAAGAGGCAATGATCGATGACCTACAAATTCTCTTCATACACAACGGAATATATATAAAAGTTGCATGATGACATAGTAGTTACTAAGTATATAGACATGACACGGCAATGGCGGACCCAAAAATAGGGCAAGCGGAATAAATAACAGAAGACTAAAAATGTTAATATAGTGATACGCTAACAGATAAAACAAAGAACATAAATGACAATACCAATTCAAAATGCTTAAGCAATACATAAAAAAGTGTTTCGTTGCAATAATACAACATTTGAAATTAAATTAGCAGATTATTTTCATAAATGATTGCAAATAAAAAAATCGTCAACTATAAAGTTATAGATCTCTTCGAGATACACCTTATAATTTTATATAAAGTTTGTCTTTTTTTTTTACTTTATTTGAGAAAGTATGAATTTGACTGTGGAATAGTAGCAGGTACTCTGGATATATATTGCAGTATGAGTGTACATGGTGTAAAATGTGGATGATAAAAAAAAAGTCAAAAGGGACAAGTAGTGAAAAAACGGAGCTCAAATTGATACCGATGTTACGTTGATAGCAGGTGCTGTTGACGATCTTGTCCGGTCGCCTTTGTCGATTTTTCAGTACCGCATCCCTCCGTCGAGAATCGAGAGACGATGGCGCCCGCGCGTGTGGTCCAGTAGTTTGACGAATAATTCGATTACTATGGCCTTATTTAGTTGACGATTTTTTTTGAGAAGTGGTACCGTAGCACTTTCGTTGTTATTTGATAATTAGTGTTCAATCATAATTAAATTAATCTTAAAAGATTCGTCTCGGGAATTTCGTCTAAACTGTATAATTAGTTTTATTTTTTATTTATATTTAATACTTCATGCATACGTCCAAAGATTCGATGTGACGGGAAATCTTGAAAATTTTTACAAAATTTTGGCAACTACTATGCAAATCAACGAAATTTGCCGGTCCGAATTCGCCTTGGCCACTCGGACTCGGTCGTCCCATCTTAATTATGAGTACGTACGGATCATGAAATTTTGGTGGCACAGAGGTAGTAATCCTTCACACATCAACTGACGCTGGCACTTCATCTTCCCTCTTAATGGACGTGTTCTCCAAAATCCGATGAAAACAAAAGTCGTCGACGACGCTTCATCGATCGAGACTTGATTGGATGTGTCGGGAGAACGTTGACATCTACATCAACTATGGACTGGTTGTGTCTGAACTCCCTTCGTACTAAAAAAAATGAGATCGTTCTGAATAAGACTTTGGGTCAAATATTAGGAATATAAATTATGAATAAGTTTTAAGTTGTTAAGTTTGAAAATATGAAAACCATATGTATAGATTTGTCTTGAAAAATACTTTCACTAAAATTTACATATATCACTTTTTATTAAATATCTATATAAAAATAAGTAGTCAAAGTTATGGTTTGAAGACCGTGTCGCTGTCAAAACGACCTCATTTTTTAGTATGGAGTGACTATTTATTTATAGAAGTAACCAGCGTGACCGATCGATCGTCCGATGTGGTGTAGTGTAAATTAAAAATGTAGACCGGTTTAAGTCTTCCGATGTGTACGACGTGTCATCTTGTTACGTACGTGGCACGTCAATGGGCCTGTGAAAGGACCACCTGTCCGTGTAAGTAGGGATGAAAACGGATCGGATACGGACGGATATCACCGATATTATATTTGTTTTCATATTTCTGTCCGGATTCGGATTCGAATACGGATAGTGTCAACTATGTCGGATAGGATATGATTGGATATCGACATCATAAATATACGATTTGAGTATTCAGATACAGATACGGTATCGGATGTTGGATATCCGGACTCGGATACGGATAGATCTCAACCCCTCTAAACGGATTCGGTTTCAAATATGGTCAGAAAATATCTGTACCGTTTTCATCCCTATGTGTGTAAGTCTGGAATGGTTTGGGTCTCTGACGGAGGGGGCTAAAAGCCTCTGATGGCGGCCCATGAATAATATACCGGGTTGGGTGGGAATTTTCTTTTCCTTTTCCAAATAAAAAAAAATTGAAGGCAGGATAAAAAATAAAGCAATAACGACCACGATGGGACTCGAACCCACAATCAGCCTTATCCATTAGGCCACGTGGTCTTCTTGCAGCCTTGTACCTCTAGATTTTAATTGATCTTGTTCTTCCATAGATCGGGTTGATCTACACGCTCACATCGTGTTACACCAAGTGAGCTTCACGATCAATTCCCGTGATGCGCACATCAAATCACCCCGTTGATGACGTCGATGAGGCCCCCTCTTTATGCGAACTCTCTATATCTCTCTACTCGTAATTAACCTACGAAATTATTAAGGTCTTGTTCGCTTCTCTTATAATCTGTCTTTTCTAGTTTTTTTTCAGTCAGAATAGTATTTTTCTCTTATTATAAATCAGTCCACTAGTAAAGAAACGAGCTGTACTCCCGGTTCTCAACCCCCTTCAGTCCCGGTTTTGGAACCGGGTGCACGAATCCAGGACTAAAGGGCCCCTCCTTTAGTCCTGGTTTCGCGCCTAGGACTAAATGTCCACCTTTAGTCCCGGTTGGTAATACCAACCGGGACTAAAGAGGCCTCCCGGCTTGGCCACGTGGGTCGTCCCTTTAGTCTCGGTTGGTATTACCAACCGAGACTAAAGGTTTTATTTTTTTTTCTTTTTTTTTTATTTCTATTTTCAATTGATGATTTATTTTGGTTTTCGAATACGCATTCTAAGCTGCTAATAATATACATATTCTACACATTTATAATGTTCAAACATTTTGTACAGACTAAAGTATGAAACTAATATACATATTCTACACATTTATAATGTTCGAACATTTTGTACAAACTAAAGTATGAAACTAACGTATATATTACATGCATATACATATATTGTACATAATTTTATGGACATATAATATGTATATATATATATTACAAATAAAGCTTGCATTGTATATTCTATCGTATCTCTAGGATAACAAATTCACTCCATCTGGTTTGGCTTCCATGTTTCGTTGACGTCATTGTAGAACTCGCCGGCGGGGTTGAGGACCTGGTCATTAAGAAATCCTGCTATGGTCTCTTGAATTTCTTTTAGTTGATCACGTCGTATGACTTTTTCCTTCAACATAGAGTCTTCAATAAAAGTTAATGAAAAAGTATTAATATATATATATATATGTTTGTGAAGTATTAATATATATATATATATATATATATATATATATATATATATATATATATATATATATATATATATATATGTGTGTATGTGTGTGTGTGTTGGTCACGAGATTACTTATATATATTAGCAATAAAAGAAATTGTAAATATATGAATATATTTATATAACGTACTTTGAGGTTCTTTTTAGGAGTTCTTTTTGAGTACGCCATGATGAACTCGCAAACATAGTATCCGCAGTAGTTGTTCCCCTGTTCTTGCCTCAGAACCTACTTTTACGAGAAAAAAGATCCGATGAATTGAAAGCATGCATGTTGTTAATTGAATTATATATATATAAATGTAGCTGGTACTTACTTTGTGTGCGATTACATCCAGTGGCGCTTTGCAATGTTTCATGTATTGTTCCTCAATGAAACTTTTCCAAACACTGCGCCCAATAAAATAAAAAATTAATTTGGCCTTTAATAATTGTTACAGTTAAGAGATCGGGGTATATATAGTTGCTAGAGAGACCAAATTACCCTTGGATAATATCTATCATGTCTTGGTACTCTATTTGCTCTTTTCTTAATAAGTCTAAGATGCGCAACTGACTATTGGCCATATCGATGATCATCAATATCCAGTGATTGTTGCAAATGTTTTTATACACAAATATGATCGACATTAACTAGAGTCAACATATGTATATGTGGGAGATAGCTTAGCTAGTAAGCAAATAATTGAACAAATGTCCATATGATCGACATTAATTATTTAACACTCACTTGAAGTTGTAGGGGAATAGTATATCCTTGTTTTGTTGGTTCACTAAGAACCTCATGAGATTTTTCTCGAATCCAGCTTTCCATCCAGGCGGCGGGGGATCAGGGTGTTTGAATACGACATTTGGATCAATGAAACCAACATCATTATCCTGTCTCTTTCTGAGTTTTGTCATCTCATATCTACATATATAAAAATATAGTGTGAGGATATATAATTTATATATATACATGTAGCTTTATATATATACACTTTAATAGTAGAAAATAATCACACTTGCAGACAATAGCAGCTAATGAGACTTTTGTCGAGAGAGTCTAGGTGGCATAGTTGGTGTAATTCTTAAAACTTGACATATATAACGTCATCGCCAAGGAAGTAATGTTGCTTTCTAATTCTGACAGAAACAAAGTTCTCTCCCCGTTTACACGCCGACATGTACCACTTGTTTAGCAGGTACATTTGCGTACCTAGTTCACCTAAGGCCTCAGGGTTGTATAGACTCTTTCCATATTCAAATTTATTCCAAGGATCCACTTTTGGAGCAGATAGTCCTTTAACCAGCACTTGGGCAAGGTCAAAACCTGTATCCTCGTAAAACCGAACCAGTTCCTCAAAATCGACGTCCGGTAAGTTTAAGTTTGAACCATATTCATTACGAATGACAAGAGGGGGGACTGATTGTTGCGATTATTGTCCGAGTTGTGCAACACCTTTCTCTGCTCTAGTATTTTTCTGCATCCCCTCAAATGACTTGGTGAGAGAGCGGTCGTAGTCTGATTTTGGCTGGGTCTTTTGAGATTCTCGCTTTTTCTGGTCCACCTTCTTTCTTAGAAGATCTGGAGCTAGGTAGAAGTATGGTTTCTCCGGGTTCTCCTTCACTTGTCGTTGCTTTCTTACATTTTTGAAGAAACTTTTCACATCTTTTTGTACTTCAACCTTTAATTCCTTTTCACTTTTCTCGTAAGACAGTTTTCAGGGAATAACTGGATTAGAGGAGGCTTTCTTCTTTACCGGCTGGTGGGCCAACGACTTCGTTTGTGGGGCGGACCTCTTAGGAGCTCGAGACCTCCTTGGAGGCGTTGGAGACCTCCTTGGAGGCGTTGGAGACCTCCTTGGAGGTGGCGGCGGTGGCGGCATTGCATAATCATTGGCTGGAGCACTATGATGATCTGGAGATTGAATAATTGGACTTAGGTTGGCGGAGGCCCTGCTGTGTGATTACAAACAAAGAATAATTAGGTATAAGAAATTATTATTATTAATCATGCATGTCAATAGAAAATTTGTGAAAAAATTGATTCATCACTTTTGTCCACACCTATTGTCTGGCAGTTGAGGCGGCGGCGGTGGACTAGACCCTAGGAATAATGATGTAGCGCTTGCGCCATAGTATGAATGTCTTCTCTACTTCTCCTAGAGTCTTCTCCCCATCACCTCCTGGAATATCAAGAGGCAGATCACTAAAACCTTTGTTAACTCTATCCACTGAGACGCTAACATATCCAGGTGGTATTATTGCCCCATAGATTCTTGGTGTCTTGGTAAGATCTGGAGGAGAAAAAACACCGAGAGCCACCATGATTGTGGCATTCTCTTTTGGAATATGTAGCTCACATGATGTAAACGGTGCAGTAATGTCATCCACGGGGAAACGTAGCATTGCGTCATCTTGATTTGGCAACTCCATGGAAGCGCAACTAGTTTTCAACTGATCAGGGGGCTAATATTAATGTTGATTCCTGGATCTGATGCCTGCCTTTGGGCACTCATTGCTATTTGCACTTGCTTTCTGATTTCGTCATGCATTCTAGCTTGCATGTCTTTTTCGCGCTCCTGTGCTTGAAGCAACGCCTCCCGTGACTCATGAACCAATTCCTCCAACCTGCTGATCTGCGCTGCATCCTCATCCTTCCTTCTCTGTCGGCTTCTATAGGTATCTCTGTCATCAGGGAAACTATGCTCCCAAGAAATGTTCTATCCTATACCTCTCGTTCGGCCACTGTGTTCAGCAGTCCTAAGGGCATATGTCAGTTCATCCTTCTCTCTATTGGGCCTGAACGCACCAATAGCTTTAGCTTGTAGAGCATAAGACAATCTTTGTGTTGCTCTTTCAAGTTTTGTGCCATGAACCAGCTTCCCAGTCTCTAGGTCCAGTCTTCCCTCATGAGCGAAAAACCAATTCTTCGCGCGTGTGGGTCAATTGAGTGATTCCGGTGCGATACCCTTGGCAAGAATATCTGCTTCCATTTTCTCCCACTTGGGAATGGCAGTCGCGTAGCCACCTGATCCCATGCCATGGTGGTATACCTTCTGTCGGACATTCTCTTGGTTCCTTCTCACCCGTTCCTCACCTTCTTCTGATGTCTTGTACTGTATAAAATCATTTCAGTAGGGCCTCAACTTTGTGAGCGGGCCGTTAGTATTAAAATTGGGCGTTAGGTTCTTCTTGACGTATTTCGTGTATAGGGATTTCTTCCAAGTCTGGAATTGTGTGGCCATCTTCTTCATAGCCCACTTTCAAACTAGTTCCTTCAATTCATCATCATTGATAGCATCATAATCATCCGCTTGCAACGTGAAATGTTGAAGGATATCATCCCAAATTAAATTCTTATCAAGATTAGAGACAAAACTAACATGAGGCTCGTTAATCTTTTGCTTCCATTCACGGGCACTGATCGGAAGTCTGTCCCTTACAAGGCACCCACAGTGTTGCACAAATTTCCTTGCATGTGGACCAAGTGGTTCGCCTATCTTGATATTGAATTCCGATATTATGTAGCGCCCCTCCAATGGCTTTTTCGGGCCTCGAATTTTTTTGCTTTTCGCCGTTGTGGTCGTCGATCCAGAGGGCTACGTATAAAAAAGAATAAATCAATATCATGTGTACACATAATAGATGATAGATGTTCAAATATATATATATATATATAATATTCAAATATATATACCTCGCCAGTATTTTCTTGCACAATATTTTCTTGGTTATCTTCGGAGCCAGGTATTGACTCCCGTCATCTACATCCTGCTGGTCACCATCGGCAAATTGAGTGCCGGTGTTGATAATATTCATCATTTCTTCATCCATATTGTCTCTCGAGGCAGCCATCTAGCTTTTACACCACTAAATATATCTATAACAAATAAAAACTATATCTATAAAATGAACTACTGTAGAACGTGCCACCTCAAGGATAGTAACATTTGTAAAAATCATTTCTGTATCTGTACTCTAGTAGACTCTATTGATTACTCTACGGTTTCTGAAAAGTTCGTCAAAGGAGACTTTGGTAAAAGTAAGATATTGATGCAACAAATGTAATAACAACACTCTAGGTATATATGATAGAGAGGAACAAGTGCTTCTCTCCATATAGTAATTCATCCCAACAACACAATGGTGCTTGCTGACAAGGTTGTTAGTGTTGTGTCGTTGGCATTTTTCATGGCCGTGGCCATGGTCATTGTGGTAGGTAAGTAATTCACATGATATTTCCGCAGGTTAACAGAAGAATGGGAGTGTACACACATAATAATCGTTTATCATTTATATTTATATATACTACATTTGGGTATGGTGATTGACAGACTACTGCGACGATATCAGGACGTGTGAATAAATAATCATCCGTACTAGTTGACCTTGCTTACGTGATCATCTCGGCAAGTATTTCTCCACCGGACGGCACCGTACTTGGCCACGGAAGAGCTCCAATTCTACGAGGAAGGCAACACGGCCTTCCACAACCGTTGCTGCTCTCCCTCGTAGAATCAACGCTCATCCTTAACATCCGTTACCACTTGGCATAGAACATGCTCGCCGAGCTGAACATGGTCCGCGAGTTCAACTATTATGGATTTTCTACAATTTTCTAACTAGTCCGCGCCAAGGAGGCGAAGGTATGCCCGCCCGAGTATGAGAACTACATGCCCTGCTACTACGTCATGGACGCCGTCAAACGTCTTGGATCTGGGGGCCGGCGTCCGCAAGTTCAACTAGTACGTGCATTCCAAGCGACGGACGGATGGAGCCAACGAGCCAATGCCAACTTGCCCATCGAATGCCTCCTGTACGCCATCCATGCCCACTTGGGCGCGTCAAACGCCATCGGCACTGCTTTGCGCTCGACGCAGCTACCGACGCCCCTAGGTATCTGCCGCTACTGCCATGGGCTCAAGTTTTTCCTCAACCGAAGCCACCCTCCATGCAGCCGTGGCCGTCGCCGCTTCCCTCCTCACAGCCGTGACCGTGAACATCCTACGTGCAGAACTCTAATGTCCCCACACCGGCGACACCCAAGCCAAAAGGGATGGCGGGCATGACATTCTGGCCACCTGCAACGACCTTCGCCGCATCGGCAGCACCCACCACCGACCAGACGCGAGCCGGTCCGAGCACACACTCATATACAAACAAAATCTACAAATAAATATACACACACTGTTGCTCACATATAGCATGGCAAGCAACACAAGCACAATGGCTGGAGGTTTTAATCAAGTCGACGACGAGGATGAGCGCGCTGACGAGGACGACGAGCGTGGAGGATGACGAGGATGGCCGAAGGTGATCTCTCGACGACGAGGATGCGACGGGGACGACGACGAGGACGAGGATCGACGACAGTGATGAGGCCGCGGTGGATCCAAATCAGATCTGGGCGAAGGCGAGGATGATGGCGGTGGATCCGGGTCTAGGCGCCGTGCACAAATGGGAGAGGCGCGAGCCGGGCCGCTGGCGGAGATGGCGAGAGACGGGAGAGGCGCGTGGAGGCGTCTGGAGGCTATGGGGAGCGGCGGCGGCGTGGTGGCTCTCGGGCGAAGAATGAAGACGATGGATGGAGAGAAGAAAACGAGGCGATATATATTTGGCGGATCTTTAGTCCTGGGACTACAGAACCTTTAGTCCTGGGTTATGGTAAAGTGAAGCCATGGCCCGAGACTAAAGAACCTTTAGTCCTAGCTAATGGTAAGAACCCGGACTAAAGGTCTGACTTTTAGTCCCGGGTGCAGCCATAACCCGGGACTAAAGTTATTTTTTTGGCGGGCCATGAAAACGTAGCCAACCTTTAGTCCTGGGTGGTTGATTGACCCGGGAGTAAAGGTGGGCTGTAGTTGGTTCCAAACGTTTTTCTCTTTTTTATTTATTTCTTTTATATAAATATGCAGAGAGTTATTAATTGCCTAATAAATAAAATATCATCCAAAAAATTATAATAAATATTTCTGGACTTGGTTTTGCATTATTATACACAATAAAAATTTATAACCTAAACTCTTTTATTTTACTGTATAAATATTTAACATAGTGTAAATAATAATTACAATTTGCACCATGCAAAAATATACTACTTGATTAAAATCATTAAAACTATTACTTTTTGACAGGAAATAAGTTTTCACATCTTATTAACGTTGATCATTTGGTTTTTCATCACACATTCTCCACAGGAAATCCACCGTCAAGCAGAAAATTCATTTAAACCATAGAAAATATAAAAACACAATAAAAAAATCTAAAGTCACAGTTATTACATAATAGGTCTAATACATCACTATATATATCAAGCGGGCACAGTAGTGAACTTCTTCTTAACGTATATCCCTTGGTTATGATCACACCGTAACCATGGAGTGTCCTCATCATTTAGCTGGATGCTTGGGTCTTTGTTCACTGTGAAGGGTGAAATTCAGTTATCCTTTTCATAATCTTCTGATATGTCTGACTTGTTTTCAATTCTGACAACGTTTCTTTTCCCTGAAAGAACTATGTGGCGCTTTGGCTCATTGATTGGGTCATTGTTGTTTTTCCCTCTCTTCGGTTTTGTAGACATGTCCTTGACATAGAACACCTGATTCACATCCTTGGCAAAGACGAACGATTCGTCTTTGTACCCAATATTGTTGAGGTCCACGGTTGTCATTCCATACTAGTTGTTGATTGCTACCCCGCCTCCAGTTGCCTTTACCCATTGACACTTGAACAAAGATACCTTAAAAGTAGGTGCATAGTTTAGTTCCCATATCTCCTCTATGCAACCATAATATGTTTGCTTATTTCCATTAGGGTCAGTGGCATCTATGCGGACACCACTATTTTGTTTGGTGCTCCTTTTATCTTGGGCTACTATGTAAAATGTATTCCCATTTATCTCGTACCCTTTGTATGTGAGGATATGCCACGATGGCTGCCTAGCCAACAAATACAGTTGCTCATCAATACTCTCATCACCCTGACATTCTTTTCACAACCAGTCACTGAAAGTTTCCATGTGCTGATGCGTAATCCAAGCTTCAGACTTCCCTGAAAACTCGGATCAGAGCAACTCTTTATGTGTCTCGATATACGGATCCACCAAGGAGGAGTTTTGCAGAACTGTATAGTGTGCTTTATTAAAATAATTATCCTACATACCAATATATATTTTCTTCCCTAGTGTCCCTTTTCCACTTAGTCTCCCCTCGTGTCGCGATTAAGGAACACCAATCGGGTCAAGGTCGGGAATAAAGTCAACACAAAACTCAATGACCTCCTCTGTTCCATAGCCCTTGGCGATGCTTCCTTCTGGCCGAGCACAGTTGTGAATATATTTCTTTAGGACTCCCATGAATCTCTCAAAGGGGAACATGCTGTGCAGGAACACAGGACCGAGAATGCTAATCTCCTTGACCAGGTGAACTAGGAGGTGTGTCATGATATTAAAGAAGAAAGGAGGGAACACCAACTCAAAGCTGACAAGATATTGAATCATATCATTCTGTAGTTTAGCTAGATCCATTGGATCGATTGCCTTCTAAGAAATTGCATTGAGGAATGCACATAGCTTCACAGTGGCTAGACGTATATTTGGAGGTAGAATTCCTCTTAATGCAACTGGAAGCAATTGCGTCATGAGCACGTGGCAGTTATGGGACTTTAAGTTTAGGAATTTCTTCTCTTCACACAAAGATTCTTCATCAGGTGCATCACGTCGATCGCGCTATGGACCTCTAGGACTTGCCAATAGGGTAGCTCCCAAAATATGGACTTCTTCTTTCACATGGGTGCGTGACCGTTGGCGTCATTCAGATTAGGTTCGCTGCCATGTGCCTTTCCAAATACTACTTTCACATCCTTTACCATATTGAGTACATCCTCACTAGTTCGGTTGCCTGGCTTGGTCTGGTGGGCTGCCTTACCTTTAAAATGCTTGCCTTTCTTTCTTAGGGGGTGATTCACAGGAAGAAATCGACGATGGCCAAGGTACACGACCTTTTGACATTTTTTCAAGAATATACCTTTAATGTCATCGAAACAGTGCGTGCATGCATTATATCCCTTGTTTGATTGTCCTGAAAGATTACTTAGAGCAGGCCAATCATTGATTGTTACGAACAACAATGCTCGTAGGTCAAAGTGCTCCTGTTTGTGCTCATCCCACACACGTACACTTGGTCTGTTCCACAAAAGTAGAAGTTCTTCAACTAGTGGCCTCAGGTACACATCAATGTCGTTGCCAGGTTGCCTTGGGCCTTGGATGAGCACTGGCATCATAATAAACTTACGCTTCATGCATAACCAGGGAGGAAGGTTGTAGATACATAGAGTAATAGGCCAAGTGCTATGACTACTGCTCTACTCCCCGAAAGGATTCATACCATCTGTATTTAAAGCAAACCTTAAGTTTCTTGCGTCATTTGCAAAATCTGGGAATTCTCTATCGATTGCTCTCCACTGGGACCCATCAGCAGGGTGTCTCAACATATTGTCTACCTTACGGTCTTCTTTGTGCCATCGCAACAACTTTGCATGGTCTTTGTTTCTGAATAGACGTTTCAAGCATGGTATTATAGGAGCATACCACATAATCTTGGCAGAGATTTTCTTCGTGGGACGTTCGCCCACAACATCACTAGGGTCATCTCGCCTGATCTTATACCATGATGCATGACATACTAGGCATGCATCTAACTTCTCGTACTCCTCGCCATGGTAGAGGATGCAGTCATTAGGACATGCATGTATCTTCTGAATTTCTAATCCCAAAGGGCAGACTACCTATTTTGCTTCGTACGTAGTGAAGGGCAATTCGTTATCCTTCGGAAACATCTTCTTTTGGATTTTCAGTAACTCCCCAAATCCCTTGTCAGATACACCATTCTTTGCCTTCCATTGCAGCAATTCTAGTGTGGTACCCAACTTTTTCTATCCCGCATCATAAGTTGGGTATAGCAATTTCTTGTATTCCTCTAGCATGCGCTCAAACTTGATCTTCTCCTTTTCACTTTCGCATTCTCTTTGTGCGTCACGAATGGCCTGACCAAGATCATCAGCGGGCTCATCTTCTGCCACTACCTCTTCTTCAGCTTCCCCCATTGTAGTATCATTGAAGGCACCATATTCAGCAATAATATCATCATCGTCCCATTGTTCTTCTTCACCTTCTTCCATTACAACCCCGGTTTCTCCGTGCTTCGTCCAACAAATATAGTTTGGCATGAAATCCGACTTCAATAAGTGTGAATGAAAACTCCTTGAGCTAACATATTCCTTCAAATTCTTACATATGGCACATGGGCAGCACATGAAACCATCGCGTTTGTTTGCCTCGGCCACATGTAAGAAAAAATGCACGCTCTCAATGAACTCTTGGGAGCGGCAACCAGCATTGTACATCCAATGCCAGCTCATTTGCATTACATGACATACATACCATATTAAAATCTAGAACATAATTAGTTAATTATACGACATGCATGCTACCACATAAGGTATTAATTTATGAAAATCTCGCTACAATGTAGATAATCCCAACTACCACTAAAAAATGTAAAGCTAAAATGCACTTCAGCAGCATAAGGATTTCGCGACCAATCCCAACTAAAACAGACAGATCATGCGTTTGTTCAACATCTATGGGCTTCTTCCGCAAGATCACTGTCTCATCAGCCGCCGTAGCCGCCTGTGGAAGAGAGTTTTGCACGTGTTCAACTTACTCTTCCTCCAGTACCAGCCTAAACATCCAGTGCCATCCCACTGAAATTAAAACAAAAAATCAGAACTTTAATCACAATCATCATGAAAATAAGTATATATTAACCATAATCATCAAATATGATAAAATAACTCACATTGCGATCCGGACACTTGTAGAAGATACGGCCCATGTAGGGACACTCCTTCCTCACCTGGTACTCCATCACAATCTTCTCCTCACACTTGCCGCGTGCAATGAGAGGAAGGTCCGGCCTCAGTCGCTTTGGAACCCGATGAGAGGCCGAGGACCCGAAAGCAGTTTCCATCTACTCTCTATACTCATTTTTAATATAATATAAATTTCTCATTTTATAAACAAATAAAATTAAAAAAACTCTAAAATTCTCTATATCTCTAAACCATGAAGTGTGCTATGCATGCTAGAATTGAAAACTCAATACTACTTTTGAATAACTACTTTAACCTTCCTTCATCCAAATACGCAAACTTTAAAATGATTTTGAGCTTAAATGGCTTACAAATAAAAAAAATCTACCATAAAAAAAACCACATATATCTAGTTCACAAAATGAAATAAGCTACAGATGAAACATGAGAGTATAAAGTTGGTAACCTTTAGAACCGAAGAATCGATGGAGGATTGGAAGAAATCTTGTGATACACCGGTGATGAGGAAGAAGAGAGGTCGGCAATGAAGCAAGAACACTGAGCTCGAAGTGGCTCGGGCTCGGGGAGGAACAAGGGCTATATAGGAGGGGACCTTTAGTCCCGGTTGGAGACAGAAATCGGGACTAAAGGTACCTTTCTAGTCCCGGACGGAGCCTACAGCCGGGAGTAGACTTTTACTCCCAGTTGGAGGGACCAACCGAGAGTAAAAATTAACCTTTAGTCCCAGTTGGTAACTCCAACCGGGACTAAAGGTCCCCTGCAGCAAAAGCCTACCGCAGTAGCCATTGGGCAGGGACCTTTAGTCCCGGCTAGAGCTACAAACCGGGACTAAAGGTATCTCTAGTTCCGGGCGCGAAAAATACCGGGACTAAAGCCAAATTTTGAGGTGGGATCAAAGGTCGTTTCTCTACTAGTGGCCGAAACAGTATTTTTCTCTCACAATAAATATGCTAATGTGTCATAATATTAAATGCAAATAAAACTTAGACAAAAACTCCACTAAGACTGGCATAAGACGATGTTAATGGGTCAGGGAGGGCTCCAATACTTCGAAACCGTGCTAGTGGCTGCACTATTACACCGTGCTATTCCCCCCATCCGATAAAACAATATCATTTTCACTCTCCGAGAAGCCATTATCAGCTTTGAAGAAATATATAAGAAAATATTAGTATTTATAATGCATAATTAATATAATTAGATGATTTATTGAATATATTTTTATAATACACTTATTTGAAGATACAATATTTTTTTATAAACTTAATTAAATTTAAGAAAGTTTAACTGCCACGAATTTCATAGCGACACTATTTTTAGACAGAGGCAAGAGGATACACACATACAATAATATACTTCACGGCAGAACGTGCGTGCATATATACTGAAGCAGCAGCAGTGTGTCTATGTCCACATATACAAAATTGACTTGCTCCAATATTCGGTCGAACATGTTGTTATTATTAATAACAATCTAGCTTGCCAGCCTCTTATTAGGAAATATGAATCCCATGCTGCCAGCGGACTTTCCGATCTTCTGATCAATGCAACAGATCGATTGAAGTATGGGAGCAAATTATTTTGCGCAACATGGGTTATCTTCCATAAGAACTTTAATTTCTTGATGTTGATCGTTGGAGATTATGAGATGGAAGAGGCAATGATTGATGACCTACAAATTCTCTTCATACACAACGGAATATATATAAAAGTTGCATGATGACATAGTAGTTACTAAGTATATAGACATGACATGGCAATGGCGGACCCAAAAATAGGGCAAGCGGAATAAATAACAGAAGACTAAAAATGTTAATAGCGATACACTAACAGATAAAACAAAGAACATAAAGGACAATACCAATTCAAAATGCTTAAGCAATACATAAAAAAAAGTGTTTCATTGCAATAATACAACATTTGAAATTAAATTCACAGGGTATTTTCATCGGAGTTTTTCTAGTTATATTTAATTTTAATTAAAAAGATAAAACTAGACAGCAATTATTTGTGGAGCAATATACCAAAAAGAGATTAGGTACGTGAAGAGCATGCATTATGGTGCTGGCCAGCAAAACAACATTACCTATGTGACCAGCATGGTGTGGAGGTGGCCAGGTGGGTGGTCCTGCCAAGCGATGGCCGTCGTTGATAACCCCTGTAACATTTCTTCTATCTTTCGATGAGGCAACATGGTTGATGGGAGCTTCGATACATCTGTCCGGATCTCAGTGTACATGCCACCATGGCAGTGGAACTAGCACAGAAATGACCTTTCGTCCGCTTTGATTTTGGGCTTTAGTCTCGGTATTTTTTTGCGTCCGGAAGTAAAGGAAGAATTAGTCCCGGTTGGAGCTACCAACAGGAACTAAAGGCCCCTGTCCTGACACGCTTTCGCAACAGGCCACCTTTAGTCCCGGTTGGTGTTGTTACCAACCCGGACTAAAGGTCGACCTTTAGTCCCGGTTGGTGTTATCAACCCAGACTAAAGGTACTTCAACCTTTAGTCCCGGCTGATAATACCAATCTGGACTAAAGGGTGACCTTTTAGTCCCGGTTGGTGTCACCAACCCGGATTAAAGGTCTCCCACCCGGGACTAAAGGTACCCCACAGGTCAATTCAAAAGGAGAGTGTCCAGGACTCTGTCACATGTGGTGTACAGCTGAATTGGTAAGGAGTTTATGCGCGAGAAAAGAGGTTCTAGGTTCGAATCTCACACACCGCAAGAGAGATCTTCCTACAATTTCGTTTATTTTTCTCCTGAGAATGGACCTTTAATCCCAGTTATATGGCCTGGGACTAAAGGCCAGGACCTTTGGTCCCGGATTCGTAGTCCGGTTGAAAAACCAGGACTAAAGCCAGTTTCTAACCGGGACTATAATCCATTTCTCTACTTTTGGGCCAAAGGTATCCGCTCACGCATCGGCTTGCGGCTTGTAGCGGCGGGTGGATAGCCTTGCATCGCAAGTGCTAGTCCAACGTGGGACAACGCCATATGGCGGCGCAAGTGGATCTGGTGTTGTGACGGCTACACAATTTGTAGCGGATCGTGGCAGCCAGCTCTGCATA
Source organism: Miscanthus floridulus (assembly GCF_019320115.1). Classification (NCBI taxonomy): domain Eukaryota; kingdom Viridiplantae; phylum Streptophyta; class Magnoliopsida; order Poales; family Poaceae; genus Miscanthus; species Miscanthus floridulus. The sequence goes on along the minus strand of NC_089592.1, from coordinate 28,313,830 downwards.
GCAGTGTCCATATAGGTGCTGGACATCTTTAGCTACGACAGCGCAAGCAGTTTTTTTAGTTTCGTTGTTCTTCTATTTCGGCCCAACTACACAACCTATTTGCTCTATTCCGCTCAGCTGCACGCCTGCTTGCCTCTCGCAGCGCGGGACGCCCTGCTACTGGCCTTTTACCCGCACGCCCTCCTCCTGCTATTTTTTTTGTCCGTTCCACTATTTTTTTTTACGTTGTGTGTTTTGTTCTTTTTTATTCGTTTTTTATTTGCCTATTAGGTTTTTTATCCGTTCAGTTTCCCTTATTTTTTTTTCCTGTCGCGTGTTTTTTTTTCTGTATGCTTTTTCATTTTTTCCTCTATTTTTTTCTTTCAGTATTTTTTGTCCCATTTTTATTCCATTTTTAAAAGTTTTTTTTCCTGTTTTTTGTTTTTTCGATCTTTATAAAATGTTGAGAAGTATGACTAATTAATATAAAGATAAAATAGAAAAAATAATGAAAGGGCTAGCGCCTAGACGTCCAAACTTACGCTGCTCCCAAGCTTCCTCATTCACGTGCCAGTGGGAAAAACGGCTGGCTCACGCACGCGCACACATGCGCGGGGACTACCCAAGCCCGCTCCGCTTTCATGCGCCCACACACACAACAGTAGCACCACCGGCAAGCGGCACGATGACCCACGCAACAGTAGCATACTTTTGAAACATACAGTGACCCACGATGACCTAGCAGCAGCTCCCAGCGGGGTCACAAGCCCAGATGCACGCACCACCAAGCGAGACGGTGACCCACGCAGCAGTAGCAGCATACTTTTGAAACATATGGTGACCCACGCAGCAACAACAACACGCAATTGCAACATGTGCTCTCACCAAGATCTCTTTTTGAAACATCCAAATGAAACACTTGCAACATACGTCTGAAACATATGAAACACTTGAAACATACGTGTATAACCATAATAACATATGCAATATCCAGATCTACTTCAACATTTAGATGAAACACTTGCAACATAAGTTTGGAACATCTGAAACACTCAAAACATATGCTTGAAACATACGTATATAGCCATAGTAACATATGCAATATCCACATGAAACACTTGAAACATACGTCTGAAACACCTAAAACACTTGAAACATAGGCTTGCAACATGCGTATGTTGTAATTGCAACATATGCAACATCCCAGATCTACTTATACAACAGCTAGACGAAACACTTGAAACATAAGTCTAAAACACTTGAAACACGGCATCGCCAACAACCACGGCCTACTTAATTGGTGAGGAACTACGGTAGTCATCAAGCTCGGGCTTGGTCTACCGGTGCACGGCGCGGCGTAGGTGCCCATGCGAACAGGGCGGGGTCGGCTCCACTGCCATGGCAGTGGCTGAGCAACCACATGCGGTGGCCGTCTGCATGCCCGCGTGCAGGGGAGGCTAGGCGTGGGGTGCGTCCACAGTGCAGGGGCGTAGGGGGCCAAGCAACAATGGACCTAGGAGAGGCGCCGGTCAGGTGTAGGCACGAGGTGGACCCTTCTTCTTCTAGATCCGTCGCGGGCCCTTCTTCCACCAGATCCGTCGTGGACGCCTTCTTCCTCCACCGCTAGCGCAAGATCCGGCCACAGGCTGCCTCGATGGAGGCGCGCCTGCGGGCGATGATGGAGGCTCGCCGGTGGCCATGGAGGCGCAACCGTGGGCGGTGATGGGGCGTGGCCGCGCAGCCACGGGCGAATATGGCGTGCGGCCCCATCCCCAGCTCTGGCGGGTGGTCACGCGGCACCATCCTTGGCATCGGCGGGCCGCGGCTCTATCTCCAGCACCGGCGGGTGGCGCGCGGCCTCATCCCTGGCATTGGTAGGCGGGCGCGCACACTACAAGAAATACCCTTATACATGACGATTCACCGGTGACCTTATGAGAAATCATCATAGAATGTTGTAATTTGTGACGAATTATTTCTAAGGTGCTAAATCTATGATGACTTGTTAACATATCGTCATGGTTTGACGTCACAGACCCACCGCACACTCTATGTCATGGCTTCTTATTGATTTTCAGGTAGCACCTTCTCGACAGCAAGCCAATTGAAGTTCTCATATGTTTGTTTATTTAGACTCCCTAGAGATGAAATCTTTATGTGCAAACTTAGTTGTTATGAGAGCTTAGATCTAAAATGACTGTCCTCAAACCAAATGGTTGTGAGCTAGGTCAATTTGTACTTTGATGTTCAATGTGACTGTTGTGGACATGCTAATACATGAATGAATCAATGCTTGTTTATACGATTGGTGTATCTTATGAGCTGTGATGCATGTTAATACAGTGATGATTTGGCACAAATTTATGATGTTGTTTTTCATCACTGTGGTTTGGATTTGGGCTTGGATATGGGCTGGTTGTAGGAGATAGACAATAATCCATGACGAACAAAAAATCCAATATGTGACGGTTCATTTCAGTCCAACAAATGTATGACGCAGGATACATGATGTTTTTTTCAATCATCATGGTGAGTTAACTGTGACGCATTTTCGCTTGTCTGTGACTAAAGTAAACTGTCATATATAAGGGTATTTTTTTTTGTAGTGGCAGCCCCTCCCCTGACCGCGACCACCGACGAGTCCTCTGAAAGCTCCTGCACAGCCTCGTCTCTTCACAATATGGAGGAAGAAGAAGGGCCTGACGAGCGGGGCCCGCTCGTAAGTGATAGAGGGGGAGTGTTTAGTGGGATGGACTACGAATGACATATGGGGTCCGCTCGTAGGTGTTTTCCAAAAGCCACAACTGTTTCACCAAATGGGCTTTTAACTTTTCCACAACAGCTTTTCCAAAAATAATAGCTCACAACAGTTTTTTCAAAAGTCATAGCCCAACCAAACATGACCTTAGTTTCTTGTATTGCAGGTTTCCACTAAGTGACATGCTTACTAGCTAATGCAGTGCTCCCTTCGATGGATAGGGCTCCATAACTTGTCTTGCAGTGGTGAAAACCACCAAGCATGAATCATGTAAACTACTCTTTTGTATATGTACAATCACCGGCTACTATAAGCGTTTATTAGTTGGAGGAACCTGCTACTATTGTACTCCACTAGATATTTGGGTGAACAAGCTGCATGCTACAAATTGTGTTTTTTTCTTCATATTACCAATATGAATTATTAGTGCTTTGAATGGAAATTTATACCAATATTCTAAACTACTAATTAATGGTCTTGCATGTAATCTATGAATAAACACAACCCTATATTAGACAACACTAGTAGGCAACGCGAAGTGCTCCTTTTTTAGAAGTTTGAATTAGTGCCAAGTGGTAACCATCCAAACACTCATCTAAGACATGCATGTCCTAACTCTAGTATATTCCACGCTTCACCGTATATCATGGTAAGCTAAATATCTACTTCTACGTTATTCCCCTCTTTGCCATGATCTTATCCTTATGTATGGAAAGATCTATATATACTTGTCTCCAAAGCCTCCTAGATCGTTCTGATTTCTTTTTCTTCCTTTGCAATGAAATTAGCTCCAGAATCTTGCAACGAATATATTCCCTATTTAATCTCCAAATCCTTCTAGAAACTTCCAAGAATGCATTATTATTTTTAATAGCTCAATTTAATTTGGTACATTTATTAGTAGCACTACGACAATATTGATTTTCAGAGATAGCTTTTTTTGTTTTTAGAGGTGGTCTTAGACATCAATGGCTCTCAAAATCCCTTTAGTATATGGAAATATATAGGTGCCTTTACTGACCGTCTTTGAAAAAAGAGTTTGTCCCATTAAACTGAAACCTAACTCTTTTTCTATTCTATCACCTGTCACCATCAACCCCTCAAACTGCACTTTCTCTATCAGAGGAGGTATCGTTGCCCCCCCCCCCCCCCCCCCCCCCACCCACCCACACACACACACACTTTGTCTCTCAGTCTTCTCTCTCGTCCACCAATGGCACCTTCGCTTCGCCCCTTACAATGCAATGTATGGATCCATTGACGCCACTTTCACCAATTATTAATGATTAGCATGCAGGTGGCCAACTATTAATGTACAACAAGTGATTTCACTTTCATGCAAATTGAAAACTTTGACTAAATATATAAAATATAATATCAATATTTATAGGACATAATTAGTATTATTAGATATATCGTTGAATTTATTTTTATAATAAATTTATTCTGAGATATAAATGTTGCTAATATTTTCTATAAACTTATTCAAACTTGAGAAAGCTAATTTAGCTGGCACGATTCCCATGGCGACACTTAAATAGGTACAAAGGGAGTATGATACATGGATAAAGAATCCATGTCAAGTATAATTAACAAATATATAAATTTGAAACAAAAATAATTCAAAGTACTATACATATTAACCTACATGGTCATTGAGAAATTATCACAGTCACGGAGAGTGCGGCGCCGCAGGCTCACAAACTCGATTGTATAGACTTCTACGTGATGCGGCTAAAATAACTTTTTATTTCGGCAGGAAGAAATCTTCGATATCCATTTTTTTCGTGTGCCAATAAATCCACGAATAAAGTTCCGCCGCATCTCCATACCATCCTCTACACAGGTTCAAATATATATGTACTAGTAAATATTAGTGCATGTCATATGGGTAATATTGCGTGTCTTGAAAAATCTCTCACAAAACCTTAAAGCAAAGTATGTCCGTGTGTTGTAACTGGAAAACATAATACCATGATAACACATGTATGAGCGTGTCTGTTACCTAAAATAGATATTGCGACTGTGATGCTTGGAACATGTATATTACATGAGTCTTTAGAGATTAATATTTGAAGGTAAATGGTATGCCAAAGTTGCATGTGTAAAATAATCCTATGTTCCAGGAATCCCAAATTGACAAGACAATTTAGAGAATCATAAACCCTTTAAAACACAGAAAATATCATCTGGTGTATTTCTGGTGTTTATCTATATCAGCTTGATAAAGAACAGTGCATGTAGCAGGTCTAAGAAAACATCTGACGAAAACTAATAAGTTTCACCATGCATAATTAGTACATATGTCCTACCAGCTTAAAACTTGGGATTCTTATCCTATATGTGCACCAGAACCATCCAAAATCTTAATTTGCATTCCTGTGTGTTCCTGCGCACTGCACTGCAGTCGCAGCTATATAAGCATCTATTAGAATGAAATCACCTTTGACATTTTTCATTAAGAAGAAAGATATAAGCATCTATTAGAATGAAATCACCTTTGACATTTTTCATTAAGAAGAAAGAAGTGTTACAACAAGGTATGCGAGCGTTGATCGGACACAAGTAGTAAGTAGCAACCCGTCAATCACGCATACCGATACAAAGAGAGCTACAACGTGATTAACAAAAGAACGATTTCGTGACCGAGGAGCACTCTCACTGGAAGATCTACGCGTTCAGCTTCAGCTCCTTCCGACGGCGGCGCCTTTGACATAGCCTCACAGTAACCATGACATAGACTTCTTCCTTCTTCCGGCACTTGTTGATTCCACTCCTTCAAACACTTGTTGGCTCGACTCCTTCAAGCAAGCAACGGACAACAGCAGCTTCTCCTTGAGAAGCACAAATGGCCGATGCAACATCATAGAGCCGTGTATTAGGTTCTCTGCCAAGAAACTTCATTCCCAAAGTTGGTGCTCAGCTTCCAAGCCACAACCAACACAAGTATACAATTGACAGGAGCTCCTCGCACACAAGTCCTATAACTTCGTTGCTGCCCTCTTGTGTGCTACCCAGTTCAATAAAAGTACAGCATCACTTAACAATCTGATCGATAGGTTTCAATACTGTGCATGTTCTCAGCATCCAGTTCAGAAACTGAGCCATCCGTCACTGATGAATTTAATTTTCGCAAGCCTTTGAGAATCCTTTTTGCTCTTTAACCAAGGCAGTTCGGCCAATGAGATAACTATATACCAGAAACCAAAGCAGCACAATATGAACAGGCCTATCCATTGCATTTACAGGATAACCAGGTTCATGTCAAAAATGCATGAGTATAGTCACTTAAGTATCGGTTGCACTGTAGACTCTTCTACCACAAATAGAGGCAATTCCCTTCCGTATTCACTCTGAGGGACAAAATAGTGACGAGTGTATTGCGCCAACTATGATATGAACAGCAGTTAATCATCAGCGCTAGATACAATTATCAAAAGCACAAGACAGGAAGCTCACCTATCGAGTTCAATGGTTGAAGCAATCTGCAAAACTCTCAGATAAGTTCTTTCTTCTCATTTCCAAAATTCTGCACATAGAACACTATTATTTTTAAATAAATATCAAAGATAAAATTCTCTGTAAGTGTTATTCTTCATTATATGGTGAGATTAAAATCAGAACGCGAGAATCACTGCAGCAAACAGAGAATATTTTATTAAAATGGAAATCTAGAAGCTCAGTTGTCACATTATAATGAGAAACAAACCTCACAAGCTTGCTTAAGATCCTTGAGCTGATTATTTAGGAACAGTGAACTTGTATTGTAGTCTGTGTGGATGATATATAATCTATAATTAGTTAATGATATATATATATATATATATATATATATATATATATATATATATATATATATATATATATATATATATATATATATATATATATATATGATACAACTAAAATACCAGTCCCCCATATTTTTTATGCACAAAATATCCAGGGGAATGTATATGGGGGTTGGATGATACTAATCTTTAGCACCCTTAAGGGATATCAGTCCCCTATATTTCTTTATGCAGAAATCATGAGGAACAAAGGGATATCAAATTTGTATCAATAAAAGGATATAAGGAGCAATACTTAAGATGTGACATCAAGTGATAAGTTAGTTGAAATGAATACTTATTGTTTTTGGAATATGTAGTGCAAAAATGTAAAGATTGAGACAAAGAGAACCAGCAATAACTATATCGATTCCTTGAAGCTAAAATGGTATGAATTAAATTATGTTTTTTAAAGTAGAACTGTAGAACTGTGTGTTCAACTGGAAAGATAATCTAGCATAAACAGACATCAAGTGTACACCTAACCCTGAAAGCCTGTTGTCATTGTAACTTTTCAAACAGATGCTACCCTGGCTAAAGCCGACGAAGTGCCGCTGGAGGGAACACTGCATTTGTAGGAAATTAAGAATGGCAATTTTTTTTATTAATAATCTACACATTAAGGGACACCGACGAAGTGCCTCTGAGGGAATATTGCAATACAATAATAAGAGATTGACTTTGATATATGGATGTACGGGAGAACTGCTAGCTCTTTACCTACAGTGATGTCTGCCAATGTAACTGCTAGCACCCAGAGCCATCAAGTCGTGTGATTAATAGAATACTGTATTTACTTGAGAAGGTGTGCCTCCTCGTAGATCACCAGATCAATTAGCGAATCAAAGAAGTCAGAACCGGACTTTGTTCTTGAGCGCGTCTCAGGACCATTGATATCAAAGAGAAAAATCAGAACAAATCGAACTACAGCCCCAGGACTTTAGAAGATGGATGGAATGAGACCTCACCGCTGGAAACCAATGGATCTGAGCAAATCAATGGGAGGGTTGAGGATGCCCATCTCTGTTGCCAAGGGAAACAGAAGGCCACATGATCCAGTGCAAGCTGCCAAATTTGCCTCAAAGACAGGTGTACTAGTCAGGCATCAAATACCAATCTTGACACATTAGAAACATTACAAGAAGCCCTCCGGTGTCGACCATTACAGTAATTTTGTGGACAGGCTAACTGTATGTATGGGTATCATCTCTTGACATTCAACTCTACTTTGAGTAACTTTAACGGATTTACTTTTTATTCACACTACTGCATGTACTCAATGCTGGACATTGACAAGGCTCACCCACCAACACAAGAAGCTTGCTGGAATGTATTGCAGTCTAGGGTACGACAGACACGCTACAGGTTGAAGCAAACCTACTTCAATGGCATCCATGCAGATCAAATCCCTACGACCTCTCCTGTCCCGTCCATGACCAATGCACAGTGGTGTGAACTTGTTGAGACTTGATCTAGTGCTAAGAATAAGGTGTGTGTTGAAAGCATCTAGGCCCCTAGTTGGGTTTCGGTGATTAATGACAATACGAGATTACTATGACTAACATGTGTTTTGCAGAGGCAATTAAGTTAGGTCATGGTAATGGCAATTGATTGTGCAATCATGGTTGTCATGCCCCTACGATGGAAATCATTTTGGTTTTAAAAGGATGGACGGCAAGGTTAAGGATGGACTAGTTCTAAGTGTCGTTTGGTGTTGAAGAGACATTTAGAGTAGTTTAGGACTTTGTTTTTCCTTTGGCCGTACTATTAAGGGGGGTATGAACTAGTAGCTTGACCTAGGTGAGCCTAGTGGGTTAGGTGTGGTGCACACTTGTCAAATCGAGCACTAGGTAGCTCCTAAGTAGCCCTAAGATCAATTGGAGAAAACTTCATTCACACATGATTTCGAGTTGAAAGTGAATGGAGGGTCAAATATTGACCGGACGCTAGTTACGGTGTGACCGAACGCTGGCGTAGAGTCCGATCAGTTCATTTGATCAAGTGAAGTCATCTGGATGTGACCAGACGTTGAGTGAAATGTGACCGGACGCTGGGTGCCAGAGTCCGCTCAACTCCAGTAAGGTTCCAGAGAGGGAGAATCCTGATCGGACGCGTCCGGTCAGTGCTGACCGGATGCTAATCAGGTTCCGGTTACTGACCGGACGCTGAACAACAATGTGACCGGACGCTGGGTGCCAGAGTCTGGTCAACATCAGTAAGGGTCCAGAGAGCAGTTTTTGTGACCGGACGTGTTCGGTCAATGCTGACCGGACGCATGTCAGAGTCCGATCACCACTTAACAGCTATGTGGTGGGGAGAACTGACCAGAGCGTCCGTTTACCTTGACCGGAGCGTCCGGTCACCCCGCAGGGTGCTGACTCAAGCACATAACGGTTTATTTTGAATGAGGGGGTATAAATACTTCCTCTATTCATTCAAGGGAGTACTCTTGCCCATTTCAACAGCTGAGAAACACCCTTGAGAGTGCCAAGGAGAGCAAGAGCCTAGTGAGGTGATTGAGATTTGAGAATCCAAGATTAAGGCCTTATTAGTGAAAAGAGAGTAGCAAGTGTGCATCCACCCTTCTCATTAGGCTTGTTGTGGCCAAGTGAGAGTTCTTGCTTGTTACTCTTGGTGATCGCCATCACCTAGATGGCTTGGTGGTGATTGGGAATTTGGTGATCATCCGGTGAAGTTTCTAGATGACCCAACTCAAGTTGTGAGCGGTTGTGGGTGATTCACCGTGATAGAGTATCGAAGAATCAACCTATAGAGAGCAATTGATCCTTGCGTGGATCAAGGGGGAGCTACACCCTTGCGCGGGTGCTCCAACGAGGACTAGTGGGGAGTGGTGACTCTCTGATACCTCGGCAAAACATCGCCGCATTCCTTCTCCTCTCTTTACTTTGAGCATTTACTTTTGAGCAATTCAATTCTTGTCTTTACATTCTTAGAATTACCATGCTAGAGTAGGATTGGAACTTAGGGTGCTAAACTTGTGTGCGGTCAATCATTAGAATCACTTTCTAGGCACAAGGGGTGAAGTGGGCTAAGTGTAGGATTTAATTATTGTAAAGAATTTTAGAATTAGCCAAATTTACCCCCCTCTTGGGCATCTTAATCCTTTTAATTGGTATCAGAGCCTCATACTCACGTATTTAGGCTTAACCGCCTAGAGAAAGATGTCTCACGGGGATGGACATCCTCCTATCTTTGAGGGAGATGATTTTCCTTATTGGAAAATCTGCATGGAGGTGTATTTAGAAGCTCTAGATATTGGAATTCTTAGAGTCGCCTCTCAAGGTTTCCTAAAACCTAGGGATCCCATGCACCTTCAAGGTGATAAAGTGAATTATGAAAAATAGAATGCAAAGGCTAGAAACACCATCTTTAGAGGCCTTTGCAAGGATGTGTTTAACCGGGCGAGGAACCACAAAGACGCCCATGCACTATGGTCGGATATTTGTGCGCTCCATGAGGGAACTAAGAGCGAGCGTGAGGAATGCTATCATCTTGTTATGAAAAAGCTTAATTCATTTGAGATGCTTCCAAAAGAAAGTGCTAATGAAATATACTCACGCTTAAATGTTCTTGTAGAGAAAGTCAATGGGCTTGGACTTACACAAATGCAACCATCCGATGTTGTAAGGAAGATCTTGAGTGTCCTCCCCGTTGACAAATATGGGCATATTGTGACCGTGCTTCATCAAGGCGATCTTTCCACCGCTACACCAACTTAAATCTTGGGAAAGATCAACGCTCATGAGATGTACATGCACATCACTCCACGAGATGGCTCATCCTCTAACAAGAAGAAAGACAAGGACTTGGCATTCAAGGCTAGCCAAGAGAAGGGCACAACAAAAATTAAGTATGAGAGCTCAAGTGATGAAGAAATTGATGATGCAAGTGCTGCTCTCATGGTGAGAAGAACTGCCAAGATGCTAAAGAAGCTCAACAAGAACGGCGTCAAGTTTGATGGCAAGAAAAAGAAGTTCTTCACTAGCACTAGAAGAAAGCCAATCTTCGAGATGGATTGCTATAATTGTGGAGAACTTGGTCATCTAGCACATCAATGCCCCAAGCCTAAGAAAGACAAATACAAGAAGAAGAACAAGGGCAAGAAAGATGACTCAAGTGATGAAAATGAAGATGAGAAGAAGAAAAACAAGCTATACAAGAAGAAGGATGGCAAGGACTTCCACAAGAAGAAGAAAAATGGCAAGGCATACATCATCGGTGATTGGCTCACGGACATTGATTCATCCAATGATGATAGTGACAATGAGAAGGTGGCCGCTATTGTGATTGACTCCTCATCATCTTCACCGACACCACCGCCATCATCCTCTACACACCTATGCCTTATGGCTAAGGGTGAATGAAAGGTATCAAATGATGATGATAGTAGTGGTGATGATCATGCTAGCAATGATGATAGTGATAGTGATGATGAATTTGAATCACCTTCATATGATGATCTTGTCAAATTCCTAAATCAATATACTAAGATCATTAGAAAGACTAGAGCTAAGAATGAAAAACTAGAACTTAAGAATGACTCTCTCTTAGCTAAATGTGACATAGCGGAAAAGGCTAGTGTTGAGCTTAGAGAAGCAAATGATGCTATGTCATCCAAACTCATGGAGCTAAAATCTTCTAATAAAGAGCTTAAATAAAAACATGATAAACTTGAGAGGATACATAATGAGCTCATCACTAGCTACAATATGCTAAAAGAAGAGTATACCAACCTCAAGGTTAATCATGATAATCTTGTTATCTCTCATGAGTTTTTATCTAATGAGCCACATGATGCTACTAACGATGTTGTTAAGATTGATATAGCTACATCATATGATGATTTGATTATTGAGAGCATTGAGCAAGGTTCTAGTAGCAAAGGCAAGCAAGTGGTTGAGTCCAATAACTATGATGAATATGTCAAGATCAACAATGAGAATGAGAAGCTTAAGAAAGATCTTGAAAAGCTATCAACCACCAACACTATTGTGATAGAGAACCTTGACCATGATAGTGATCTAATTCTTGAGAATAAGAAGCTCAAAGAAGAGAACAAGAGACTCAAGAAGGAGAAGAATCATGATGAGCTCAAAGAAGAGAACAAGAAGCTCAAGCTAGAAAAAGAACATCTCAAGACCGGGTTGAGCAAATTCATAAGAGGTCAACATCTTCAAAGTGAGCTACTAATGAACACCATCATGAAGATGGATAGAAGTGGAATTAGGTATTTGGCAAATCAAGAGAAGAAGGCTCAAACTCAACAACAATAACACAAGTCAAAGCCAAAGCCAAAGAGGTGTTTTGAGTGTGGACAAGAAGGTCACTTTGCCCACGAGTGTCAAACTCCACCACCACAACCCTTGCCCAAGCATGCTAGACATTTTGCTTTCAATGCTCATTACATGCTTAGAAAGGATTCTAGTGGTAAAATGAAAATCATGTTCTTAGGACCTCCCAACAAGAATAGGCCTAAGAAAATTTGGGTTGCAAAGTCACTTGTAGAGCAAGTTAAGGGCCCTCAACAAGTTTGGGTCCCTAAACAAGCTTAATCTCTTGTATGTAGGTGAACTACAAGACCGGTGGAAGTCATTGGGTAATTGATAGTGGTTACACACAACATATAACCAGTGATCCTCATATGTTCACCTCACTAGATGAAGAAGTAGATGGCCAAGAAAGAGTTACATTTGGAGATAATTCAAAGGGCAAAGTAAAAGGATTGGGCAAAGTGGCAATATCAAATGATCACTCTATTTCAAATGTGCTATATGTTGCTTCTTTGAGTTTCAACTTGCTATCCGTTGGACAATTATATGATCTTGGTTTCCAATGTTTGTTTACCGAAAAGGAAGTGGTTGTATCTAAGAAAGATTATGATTAGGATATATTTAAGGGATTTAGATACAACAACCTATATCTAGTGGATTTCACCTCCAAAGATGCTAACTTGAAGACATGCCTATTCACCAAAACATCACTTGGGTGGCTATGGCATAGAAGACTTGCTCATGTTGGGATGAGCTCACTCAAGAAGCTTATGAAGAATGATTTGTTGAGAGGATTGAAGGATGTGAAATTTGAGGACAAGCTTTGTAGTGCATGTCAAGCCGGCAAACAAGTTGCAAACACTCATCCTACAAAAGCTTTTATTTCAACAACAAGAGTGCTAAAGCTCCTTCACATGGACTTATTTGGACCAACAACATACAAGAGTTTGGGAGGAAATCTTTATTGTCTTGTTATTGTTGATGACTACTCTAGATATACATGGGTGTTCTTCCTTCATGACAAGACTGAGGTTGCTTCATGTTTCAAGAAGTTTGCCAAGAGAGCACAAATTGAGTTTGAAGTGAAGCTCAAGAAGATTAGAAGTGATAATAGAAAAGAATTTGACAACACAAACATTGAAGCCTATTGTGATGAAGTTGGAATCAAGCATGAGGTCTCCGCAACATACACTCCTCAACAAAATGGTGTAGTAGAGAGAAAGAACCAGACACTCATTACACTTGCAAGAACAATGCTTGATGAGTATAACACACCCGAAGCTCTATGAGCGGAAGCTATCAACACCGCATGCTATGCATCCAACCGCCTATTCCTTTAAAAGTTTCTTGGCAAGACACCTTATGAGTTGCTCAATAGGAAGAAGCCGGACGTCTTCTTCTTTAGGGTGTTTGGTTACAAATGCTACATCTACAAGAAGCGACAACACCTAGGGAAGTTTTAAAGACATTGTGATATTGGTTTTCTTGATGGTTACTCATCAAAGTCCAAAGTATATCGAGTATTTAATCGTGCCACCGGCTTGGTTGAAGAAACATATGATGTGGAATTTGATGAATCTAACGGCTCCCAAGGAGCACATGAGAATCTTGATGATGTAGGTGATGAACCATTGAGGGAGGCTATGAAGAACATTCTGGTTGGAGACATCAAGCCTAAAGATGATGAAGATGATGTACAAGTGATTGATCCACCTTCTTCATCAAATGTGCCACAAGATGGTGATAAAGATGGGAGAGTAGAAAATGAAGATACTCATGTCTCTCATGATCAAATGGTGGCACAAGCACAAGATGTTGATGCTCCACAACCTCCCCCTCAAGTGGTTGATAGAAGAAATTCACCTCTACTACAAGCTCATCCACAAGATCTCATCATAGGGAGTCCATCAAATGGTGTAGTGACTCGATCTCAAAAACTTGCTTCTTTTACTGACAATCGCTCTTTTGTCTCTTGTGTTGAACCTAAGAATGTAGAAGAAGCTCTTCAAGATTCTGATTGGATAAATGCCATGCATGAAGAGTTGAACAACTTCGCCCGCAATGAAGTTTGGACTTTTGAAGAGCGACCACAAGGTGCAAGAGTCATTGGAACAAAGTGGGTGTTCCGCATCAAGCAAGATGATCAAGGCGTTGTTGTGAGGAATAAGGCAAGACTAGTTGCAAAGGGGTTCTCTCAAGTTGAAGGGTTGGATTTTGGAGAGACCTTTGCCCCAGTTGCAAGACTTGAAGCCATTCGTATCCTCCTTGCATATGCATCACATCATAAAATGGAACTATATCAAATCGATGTTAAAAGTGCATTTTTAAATGGCTTTATTAATGAGCTAGTCTATGTCGATCAACTTCCCGGGTTTAAAGACCCTAGATATCCTAATCATGTTTATAGGTTGTCTAAGGCGCTATATGGGCTTAAGAAAGCCTCAAGAGCATGGTATGAACGCCTTTGAGACTTTCTCATTGAGAAGAGCTTCACCATTGGGAAGGTCGATACTACACTATTCACCAAGAAGCTTGATGGAGAGATCTTCATTTGTCAAGTATATGTTGATGATATCATATTTGGATCATCAAATGAAGATTCTTGTAAAGAATTTGGTAAATTGATGTCGAAGGAGTTCGAGATATCAATGATTGGAGAGCTTATATTCTTTCTTGGTTTTCAAGTCAAGCAAATGAGAGAAGGGATTTTCATCTGTCAAGAAAAGTATACCAAGAATCTTCTCAAGAGGTTCAATATGGATGAATGTAAGTCAATCAAGACACCAATGCCATCTAATGGACATCTCAACCTAGATGAGGGAGGTAAAATGGTTGATCAAACTCTCTACCGCTCTATGATTGGTAGCTTGCTATATTTAACCACATCTAGGCCCGACATCATGTATGCTAGATTTTAAGCTAATCCTAAGGAAGCTCATTTGGTAGCCGTTAAAAGAATCGTTAGGTACCTTAAGCACACATCAAGCATTGGCTTTTGGTATCCCACAGAAGCTAGATTTGAATTAGTTGGCTATTCCGATTCGGATTATGCCGGTTGCAAAGTTGATAGGAAAAGCACATCTGGAGGGTGCCATTTGCTTGGTAGATCACTTGTGTCTTGGTCCTCCAAGAAGCAAAATAGTGTGGCTTTGTCCACCGCCAAAGCAGAATACATTACCACGGGTGCTTTTTGTGTACAAATACTTTATATGAATCAAACTTTGCTAGATTATGGTGTAGTTCTAGAAAAGGTACCTCTTTTGTGTGACAATGAGAGTGTGGTAAAACTCACTAATAATTCGGTTCAACACTCTCACGCCAAGCACATAGATATCTGCCATCACTTTCTTAGAGATCATGTTGCTAAGAATGATATATCATTAGAAGGTGTAAGGACCGAGGATCAATTGGAGGATATCTTCACTAAACCGCTAGATGAGGCTACATTTTGTCAGTTGAGGAATGAGCTCAATGTGCTTGATTTTAGCAACTTCACTAGAAAATAAGCTTGTGTTGTCCCTTGCATTGCATTGTAATATACAACATGTTTACTTCTTGCTAATGCATTTAGAGCTTGTCTAACATGGTTAAGATAACCGCCGAAAAGCATGTGAAGAAGCTTAACCTTGGATCAAACTTGACAAGCAACTAGAATTACTTTTAAGTATTACATTGCATATGCATGTATGTTGTTTGGTTGTTTCTCTTCAAATCACCCTTTTATTGCCTATTTTCTTAAAAAGAATTATAGCCTAAGGCAAAATAATTTTAAAAATTTGAGGGTTTGAGAGAGGTCGCTCACATTATTCCCAATTGGTATTTATTTGAGTCTTATTGAAGTTGGGACTTGATTGGGAATAGGCAGCGCGAAGGAACATTGAAGATCTGTTGAAAAAGAGTGACCGGACGCTGCACCGGACTCTGAAGTCCAGCATCTGATCAGTTCACAGGAGGTGAACTGTTGCTGCGAAGGAGTGACTGAACGCCGAAACAATATCTTTCCTACGTCTAGTCAGTTGGTGATCCTGCATCTGGTCAAGCAAAGAAGAAGATCTAAGGATCGACCAGACTCTGGCTACGTCCGGTCAGTGGTGATCCGACGCGTCCGGTCATGACTTGGGTGGTTTTTGACCTCTCTGTTGTCGACCGGACTCCGGGTGGCAGCGTCCGATCGTTGCCACTAGAGCGTCCGGTCAGTAGAAGTCGTGCGGTTTCTGAACTCTTCTCCGTTTCCTTATCAATCATGGGTGGGCCACCTCATATAACCGTACCGTCGGTTGACCTAAGCCTGCATCCACCTTGCTTGTGCCGTCATGCCACCATGATTCCGCCGACCTTGCGCCCGTGCCCTAGTTGCGCAGTCACGCCACCACCGCCGTGCACTACTCCGTTCCACCTGCTCCGCACCATCCACGCCCATGCTGCACAACCGCCCCAGCATCGTCGTGCCCCACAGCAGCATGCAATCTCGTGCCCTAGCGCCGTCTACCCGCGCCGCCCATAGCAAAGCATCGTCGGTGCCCTAGCCACCTGCAATAGCACCTCCATTGTCGTGCCAGCATCTCCAAGCCCCATCAAGTGCCGCATTGCCTTGCTGGAACCCTAACCCTAGGCGATCCCCGGTGGTTCTCTGTGATCCGTTCCTCTTCTCTTCGGTCGTTGATTCATTAGGTAGCAAGCCATCGCCTCCAGTTTTGTATCTAATGCTTGCTTCTTAGGGTTTCATATATCTAGATATATATTGTAATTATTCATATATCCGATCTATTCTATCGTGCAGCGAGTCAGTGTGTTTGAGGTTACTTTGGTAGTTGACAGTTAACTCGGGGCCAAGCCCGTGAGTACAGATTGAGGCCAAGCCTCAAAAGTGACAGTTGGCAGTTGATTCTTGTCAGTGGCAGTTGTTCTTTTCAGCTTCAGTAATGGCACGTGTCAAGAATGCCGGAGGTGGTCCAGGTGATGAGGATCCAAGGCCTCCGCCTCACTTGGCTACTAAGGTGAAAGGCAAGGGGACAAAGAAGACTACATCAAAGATGCAGAAGTTTGTAGATGCTGATACAGCGAGAGCAGCAGCAGTAGCAGCCGCCACAGAGCGTGCAAAGAGAGGAGGTGCTCGGAGTGGTGTTCTCATTATAGATCAGCTCTCACCAGCACAGAGGGCCACCGTCGAGGTGGTAAAGCGTCGTCATGGTAGTCCAGCTGGGACTGTCATGCTTGAGGGATGGCATGTCATTTTGGAGGAGAGTCAGACTCAGGGGGAGCCACAGCAGCAGGCTCAGCCAACAGAGCAGACAGGGTAGACTTAGGAGGCAGAGTAGACTAAGGAGACAGAGCAGGCACCTCAGCCACAGTTATGCCACTATGGTCGCACTCGTACCCAGGTGACACCGAGGCTAGAGACATAGAGGAGGGGTTCTCGTCCGCCTCCTAGACTATAGTGTCCGCCTCCAGTGACTCACCTAGATTTGAGGGCCGCCACCACTACAAGGTTTTAGCCCTGATGCAACGGCCTAAAAGTGTTGCAATATACCAAAAATGGTTGTGAAAGATAAAATTGCAACGGAAAATTTTCATTGGCAGGCGTTGCCATAGTAACCATGGGGAAAGGTTTGCCCAACGACTCTCTTTAGTGTTGCAATAGATTTTCCCCTATTGCAACACTAGAAATACCTATTGCCATGAACCCAAAGTGTGGCAATAGGTGCACTAGCAACGATATTTGGTGTTGCAATAGACCTTATTGCCACGCATCAATAGCATTGCAATAGATGGACCCTCTATTGCCACGCTATCTCGGTGGTTGCTATAGGTGGAGCCGTCTATTGCCATGATAAATATTTGGTTGCTAGAGGTAGCCTCTCTATTGCAACGATCAATACTGGTTGCTATAGGTGGAACCATCTATTGCCACGATAAATATTTGGTTGCTAGAGGTAGCCTCTCTATTGCAACACTAAACATTGTGGTTGCTATAGGTGCATCCGTCTATTGCCACGGTAAATGTTTGGTTGCTAGAGGTTGTCTCTCTATTGCAACAATCAATACTAGTTGCTATTGTTGGACCCTCTATTACCACGCTAACTATTGTGTTGCTACAGTTTGGAGACTCTATTGCAACACCCACTATTCTATTGGTATGATGTTTTTTGCAACACCGTTTGTTTGTTGCTATATCATATATTGCAATGCCAAATTATTTTGTCGATAGTCCATATTGCAACGCTTTGTTTGCTTCAAACAATAATTGCATGCCAAACAATATATGATGAAAGAAGCATTTAGACATCCATTAATCCAAAATATGCTTTGTTCATACAACTCATTAATGAAACTACATCCAATGTCAAACTTAGTTGATAACACACGCACAACAACTGAAACACATAAGGTATCTGACGCACAATGGCTACTTTGAACAGTTCAAAATGTAATAAGCTATGTGTAGCACTGTAGCAAAGATTGGCTTGACATTGACCATCCATCAGTTGTGCGCTCCACTCAAACTCTATCTTGCTCCTAAAACAATCATTAACATTGGCATATTCAGCAAACAGAAACTTAGTATTCAAGTAAGTATCATTTCACTTTAAAGTAATAGGAACTAGCCAACTAAATCTGATTCAGAAATATTCACAGGTAGTGGAGTCAAAAATCACCTGTGCTTTGCCAGCTTGTTGATTCCTTTTGTATAATGCTCGTTTCTTAGCCGCAGCATCCCTCAGTGCTTTAGTAGTAGTAAAACTAATTGTCGTATCCCCTCCTTTGTTTTGGCCAGTTTGAGTCTTATTCACAACACTATTTCTAGTTGTGGGACCATTACTTATACCTGCCGCTGTTGTTGCTACGAGTTGTGTTTGTGGTGGGATGCTATCTTGGTTTTCCTGCAAATCAATAGATGGAGGGAAAATCATGTCTCACAATAATTTTTTCTCAGCATATTTCAGTTTAATACCTGCTATACAAAACACTCTTAGTACACCATATCTGCATGCACATCATGCTCCTGGCAACATAATTCTCATAATAACCACATGAACATAGAAATGAAGATGACAAATTTAAGAGACTAATGACAGTTATAAGTTCAGAAGAATCAACATCCAGAAAAAAATTCAAAAACTATGCTACCAAAATAGTGAAGGTAAAACCATCAACACCCTAGTAGACATGTCTTCTACTCCATTCTTCATGAAACTAGCTTCTTCACTGCTGTAAGAAGGAAGAAATGTGAACATAGTTTGTTGTCTCACCCTTAGGTATAGAAGTAACAACATGTTTACCCATTGTCAGCATGACAACTAGATATTATATATAATGAGGCTATTGTAAAGCCATAACCTATATAGTTCTAAGTTATATTGCATTAATTTAATAACACATTATGCATGGCATGTTTCATCAATGAGAGAACCAAGTGAAACCCTTTGCATGATGCTAGAAGCAACTGTTTCTTTGTCTCACTTTGGAACAATAAGCACCAGTAGCACTAACTATTTACAGGAAGCTTTCCTAATCATTGTAGTGCACCAAATAGAGCAGAATTTACACATTTCTGATTCTGACTTTAGAAATGACACACAGCAAAATAACAAGGTGTTTCACATCTGCTAATTTTCTAAGCCCTAAAGCTGGGAAGTGTTTACACATAAAAAGTCTACTCCCTCCATCCTGGAATACAATGAATCAAAGCATTCAAAAAATTTTCTAGAGGCTAAGGAGGAGGTTTATTTTCAGGATCATTCTCACCCGATGCTACTCCCTACTCCTTAGCCTTCTCTAAATCCACTGACCACAGCCACCATGCATGCACTTTAATGAGTAAATTCCATGAATTTCCATTTAAATAAACCTACTGCTAAAACATTTGTGTGATTTGCCATGTATGTGTGTGGTAACTAAGCAAGCCTTCTCTAAATCTACCAATCACAGCCACCATATATGCATGAACTTGTTAGAAATTTAGGCATTTTCATTATCAGTTTAATCTAGAAATATAACATCAATAGGTTTGTGACAGCATATATGTGCATGTGCATATTTCTTATGAACGCTACAGCATGCATAGATAACATACTGATTGATACAGTAAGAATACAAAATACAGTAATCACAGAGATTAGACTGTACCCAGCGGAGGGTCCCATGCCGAGGGCATCAGAGGCTCCATTTGCACTAGACATAGTGCATTGCTCAAAGTCACGGACCATAGTCGATGCAGGAAGATGTTCGCAGTGCAGTCCCACGAATGGATCACCAGGAAGAAGACGCCTTGACGTTCCAGGGAGAGGATGGATCCAAGAGCGATCTCCAGGAAGAAGATGAACGAGCAGTCGTGGATTGCTCCCCAAAAACCTAATCGCCGCTCACCCCGTGTAGGATTCTCAGGCGGACGAGGGTTCCGGAGGCACCTGCTCTCCTATGACTCTGTGCGCAGAGGTATGAGACGGGGAAGGGTTCCGGAGGCACCTGCTCTCCCCTGACTCCGTGCGCGCAGAGGTACGGGACGGGGAAGTCAGAAGGCTGCTGATCTATGGTTCTCTCAGGAGTGGTTACGGAAGATTTTGTCTGGACTGAAGGAAGACAGGATATATGGCTATTGACGGGGAAGAGAAGATGAAGGCAGCCGACAATCCCAGGACACAGGAAGTAGAAGCGGAAGGGACAGTAACTGACGCAGTCAGTTCGCCTCCACCATCAAGGAGCGAAACTCCTGTGATAATGTGGATTTAAGTGGCAAAAGACTGGCCATGCCCGCCTGCTCGCTAGCCGCCCGCCTACCTACCTCGCCATGCCACGCCCAGGGCCTGGCCCGGCCCGCGGCGGCGTGCGCGCGTGTGGCGTGCCTTTATCATTTTCTCAGCTTCTCAAGTTAGATGAATAATTTCCAACCATATAAGCTGAGTCTGCATTCAGTCAAAATCCCGTATGGTATTAAACCATACAACACTTAATGTTACACACCATAGAGTTTTATTTAATTGTTAAATATTATATGGGCCAAGCCCATATTATATCCAACAATCCCCACCAAACTCTTGAGTTTGTAACAAAGTAGTCTTAGAACCACATTTCTTTTATATACCAGTGTTTCAATGGAGACTGTTAATTAAACATCCATCTAGAACAATAGTTTCACTCAGGCACAACTGAACAATGGACTAAGCCTTGAATTGATAGTTTTGTGTGAGGTGAATGTCAATAAAGTCCTTAGCTGATACTGGGTAGCAAAAGACATCCCCTCTATTTGAAGCATATAAGTCGTACTTCAGTGCCTTTCATGAGTATTTAGAGATCACCCAAATCTCATAGACTATGACCAGCAGTCTGACTCATATAGGTGTGTTCCTCAAAAGATGTTCTGTAGGACATCTTTGCTTTGACAAGCCACTTGGAATGCATTAAGGCAAAAGCCAGCCTGCCTTATAGAAAGGAAAGATATGCATCAGAAATGAGTCTTACTAAGGATCTTTCCTCACAATTTACTACTAGCGTGTTTCATCATCCTACTTCACGGGATCTCCGATCACATAGAACAGGTTACCACTATAGTAAATTTCAAGTGGGTCTCAAATCCATCTCTCTCGATGCCCTTTCTATCACATTGCGTGATAGACCCTCAGTGAACTGATCTGCCAAAGTGCTAGATGTGTGAACATAGTCCAACGCTATTACTCTAGAGTTTCTCAATTTTCTGACATATTTTAGTCATCTCTTAACATGCCTTGTGGACTTCATGTTATCCTTAGAACTGTTAACCTTCGTAATCACAGTCTGATTATCACGGTTCATAGAAATAGCCGGTATGGGTTTTTCAACAACCGGTAAATCCATAAGGAGATCACGAAGCCACTCAGCCTCAGATCCAGCAGTGTCTAATGCTGTGAGTTCTGCTTCCATTGTAGACTTCGTTAAGATAGTCTGCTTGCAAGACTTCCAGGAAACAGCACCACCTCCAAGCGAAAACACATATCCACTTGTGCATAAAGCTCATCAGCATCAGAAATCTAGTTGGCATCACAATAGCCTTCCAGCACTTTCAGATGTCCGGTACAACAAATACCATAGCACATGGTCCCTTTTAGGTAGCGCATTACTCTCTCAAGAGCACGCCAGTGATCATCTCCCGGGTTTGACACAAACTGGCTCAGCTTGCATACTACAAATGAGATGTTAGGCCTTGTTGCACTAGCAAGATACATGAGCGAACCAATGATCTAGGAATATCTCAACTGATCCCTTGCTATTCTTCGATTTTTCCTCAATAGCACACTAGGGTCATAAGGTGTAGGAGCATGTGCACAGTCACTGAACCCAAAGCGACTCAGCACCTTTTCCACATAGTGGGTTTGTAACAGAGTTACCCCACCATCGCCTTCTCTTAGAAGCTTGATATTAAGAACATCAGCCTCTCCCAAATCTTTCATCTCAAAATTATTAGTTAAAAATCCCTTCACCTCTTTGATCACTTTGAGGCTAGATCCAAAGATCAGTATGGCATCAACATATAAACACAAAATGACTCCTTCACCCCCACCATACCGATAGTACACACATTTATCAGCTTCATTCACAACAAAGCTAGCAGATGTTAAAGTTCTATCGAACTTCTCATGCCATTGCTTAGGAGCTTGTTTTAGGCCATATAATGACTTTAATAATTTACACATCTTGCCTCCTTGACCATTTGCTACAAACCCATCAGGCCGATCCATATAGATCTCCTCCTCTAACTCTCCATTTAGGAAAGCTGTCTTAACGTCCATTTGATGAACGATAAGACCATAAGAGGCTGCCAAGGAAAGCAAAACTCGAATTGTGGTCAATCGGGCAACCGGTGAATAAGTATCAAAGAAATCCTTACCTTCCTTTTGAGTATAACCCTTGGCCATAAGCCTTGCCTTGTACCTCTCAATAGTACCATCAGGCCTAAGCTTTTTCTTGAACACCCATTTGCACCCTATAGGCTTGCACCCATAGGGACGATCAACAATTTCCCAAGTTCCATTAGACATAATAGAATCCATCTTACTCCGTACTGCTTCCTTCCATAAGTCAGCATCAGGAGAGGAATATGCCTCTTCAATGGTCGTTGTTGTGTCATCCACAAGGTACACAATATAGTCATCACCAAAAGACTTTGCAGTCCTCTGTCTCTTGCTTTTCCTGGTGACTATAGTGTCATCCTCCTCAGGATTTTGCACATAGGGTTCCTCAATTTGTTCTATCAGAATAAAATCTTCATGGTCATGGGGAATTATAAATTCATGACTAGTTGTCCTAGGTGCATTTTTCATGGGAAACTCATTCTCAAAAAATATAGCGTCTCTAGATTCCATGATTGTATCAACAACCATCTCAAGAACACTAGAGTTTATAATTAAAAATCTATAACCCACGCTGTTAATAGCATAACCAAGAAAAACATCATCAACAGTCTTTGGTCCAAGCTTTCGCTTTTTGTTTATTGGCACATTCACCTTTGCCAAACAACCCCAAGTTCACAGGTAAGAGAGATTTAATCTATTCTTCTCCCATTCCTCGAATGGTGTAATTTCTTTGTTCTTTGTGGGCACTCTATTCAGGACATGACATGCTATCAAAATAGCCTCACCCCACCATTCCTTAGATAGTCTCGCAGTCTCCAACATGGCATTAACCAAATCAGTTAGAGTGCGGTTCTTTCTCTCTGCAATCCCATTAGACTGTAGTGAGTATGGTGGCGTCATCTTATGAATAATTCCATGCACCGCGCAAAACTCATAAAATTCATTTGAGAAATATTCTCCCCCGCGATCAGACCGCAAACGCTTGATTTTCTTCTCAAGTTGATTTTCTACCTCAGCTTTATAGACTTTAAAATAATGCAACGCTTCATCTTTAGTTTTTAATAAATACACATAGCAAAATCTAGTGCAATCATCTATAAATGTCATGAAGTATCGTCTACCGCCTTTAGTCAATTCGCCATTCATTTCGCATAAATCAGAATGAATGAGTTCTAATGGTGCCAAGTTCCATGCCTCAGCAGCCTTGTGAGGCTTGCGCGGTTGCTTTCATTGCACACACACCTGACACTTAGAATCTTTGACTAAGTTAAATTTCGGGATTAAATTTAGATTTGCAAGCCGCATGAGACAGCCAAAATTAATGTGACAAAGTCGTGAATGCCATATATTCGACTCATCCGAAACAATAACATTGTTCACTACTTTATTACACACATCATCAAGCAAAGATAAGCAGAACAAGCCTCCACAATCATAACCTTTTCTGACAAATATTCCATGTCTCGACACAACACATTTATTGGACTCAAGCACAATTTTAAAGCCATCGCGACACATCTGAGAAGCGCTAACAAGATTCTTCTTGATGGAGGGGACATGCTGCACAGGTCTTTAATAGCACCATCTTTCCCAAAGTAAACTTCAGAACGACTGTACCAGCACCAAGAACACGCGCATGTGAACCATTTCCCATCAGTAAGGCTCCACTCCCGCTGGCCTGATAGGAAATAAACAAAGAAACATCAGCACAAACATGAATATTAGCACCACTGTCCATCCACCACTCAGGTGAAAGACAAACTGAAGGAACAAAGGGTAAAGAATTATCATACCCAGATGTTCCTCCTCCAATCTCGCTAATGACCACATTTGCTGATTTCTTTTCTTGCTTGTATTTGCAGTCTAGGCATGCACTTGCCCAATGCTCATCACTCCCGCAAACAAAGTATCATCCACCTCTCTTGTTGTTTTTCTTCTTAAACTATGCAGTCTGCTTAGGCTTTGCATTGTTGTTCTCTTGCATGTTCTTCTTTTTATTACGAGATGAAAATGAGTTTTCTTCTACACCATATTGGCAGTGGAAGACTCAACTCCTTTTCCACAGTTGTCTTTTGCTCTCGCCCTCTCCTCAACATCAAGAGATCCAATAAGCTCAGCCACGCTAAACTCTTGTCTCTTGTGTTTTAGAGAAGTAGCAAAATCCCTCCAAGAAGGTGGCAACTTAGCGATTATACCGCCGGCCACAAACTTGTTGGGCAACAAACATGGGAAATGTTCTACTTTCTTTGCCAGTGCCTGTATCTCATGAGCTTGTTCGACCACAGAACAGTTTTCAACCATTTTGTAGTCAAACAGTTGCTCCATAAGGTACAGCTCACTACCAACATCAGAAACCCCAAACTTTGCCTCAAGAGCATCCCATAACTCTTTGCCTGATGTGCAAGATATGTAGTTTTTCTCATACTTGGGATAAAGTGCACTAATCACGGCGCCTCGAAACAGGTTATCGGCAGCCAAGAACTTTTGCTCCTCCTCAGGAGTAAACTATTCAGGCTTCCCCTACGCGGCGTGATCGCAGTTCATTGCAGTCAACCACAATACCATCTTGGCACGCTATATCATGAAATTCTTGCCATGAAAATTATTTGGCTTCAAAGCAGCAGCAAAACCATTGATAGAAAATTGCCTAACATTAGGTTTTTGGAGTGTTAGAAATTTAGGCATTTTCATTATCAGTTTAATCTAGAAATATAACATCAGCAGGTTTGTGACAGCACATATGTGCATGTGTATATTTCTTATGAACACTACAGCATGCATAGATGACATACTAATTGATACAGTAAGAATACAAAATACAGTAAGAATACAAAACACAGTAATCACAGAGATTAGACTATACCCAGCGGAGGGTCCCATGCTGAAGGCATCAGAGGCTCCATTCGCACTAGACATAGTGCGTTGCTCGAAGTCATGGACCACAGTCGATGCAAGAAGATGTTCGCAGTGTAGTCCCACGAACGAATCACTAGGAAGAAAACGCCTTGACATTCCAGGGAGAGGATGGATCCAAGAGCGATCTCTAGGAAGAAGATGAACGAGCAGTCACGGATCGCTCCCTAAAAACTTAATCGTCGCTCATCCCATGCAGGATTCTCAGACGGACGAGGGTTTCGGAGGCACCTGCTCTCCCGCGACTCTATGCACGCAAAGGTACAGGATGGGAAAGGGTTCCGGAGGCACCTGCTCTCCCACGACTCCATGTGCATATAGGTACGGGACGGGGATGTCAGAAGGCTGCTGATCTGTGGTTCTCTCGGGAGTGGTTATAGAAGATTTTGTCTAGACTGAAGGAAGACAGGATACATGGCTGCTGACGAGGAAGAGAAGACGAAGGCAGCAGAGAATCCCAGAAGACGGGAAGCGGAAGCGGAAGGGACGGTAACTGACGCAGTCAGTTTGCCTCCGCCATCAAGGAGCGAAACTCCCATGATAATGTGGATTTAAGTGGCAAAAGACTAGCCATGCCTGCCCACTCGCTAGCCACCCGCTTGCCTGCCTCGCCACGCCCGCGCCCACGGCCCAGCCCGACCGGCGACGGCGGCGGCGCGCACGCACGTGTGGCACGCCTTTTTCCTTTTCTTAGCTTCTCAAGTTAGATGAATTATTTCCAACCATATAAGCTGAGTCTACATTAAGACAAAATCCCGTATGGTATTAAACCATACAACACTTAATGTTACGCACCATAGAGGTTTATTTAATTATTAAATATTATATGGGCCAAGCCCATATTATATCCAACAATCCCCACCAAACTCTTGGGTTTGTAACAAAGTAGTCTTAGAACCACATTTCTTTTATGTACCAGTGTTTCAATGGAGACTATTAAGTTGAACATCCATTTAGAATAATAGTTTCACTCAGTCATAACTGAACAATGGACTAAGCCTTGAATTGACAGTTTTGTGTGAGGTGAATGTCACTAAAGTCCTTAGCTGATACTGGGCAGCAAAAGACATCCCCTCTATTTGAAGCATACAAGTCGTACTTCAGTGCCTTTCATGAGTATTTAGAGATCACCCAAATCTCATAGACTGTGACCAGCAGTCTGACTCATATAGGTGTGTTTATCAAAAGATGTTCTGTAGGACAACATCTTTACTTTGACAAGCCACTTGGAATGCATTAAGGCAAAAGCCAGCCAGCCTTACAGAAAGAAAAGATATGCATCAGAAATGAGTCTTACTAAGGATCTTTCCTCATAATTTACTACTAGCTTGTTTCACTGTCCTACTTCACGGGATCTCCGATCACATAGAACAGGTTACCACTATAGTAAATTTCAAGTGGGTCTCAAACCCATCTCTCTCGATGCACTTTCTATCACATTGCGTGATAGACCCTTAGTGAACTGATCTGCCAGATTGCTAGATATGTGAACATAGTCCAACGCTATTACTCCAGAGTTTCTCAATTTTCTGATAGATTTTAGTCGTCTCTTAACATACCTTGTGGACTTCATGTTATCCTTAGAACTGTTAACCTTCGTAATCACAGTCTGGTTATCACAGTTTATAGAAATAGCCGGTATGGGTTTTTCAACAACCGGTAAATCCATAAGGAGATCACGAAGCCACTCAGCCTCAGATCCAGCAGTGTCTAATGCTGTGAGTTCTGCTTCCATTGTAGACTTCGTTAAGATAGTCTGCTTGCAAGACTTCCAGGAAACAGCACCACCTCCAAGCGAAAACACATATCCACTTGTGGCATAAAGCTCATCAGCATCAGAAATCTAGTTGGCATCACAATAGCCTTCCAACACTTTCGGATGTCCGGTACAACAAATACCATAGCACATGGTCCCTTTTAGGTAGCGCATTACTCTCTCAAGAGCACGCCAATGATCA
The DNA here is from genome assembly GCF_019320115.1 of Miscanthus floridulus. Classification (NCBI taxonomy): domain Eukaryota; kingdom Viridiplantae; phylum Streptophyta; class Magnoliopsida; order Poales; family Poaceae; genus Miscanthus; species Miscanthus floridulus. Next base: position 28,286,275 of record NC_089592.1, on the reverse strand, counting down.
TCTCTCAGGTTTGACACAAACCGGCTCAG